>NC_137464.1:212771602-213210057 GCF_964235325.1 Thermobia domestica
TCTTATAATTATGAACGGAGAAGAATTTACCTTCCCTTTCAAAGTTATTATAAAGATATATATCATTGAAACTTTAAAAGTGCGACCAAGTAAACGCAGAAGAAATTTTTGCACTATGAACGGTTGCTAGCCGTGCGTTCTTATATCCCACTATATATGCTCCACCAACAGATTATAAGTGCAACTTCAAGTAAAGCCTACAAATATCATTTTAGTATCTTAAAATTTAATATAACACTTGTATATTCTTTGCGTCTGAACATTGTTGTAACTTTAAGATGTCTTCCCTACATGATTAACTTAGTTCAATTCATTTAATTACGAAACAGCAATAGGTTTGACATAATTAAAACTGTAAAAAGTCAGTTTTTAATATAGATTTCATTTTTTATTTACAATGATAAACAATTAAAATCTTGTATAAAATGTTATATCAGAGACATACCTATGCATTAGATAATGAGACATAAAATCCATTACTGTACAATGCTTTGTTCGAATTTTAAAGGAAAGTTTATTAAAATCTCACAAGATTTCACTCAAAATATTTCAAATTTTTAAAGCAAACTATGTGCATTTCAAATTTATGGAAGACACTTTGTTAAAACATCAAGAATTTAGTCATAAAAAATCGAAAATTTTAAGTAAATAATGTACATTTCATTACTAAATATAAAGTTTGCGAAGAATTTACTTACAAGATTTCCAAATTTTAATTAAATAATGAGAATTTCAAAATTTTGAAAAAGTTTTATACAAATCCTCCAAGAATATACTCAAGAGATTTCCAAAATTGAAACAAATAATGTGCAATTCAAATTTTTGAAATAAAAGTTTCTTAAAATCCTATAGTGTTTCCAAAATTTGAGTAAACTATGCGCATCTATAGATCAATTATACGAGATCAGCGTATAATCATCTGGAAAAAACATGTTGAATATACAGTCTTTATCATAATGTTTTTTAAAACAAAATATTCTTTGTTATACTGTTATCAATTAAAATATACAGCTCCATTCATAAATTTCACCTACTTCTGCTAAAAGCATCGCTGGTTTTCTGTACACTTATACCGAAATACATAGTTCCTTACAATTATACAGAACTTGCAAAATGCCCGTTTTGTATGGAAAGAATAAGGTCTGTGGGAAACATTAGAAAGTATATATGATTTTTTTAATTACTTGTTTGATGGAAGTTTGATGTCATTGGAATTTCGTACACCTCACAAATCGTCCCTAAGGACCTTCAACAAAGTATAGACAGAGTGAAATCTTTTTTCATATTCCCAACCGATAAATGCACCTAATTTATACAAATAGTTAGGGAAAATCTTTATGAATATAAAATCAGACATTAGAATACTATAGAAATTAACATCTTCGCCCTCTTAGAAGTGGATTTTCGAAAACGCTGAAACACCTAACCATTTTTTTAAATTGAGTTTATATAGCAACTTTCATTTCCTTAACTTGACAGGCCCATGAGATTATATTTCTCGCAAGCAATTTGAACCTCCCCTCCCCTTGAATCAAGTATTGAAAAACTCCCCTCCCCTCCCCTTGAAGAACTCAGCTTGAATCAAGTGTTCAAAAATTCATTTCAAATAGTTCAGCTATTTTATCGTGAATAGGCGACAAACATCGTCGATTTACAAAATATGCCTAGATTACATATATAAGTCTACGATATAACATCCACTAACTCGAAACATAATTTCCGATAAGCCCATAGTGCTTGTCGTATCTGTTCTAATTCCAATGATTCAAGATTGTTTAGCCACTACGCTGACTAGATCAAATCAGTTTGCTTCAAAATTATATGTATCCAAGAAATTTTTGTTTTAACCATTTCTAATTTTTAAATAATATGATAGTAAAGTTTCATGAGCATACTTTAGTTAGGATCAAATATTTTTAAAAATAAATCTCGTACTTAAGCTGAAATATTAAAATTTACAGCTATTTTGTGATAATCAGGATGTTTTCAAATTACAGCATTTACGAAATTTAACTTCACTTTTAATGATTACATGACTTTAACATTATTATTATTATTATTAATAATAATAATAATAATAATAATAATAATAATAATAATAATAATAATAATAATAATAATAATAATAATAATAATAATTAGCAAACTTAGTTGAAAAAGTAATAGAAAAGAATTATCTGATTTTTATAAAAATGTAAATTGTGGTAAAATCTAATTTACTTTCATATCTTTATTGCAGCTTAAACCCCGGACTTCCCCGTTCAAAAGCACTTTTGGTAAGTCAAATTTTATATATTTTATTTTTATGCGAATGCTTTAGCTAAATAGGCTGATGAAGATATCGAAAATACAAATATATAAATGGTGATGGTAAGGTTTAAAAATTGATATCATTTAATATAATGAAACAGAAAAAAAACCTAAAACGTTCACTCACATAAAAGCTAATCCAACAACATAAAATGTACTGCACAAATAAATACTTTACCATTGATTGAAGAGAAAAGATTACCGCGATTACTAAAAGAACAGAGATAGATGAAGTGTGAATAGTATTGATCTTACACATTTTACTCGTATATTGCATATATACATAAACTATTCATTCAATATGACAACTCATAATCATTTTCTTTTGCACAATCGTAATATCTGTATACCACAGTATTATGCAAAAATGGTAATAAGTTTTTTCTTCTTTTTAGTCTTCCTGTAAGAAGGAAATTCAAATATAGATATTAGTAAGTGAACGTTGAAAGGTAGATTTTCTTTCACGGCTATCATTACAAGATCAAAGCGTTAAAGAGGAAGGCGTGGTACCTCCAAGCACATTTAAGACATACTCTACACCAAGTACAGGATAATTGGTGCATCAACACTGCATTTATTACCTCAAGGTTGACTTCCAAGATTCTACGATTATTTCGCTTTTCTTTTTTTTCTTGTACAAAAAGCAGAATACAAAATAATACATAAAAGAATGTTCATCCTGATGAACCACACATAAAATTCAACATTACCATGTTGTTAAGAGAAGGTGATCTACTGGTTGTTCAAGAAGACTATACATGACAGTTTTCTTGTGTTTAAGGACTGTCCAAGCTCAAAGTCACATTTATTTTCCATGTCTTCTTTTCAGTAATTACACAACATTAAAAAATATTAAAATTTGGACAGAGATCTAAGAAGTTCTGTAAAAATACTTTAAGCGTAAGATTTTCAGATTTTCCTGGGAGGCTATTATCATTATGTTTGCAACACGTTTAGAACAACATGGACGTTACCCGCTAAGTTAGTTTCAGCACTCTTACAAACCATAGAAAGAAAGTTGGCTCTAATAAATATATACCAATAAATTACTGACTTGAGTTCGAAATAAAATGGCGCCAGAATTTGACGGAACGTGTCAATTTCCTATTTCCTACAAACATTTTATTTAATACAAGTTATATTTTGAACCTACTTTATTTCATATGCAATTTTTATAATGTGCGGACATACCAAGTATCAATATATTTATTATCTACAATTTATTTACTTTCTAACAATTTATTATTTAATGTGTATGACCGCGCCATTTTGGTTGCGGCTTGTGCTGTGACTAAAGAACATTTTGCGCAAAATAATTTGATACAATTATTCAACTATGGGACAAAAGTAGTGATAGTCGACTTGATGAAAGCGCTGCGGCTGTAATATAAAAACTACATAGTGGATAATGAATGAATGAGAGAAATTAATGACCTACCTTAATGTAAAGTGTGTTGCTGCGCACGGTGCTGCTGCGAATTATGAGATCATCAGCTACTTTTTCCATGTTCATACATGCTGTTTCCTCAGGACTGACTTCAAGATTGCTAGAGCATCTAACATCATACTAGCGCCAGACCACAGGGTGTCTTTTTTATTCTTCTTACAAAATAATTCATAATATGACAATAAGGAAATTAATGACACGATTTCATCTAACATCATACTAGCGCCAGACCACAGGGTGTCTTTTTTATTCTTCTTACAAAATAATTCATAATATGACAATAAGGAAATTAATGACACGATTTATTATTAACATGTTTATTATTATTATTATTATTATTATTATTATTATTATTATTATTATTATTATTATTATTATTATTATTATTATTATTAAACAAAAGTATTCTGAAAATTTCCTGTGGTTTATATTTCCTCAGGCAGTATGACCTCTTAGACTCGATTCTATAGGAAAAACTTTGAAATGGAAAATGTTCTTTTTTAGCTGAAAATTTGTTATGACATTATAAAGTCATCATGTACTTCTCAGCTGAAAACAACTATTCATTACTTTTTAAAAAGTCTCCGTGAAAACCATGTAATTACATAATTAAGTAAATACAGGTCCGGATCCAGGATTCTCTGAGGGGGGGGGGGGAGAGGGTACACCAAGAACTACCAGTACATTTGAATTAAATTTGAGTTTTTTAAATGCCTTTAGGCATCTGTGATGTGAGTGAGAAATTCCTTCCGAAATACTAAGCGTGTGCTCTTGATAAATTCTTTTCCTTCAACCTTCAGAAAATTGACTTAAACTATTGATTTTGCAAAACTCACTGCTAGCTTCTGACTTTAGGTAGTGTATATTTACAACGAAGGGAGGGGGAGGGTGCACGTGCAACCTTTGCACCCACCCCTTAAATCCGGCCCAGAGAAAATAATTACATTATTTGAAATTATAACTTATAAAGTTTTACTTTAAATAAAAATTTCTTTTCTGTAAATATTTTCTCAAGCATATGAGGAAATGCTTTAAAAATTTCCAGATAAAACTGACTTATTTATTGGAGCGAAGCCCTTCTTCACTTGACTTAGGTATTCGTTTGTCTGGATACTCCTCCGAAGTACTTGAACGTTTTTTTAAAACCAAATTTGACGTAGTGATTCGAGAGCGTGATCGGAGTGTGGTATGGAGCTGCATGTCCCGATCGGACATACTATTGAGGAATAATCATCGAAAAACGGGATTAAAAGTATTTGACGCGCGAATTCTTATTGTAAACAATGGAAAATAGAATTTTCAGCATTTTGTTCTGCGAATACACTTTTCCAAAGTCATTATGTTTTCGCCGATATACCAAGTTCAGCTATTTGCATGTTGTGCTTATTCATGAAAATAATTGATGCTCTGAAAAATTCTATGAATAATCAATAAAGGTAGATCATTTAGCTCCAAATTCGAAATTATTACATACCTAGTTTAGCCCCTTCAGTGCGTAATTTTCAGATGCGAACCGCTGTAAAAAAACGTATTTTTTTTTTGAGAACTTTGGATGTTGATTCTAAATCTGTTTCAAAATCACTTACATCAGAATCACAAATTAACAACTCTTCCTCGATGTCAGCATCGTTGAAATATCGTTTTGAACCCATTACTGTGCTGTCTGCTCTCAAACAAAACAAAGAATGAAAACTGTATTTAACGAAGCCCAAACTCTATTTTAATTGCTTTCTTTTTCCTCTTCTTCTTTTAATTAAGCAACAATTGAAACCAGCTGAGCGCACACTCGCTAAATATTGTCGGGATAACATTACTCATACATGGGCAAGTATATTTGCCATACGCAATACAAAATAGCCAAAGCAAAATGAAAGCGCATATATAGGCCCTACGCCATCCGCACAGCAGGTGCGTTTTGAAGACACGAGTTAAGAGCCTGCCTTACTAAAAATAATGCAAAATTTACAATTTTTCTTTTGCTGGTTTATTCATAAGTGAAAGGAGATAATGATATGCAACTTACCACAATCATAGATAATGTTGTTCTACAACAGAAAATATGAACCTGAAGAATTTTCAGTGTTGCCATCCATAGAAATTACAGTGTTGCCAGAATAACAATTTCCCTAAAATCTAAGTTAAGGCAGCGACTAGAGGAACGATCTCAACTGCACTTGGTTCCGTATTGTGTTGTTTTGGTTTGCTGTGTACTACTTTTTAAATACCATTATTATTTAGTTTTAATAACTGTATGTTAAAACTATTTTGTTTATTACAAACTAAATACAACTATTACTTAAAAAGTTGTTCACAGGAAACCAAAGCAATATGATACATAATCAAATGCAGTTGAATTCGTTCCTCTAGTCGCTGCCTTAACTTAGATTTTAGGGAAATTGTTATTCTGGCAACACTGTAATTTCTATGGATGGCAACATTGAAAATTCTTCAGGTTCATATTTTCTGTTGTAGAACAACATTATCTATGGTTGTGGTAAGTTGCATATCATTATCTCCTTTCACTTATGAATAAACAAGCAAAAGAAAAATTGTAAATTTTGCATTATTTTTACTAAGGTAGGCTCTTAACTCGCCACCCACACTGAAGGAGTTAGTTAGTTACATACAATAAAATCGCTGTAAAATTTAAACTTTTAGGGTTATCTCGCCGAATCATTTCGTTTGAACCTATGAAAATACTTTTGATTGACATTTGATTTTTTTTTTTTTTTCGATTTAACAATACACTCTTAGTGTTCGCATATTGAATTTTTCGTGTCTTCATTTATTTAGTCTTCCTTATGAAATTATGAAAAATCTAGATTCCATTATTAAATTATTACTAACTAACTAACTAACTCAATGGCCTATGGAACCCAGAGATTCAATGCCGCGTTCACAAAAGTATCTCCATTGACTTCTGAACTTAGTCAACTGGATTCAGTTTATACTTTGTATTTCTGCAAGATCCATCTTAATATTGTTCTTCCATCTACGTCAAGGTCTTCTTAATGTTCGTTTTCAGATTGGATTTGCAACTAAAATCTTGAAAGTACTTTTACTTTCTTTCATTCTGGGTACATGACCTGCCCATTTGAGCCTTCTAGATTTGATGACCCCTAACAATGTTCGGTAAACCGTATAAATTACGTAGTTCCTCATTATGAAGTCTCCACTAGTCTTCATTCTCGTTCCTCTCGGGTCCGAATATTCGTCTCAGGATCTTGTTTTCAAATACTTTCAGTCTGCGTTCTTCCCTCAGAGTAAGCGACTATGTTTTGCAACCATACAGGAAGACAGGCATAACTATCCTTTTATATATATATTTAAGCATCAAATTTTTTGACAAAATTCGCAACGACAAAAGATTTTGATCTGAATACTAACACGAATTCTCTGCTTTTTAGTCGACATTTAATTTCTTCGTGGATATGGTGTTAGTCATTAAATGATAACAAGGCATTTAAATTCTACGTTCAAATTTAGTGGAAATAACTTTTACTCGGACTGTACTCTACACTGAGAAAAAAACATTCTCCGGACAGCGGTATATTGTACAACTATACGGAATCATCTTGATTACTAAAGAAATCAGTGCGGAGCATACGTTATCCATATGCTACATACGCACTGCCCTTAGATCGCACGATGTCTGACATCTAACAGTTTTCCTTATATTACATACATATATGTATGTTACATTCGTCAGCTATATGTTATATACGTCCATTTGTATGTGAGATCCTGACCGCCTATATTGTTTCATACGGAAAGTACGTATAGATGGAACACTTATACGGAAAGTATTATAAAACATGCGTTTTCAGTTATACGTCTGCTGTACGTTAAGTCCAAAAACTACAGGAATTACGCATGTAACCTACCTTTTTAAGTACGCCACATACATTTTTTCTCAGACATACTTTTAGAGATGAGATAATGTGGTGAGGGCAGCCGATACTGTGAGGGTTAATCTAATAATTTCCAAAATTCTTACTATTCTATTTTTAGTACTACTTCCTATATTGTATGCGGTTATGGATTTCTAAGACGAAAATGACATTTCCAAAACACTTACTAACTCTATTTCACAATTATACTTCCAATATTGTACGCAATTATGGTTTTCTCAGACGAAAATGACATTTACAAAACACTTACTAACTCCACCTTATAGTAATACTACCTATATTGTATGAGGTCATGATTTTCTTAGACGAAAATGACATTTACAAAACACTTACTAACTCTACTTCATAGTAATACTTCCTTCCTATATGAAAGTTATATGCAATTAATGTTTTCTCAGACGAAGATAACATTTCCAAAACATTTAGTAATTCTATTTCATAGTAATACTTCCTCCGTATATTGTATGCGATTAATGTTTTCTCAGACGAAGATAGCATTTTCTAAACATTTACTAACTATTTCGTAGTAGTACCTCCTCTGTTGTATGGAATTACGATTTCTTCAGACGAGAACACTTCCAAAACTATTCCACTCTATTTCTTGATTCATAAGGCACTATGTTCTCCATTTTTTAATCTTACATGTTGTTTTACAGTTATTTTAAGAAATGTAAAACAAACAACGTATTCTGTGAATGACTTTTATATTATTAGGATCCTCGACGTAGGTGCGGTATGTCCGAACTCGATTCTCGATATGAGTAATCGTTGCTTAAATGCCACGTAAAAAAAAAAAAAAAAAGTAGCTCCATTTCTCATGTAGTTAAAGTGTTGAAATAGGCGTTACACACACACACACACATAAAAGACATACAGTAGCTGGTACATACCAATGAATGTGTAACGATGATATAAAATGAACACCCACTACTTTCCTTTAAGAACGCTCTCTATGCGCGCATGTAGGTAGTACGCTTCTGTTTATATCAGTACTACCTACTCATAACTTGTGACAGAGAAGTAGGTGTTCAAGTGTTTATTTTCCTTTCTTACTTTTCTTGTTTTTCTTTTCTTTTTTCCTTTTTTTTACATGGGTATAATTAAAATCAGGGATGGCCAACCTGCAGTACAGCACGTGCCACTTTTTTGTGTGTGTGTGAGTTTTGATTGCCACTCAATCCGAATACCACTTAAGAAGTTGAAAAATAATATCTTTTAAGTTTACTTTCCTTAGTTCCCTCCTGTTGATAATTTTGTAAATGACTATTGGGAAGTGTCCGTGTAACAGTTCCACTATAGCGCACGCGTGCCTTCGGTTGGCCACTCATGATATATATATATATATATATATATATATATATATATATATATATATTTTAGAGCAAAGCGGAGAGAAGGAAGTAAAATAGAGTATTAGCTTTTAGTACCTAAGTAGTATTATCAGTGAAGACATGAAATGCTAACGTCAATTAAAAACAACAAAATGAATATAGAAAGAATACGAATTTGAATAAAGATATAAAAAGTAGCAGTGTCACGTGTACACCACGAGAAGAATTTGGTTTGCATAGCCTGGTATTTTCACAAATGATAATGGAACCGGAAATTTTAGTAGATTTCTATCACTTCCGGATTTAATGGAGATATTAGAATGAAGATGGAATATATTCTTACGACGCTTAATTTATAGCATAAAATAGCTTCCCACTATGTATTACCGTTTTTGCTCTACACTGTGATATGAGGCGTTGGATGGCAAACTCAACTTCAGTTTTGAGACATTGTGAGACGTTGAGACTTTTATTAGAATCGATATAGAAAAGGCGGAAAAAATCGGTTCTTTGTGCTGCCATCTTTTGGCCTATGGCCTGGTCTTTTAACTCTGAGATACACAACTTTGCCACCCAGCAGGTTATGGTTTCAAGCTCACGGAAATGACTTAATCTCCTTTTTTAAAAAAATGAGTTATTTGTCAACCAACGCTTCACATGCAATTCACTTCTATTTTATTTTCTCTGTCTTTTGAATGCTGTTGCCGAAAAAACTAGAAATGTCTCTAGAATGAGATAAGAAGTATCTTTTCAACTTCGAGACCAGAGGACAAATATGACAATTCATGTCTCGTTTTCGAGATGAGATTAGGAATTTCCCGAGTCTCGTGGGCGAGACTAATTGAACCAAGCTTTAGATCTCAAACACTGTTTTAGTCTTATATGATTCATCGTATAAAAACTATAAACTGATAAAGTGTTTATACGAAGAAGGAAGAGCATTTACGTATTAGTGTTTAAAGAGACGCAAGTCATTACATAATATCCTCCAGATAGTACGCAGGGGGTTGGATCTGCAGATCAGATCTTCTCCCAAAAAATCTCGACTTTTCTGTAAATTTTGTCTAATTTTAGAGGCAATTTTACAAATTTTATAATAATGTATCCTCGTATTGAATTCGGATTCCCCCTCGAAATAAATTTCCTGCGCACGTGCATAATATATTCCAATAATGAATGTGGTTTAAATGTTATATCACACATTCGTGAACATTTCGTAACGCAGGAGGATTCTGATAACATCCAATTAAAAATTTAAAAAATCAAAGAATAAATTTAGTGCAAAACTTTACAAAACCAGACAGGAAGAATTTTGAGACGAGACTAGAAAATCGTCCCGAGAAATGTGACGAGACGATAGAATTCTTTGACAATCGAGACGAGACGAATTTTTTTTACAAAACTTACGAGATGACACAGGAAACCTTTATTCCCGTTTCATCTCGTGGGTAACATTGTTTGGGTCTAATATTCAATTTAAGAGGACCACAATGGCGTATCTCGAGAATGTCTTGTGGTCTGCATAAAACAGTTTGTGAAACACTACATTAGAGGATAGTGAACTCTATTCCGGGCGAACAGTGATACCTCGTGGTTGCGCTCAATACGCTGGTAATCATATTGGGAATCAAGCTTAGTAAGACTTGAGCTTTAAGTTAACTCGCTAACAACTTATACAGAATAAAGTTTGTGCTCACACTTTTTCCCGCTTGATTATTAAGCTCAAGGTCATACTTTTCGCGCTCAATTACGAGATCGATCTCACATTTTCCCCGCTCAATTATTGAGCTCGAGCACACATTTTCCTCCTCAATTATTGAGATCGTGCTCACACTTTTTCCCTCTTGATTATTGAGCTCGAGGTCATACTTTTCCCTCTCAATTACTGAGATCGATCTCACTTTTTCCCGCTCAATTATTGAGGTCGAGCATACATTTTCCTGCTCAATTATTGAGATCGTGCTCACACTTTTCCCCGCTTGATTATTGAGCTCGAGGTCATACTTTTCCCTCTCAATTACTGAGATCGATCTCACATTTTTCCCGCTCAATTATTGAGCTCAAGCACACATTTTCCTCCTTAATTATTGAGATCGTGCTCACACTTTTTCCCTCTTGATTATTGAGCTCGAGGTCATACTTTTCCCTCTCAATTACTGAGATCGATCTCACATTTTTCCCGCTCAATTATTGAGCTCAAGCACACATTTTCCTCCTTAATTATTGAGATCGTGCTCACACTTTTTCCCTCTTGATTATTGAGCTCGAGGTCATACTTTTCCCTCTCAATTACTGAGATCGATCTCACATTTTTCCCGCTCAATTATTGAGCTCGAACATACATTTTCCTGCTTAATTATTGAGATCATGCACACATTTTTTCCCTTTCAATTGTTGAGCTCGAGCTCATACTTTTGCCGCTCAATTATTGAGCTCGAGCTCACATTTTTTCACGCTCAATTATTGAGCTTGAGCTCATACTTTTCTGCTGAAATATTGAGTTCGAGCTCACACTTTTCCGCTCAATTATTTAACTGGAGATTATATTTTTTGCTCAATTATTGAGCTTGAGCTCATCCTTTACCGTTTAATTATTGAGATTGAGCTCGACTGAGCCAGAGACCGGGTTCCCGAGTTCTATGAGAGAGACCTCTTTCCTTTTAAAAAAACAGAAAATGGTCAAGTGAGACAGGTTTATTGTACCTCTCTCTCTGCTTTTCGACTCCAGAAGAATGCTTGAAAAAATTCCCAAATTTTGCAACCTTTGCGTGCATCAATGAGTTACAGAGTGGAACTGAAGGTCAAAGATCAGACAGGCAATGGTGGGAGAAGGACAAGGTAGGGAGTACAAGAGAACCAGTGGCCAGCTCATCTTCACTCACTCCTTCCTTTTTCCTTTTCCCTCTGAGAATCAACCGCACCGCAAAACACCTGAGCGATGACTGGAGTTGATGTCAGAAACCAGTATAGATAGATTCGGAGTCAACAACCTCGACGACCGACCTTGGGAAATATCCCTTTCACTAATTTAGACGCAAATAAAACGATTCTCCTTCTGTGGTTAATTAAAATAGATCGTGTACGAACGATGTAATCTATTTTTTATTGGGTAATACTTTCATACCACATGACCAGCTGGACATGTTCTGGACAGAATAGTCAGTATGCATTAGATCCAAATCAATGATTCCGGTTCTATTTTATTACTTTTATTATGATTATTACTGCAATTACAGACACAGTAAAATTACTGTTAACTTGTAGATATTTGAAGAAAGAAGTTATCTAAACGGTTGTGCTACCGACATCCCAAAATATACAGTGAGTACTAGTAAAATTACAAAATGCTACTGTCAAATTTGCCGGCAACATGTCATTCTTAAATTATAATGAAATGTAATGCAAGGCGTAGAGCAATCCTAACATGATAAACAGGGCCCGGATCTTGTTGACCTAAACTTTTCTAAAAAGTCACCTATAAAATGACACTAAAATGACCCTAAATTCACAAAAATTGACCGCAAAACTTGCGTATTTTAAAACGTTTACTTCGTTGAACATAGATTTTTTTTAAAAAATATCTATTGGATTTTAACTATCATTTCTCAGTCATTTTCAAAAGTTTTGTTTCAGTTAGTTGCAGCCCATTGATCAAATGTTGTGTTCAATTATCAGTCCATTGTACGGTATTGTACGTACTGAAAGTGTCAATTCACTCCCGAGTTGAAACTAGGAAGTACACTTAAAGAATAAAAGTTCGCAAGTGTAGACTGTATACACGAGAATAATAGATAAAAAGAAGTTTAAAATCTTTGAACGCCTTCTAATTTATTTTTAGTTATTCGCCTGATCATATCCTTTGTGGTCAACAACCCGAAAACATCTATTTGACCACCTACCAACCCCCACCCCTCGTCAACCAGCTACAGTTTAGTGTTCATTAGCTTGTTAGGAAAGCAGTTTTTCCACCCCAAAAGTCAGGAAGCAGGAAAAGAAATCATTTAACTTCGTGTTTTTCAAATCCGTAAAAGTGTTCAGTTTAAGATTTCTTTATGCAGAAGAAAAAGAATAAAAAGACCGTAAGTGACCTAAAAGTTACCTTAAAATATTAAAAAATGACCTGAAACTTCAAAACGTCAAAAGGTGACCAAATGTTGACCCTAAAAAGACATATTTTTAGAACCTAGAGTTGATGAACAGCGTTTATATTTCAACTTGTCTTGTCCTATGCGTAACAGTAAAAAGTTGACTTTTCAACAAGATCCGGGCCTTGATGATAAACAATGATTGTTCGTCATTTTTCCTGATAGTTATATTAATGTTAAGTTATTTTAACACTTCCATTTTTAGTAGAGAAATAAAGGAGAAAATGATATATATATATATAGAGAGAGAGAAAAAATGAAATGAAATCTTTCAGTTTTACGTCCCACGGTTATGCCGGTTAGGCTAAAGAAGACGGTGATTATGAGAGATGAGTGAAATGGTGGAATGAAGAAAGTGGGAGGAAACGGGAGAACCCCGAGAAAACCCACGAGCACGGTGTTTGTCCACCACAAAGTTCACTTGGCGGGGGCTGGGATCGAACCCAGGACCCCAAGCACCAGAGGTGAACGCTCTACCACTGAGCCACCGCGCCCCCCTAGAGAGAGAGAGAGAGAGAGAGAGAGAGAGAGAGAGAGAGAAAGTCTGGTCAGACATAATTTGTCGTAGAAATTTATTTCGGGAGAGGTCCAAAGCTTTTTTGTGGAGGTTCAAATTCAATATGACGATAAGTCATATTAAAATTTGTAAAATTACCTTTAAAATTAGACTAGATTTACAGGAAAGTCGGAGCTTACAGGGGAGTCCGAACCCACAGGACCTATACCCGGCATATCCCTGATTCTAGTTATTTCTTACTGTTTTAGCTACATGAGGATCAAATGGTACTTAGGGTTACCTACAAGCCAAAATAAATAAATAAATAAATAAATAAATAAATAAATAAAATAAAATAAAATAAAATAAAAAATGAGGCTGTTTCGTCTCTAAAAAGTGTCGTGAAAGTGACATCCTGTCTCGGAAAGTGTATCTTAATCTACTGAAAGGGCTCTATTTTGTCACTAAAATTCTGTGTTATGCGGAACTTACTCATAGTTAAAAACCTAAAATCTACTGCGATTATTTATCAAAAGCAATACTTAGAGAATAAAGTAACTTAAGTCGATCAGTAATCCTTATCCAAGCTCCAAGTATCAATACTATATTCCTATAAAAATGTCAGAATACTTATTTTGTTCTCTACCTGGTTATATAAGTATCGCTGAGATACAAACGATTCCAAATATATGCACGAATGATTGGAATGTATGT
This sequence comes from Thermobia domestica, assembly GCF_964235325.1. Lineage (NCBI taxonomy): Eukaryota > Metazoa > Arthropoda > Insecta > Zygentoma > Lepismatidae > Thermobia > Thermobia domestica. Next base: position 212,785,957 of record NC_137464.1, read on the forward strand.
CTGAACATACGACTAGCTTTGTAAATAACAAGGATACATTATACTACAAAATTTTGTTACCGTTATTTCAATACGCGCGTCGCATGCTTCATGAAGCTGTTATTGTATGTCCAACATAAGGTGTACATACAATACTAAATCACTAAAGCCATTACATTCAGCACAACGAAAATGTTTCCAACTAAATGCAGATAAAATGAAACAGGTTTTGCAGAGCGAAAAGTAATCCAAAGAGGAAATTCCAAACAATTGACAGACACTACAGACATTCCACAAGGTCATCTGACTCCCTGTCCGGAAATACAAATTAAAAAAGACATCAATGAAACATATTTTTCTAAAATAAAAAGAAGTACCTAGTGCTAGTTAACAGACAACAAAAGACAGATTCAAAGGTTAAAACTAGATAAGTAGGATATATTATTGCAAAATTAGTCACAATCCGACGCAATACAATATTCCAAGCTTACTGTATTCATTATACATGCCAACAGGCACATAGCCAAAGGGGGGGGGGGTCCAAGGGGTCCGGACCCCCTCCTTCGAAACCAGAAATAAAAAAATAAGGAAGGATGAAACAAAATGAAATGAGAAAAAGAAGGATCAGCGTTAAAAAAAAACTACAGGAAGCTTTTGGTTACTCTTTCTTAGGAGGAGATTTGTATTACTTGCAATACATGGTGGCGAGGTAAGCGAGATATCGTGGAAGAGTCAAGGAATTTGAAATTTCAAGAAAAGTTACGGAATTCTCTGATTCTGATACTAGTCAGGGAGATTTTAAGCTTCCAAAAGCATAGTGCCGTTGTGTAACAGTGTGGCCATTTTTTTAATCATAATTTTTCGTCATTGCATCCTTGCAGTATCAAACATGTTATTTCAAGAACAAATTTCTACTGCTCCTTTAATAACCTGTCATTTGGAACCGACAGTAGTTGACGGAATAATAAAAACAAAAAATTATGTGGAAAGAAATTCTGTTAGAATTTAATTCAACAGAGAAAGGAATGCAGATATTGTAAAATAGTTTATAAGACATTGTTGAGTATGTACTTTTTATAATAGTTGAAGTCATAATGAAAGGAAAATTGTTATATTTGAATAAACAGAGGAAGGACGTATGTATTGTAAAATCTTTTTCAATACTTTTTTTTTATTTTACTCGAGATTTCTTCATATTTTGTTATTAAAATACTTACCAACATTTCCTCATTTTATTTTCCTAACAAACCAATACATGTTGATAATAAAGTAGTTTAGATTGATCGATCTCCTGGACCTTCAGAATTTCATATCCTCCCCCTTCCTGTTACGAAATCCTGGCTAAAAGAACCAATATATGTTCCAGAAAATAGTTTAGAATGATCAAGCCCCTGGTGTGATGACCACAGTATTTCATGTCGCGGACCTCCCCCTTCACGAAATCCTGACTACGTGCCTGATGCCAAGGTAGAGTGTTTCAAACACATGTACAGAGCAGTACTGAAATGCATCTTCAGTTTTCAGAATTCAGAGCTCTATGTGACTATATAGTGTGGCTAGTATATATATATACATTCATTCAGGATGACCTAGGTTCAATTCTCGGTTAATCCACGTGAAGCTGTAGATCTACAAATCAACCGGTTCTGGAAAGAAGGAAAGAAAACCTTCAAATCAACCAGCCAACGCATAGGCTAGTGGTACGTGTTCTTGGTACGTAATTGGAAGGTCAGGAGTTTGAATCCAATTGCGTGATTTGGAGCTTTAGGGGCCAATTGCCCCAACACTGAATTTGGGGGAAAATGAGAAATTCTACATTGCCTTATATCGAAGAGTATTTCGCGCTCATATCTCTTTCCAAAGCAAAGTCTGTATTTCTTTATTACATTTTTTAAGAGTACACTGGAAGTATTGAAATTTTAAAAAGTAAAGCATCATACCCTACGAGTTGTACATTCCAACACCACACATTTGTATATGGGGGTTAGTATATCTCTCAGGCGTTTGTTGCATGGCCAAATGATAATGAAAAACGATAACCATTTCTCCAGTCTAAGATGAATCTTTATTGTTATGAGTGTTTTGCCCTTGGACACCATACATCACTGACATTATAATTAATTGTGTGTGTAGTGTATTTGCTTATTACATATTGCATGCAAGAAAAAAGAAAACACTGATCATGCATGAATTAGAAACTCCAGGCGGAAGTAGTCTCAAATCTTGCAAATGGTGCGAATTATTGAAAAAATAATTTTAAAAACTCCCCTTTATGATACCCCTTGCCGACTTTTATCAAAACGTTCTTCACTTATGTCTGTAAAGGGAGATGTACAGATGTTGTGAGGGATGACAAGGAGATCCATGCTCATATGTGAATGATGCGCTGTGTAGAGAGCGCAGGTTCAGCTAGTAACGGATATATTTTGCCATTATGCCTGAAAGTGAAATTACAAAAAAAAGAAAAAGAAAAAACTTCAATGATTGATTGTTCCTCATGTTCTCTTTACCCTCCTCCCCCTCAGAAAAAAGATAATACAAATTTGGAAGTAAAAAAAATATCCTTCTTTACAAGTTCATCTTTATTGACTTCTTGCAATATTTCAAGTTCATTAATGCAAATTTAAAGCAAAAGTAATGCAAATTATTTTTTAACTGTGCCTGATGTTATGTGTTGAATGCTCATTATGTCCTCAACTGACTCCGGAACTATAGCACTTCTCTTCTGATTAATATTCAAGTCATCATCAATTCCTCTCGCTGAAGTCCTCTGGCTACAAAAAGCAAAAATTAAAAAAATAAAAATAAAAGAACAAAGACGGTTTCACTAACTTGTTTTCTTCCTCCCAGCTTTAAATATGAGCAACAGAGGTCGCTCGTGCTGTTTCCTGGTGGAGCCTGTTTATCAAGAAGAAGAATGATCTTGATAGCAAACACCAGAGACCTCTTGCTGCTATGCTAGTTAGTGAGCAGTCTATATGGAATGTTAGTTCTATGCATTCTTGGGACTCCATTTGTAGGTAGTTTTACGACTTAGCCGCAATAATGTTTTACTACCATGCAATGAGAATCAGCAATTCCGCATGCTTATGGATGCAACCAGATGTTTATTGTTAAAAATGTCATCAAAACAATAGAACCGTACTCAAGACAGTAATTCTTCTCATAAATTTTGCTGTAATGGTTCAGAAACCGTTGTTAAAATAAACTAAAAACACTATTAACTCTTTCGCTAAAGAAAGAAATAATTCTACTGTAGTACATCAACAGAGCAAATTAACATGTATTGGTCAATTCCTCAGAAGCAAGTGGAGCTATATGTCTCAACGTTCCATTAAATAAAAATAGCATGAGATTTTTACATGTTTTAGAAGTCATTGTAATTTTGTGTAATGTACTTCTTAAGGGACTGTATAAGTCAGGGCGTCATTTGGGGAGGCAGGGAGCTGTTGCCTGCCATAAATTTGATAAGCACATGCTTTTTTTTAAATGTATACTAATAAGAAACGAAGAACATTTATTTGTGTATTAAACCTGCAACTAACTATACACTGGGAATTGTAACACCCAAACCACAATTTAAAGAACTACTGCTCATACCAATGGTTTAAAAAAGCCCATACTTGGATAAAATTCTAATTGCGCTTTTTGTATTAATTTGAGGACACTGAATCCAATGAAATTATTTCGTTTAATATATCCGTCCATGGAGTCTCGAGTAAAATTGCCTCGAAGTTAGGATATAAATGAATATAAATATCCCCAGATTGAAGTTTGAAGTAATTTTTTCGTGACCCCATGGACGGTTATGTTTAACTGGTTTCAGCGTCCTCAATCTAGTACAAAAAGTACAACTTGACAAAAATATTCAAGTGTAGGAACTTTTACCATTGACACAAGAGGTAATTCTTTATACTTTGCATTAATTTTTTTAAAAAAATATAAGACTTGTAAGATCAATTTCCAGTTTCAGCTTCCAACAACATTACCAAGATGGTACCATTACCTGTAGATATGAAATTGTCAGATAGTTTTTTTTTTTTAATATAGCTTCTCTTTAACGATAAAGCTGTAAAACCACGTGAATAAAATGTTAAAGTCGTTTCTGGTGAGAAAACGCAAGTTCGACTCCACTGGAAGTTTATGTGGTTTAGATTGCCCTATTAAGTTCACACAACAAAATCCAAACACATAATTACTAATATTTAACGGTTAATAGTTTTATGACATACCTAGCACGTTTATTATGTCATAACTTCATTTCAGACCACAAGTGTTGGAGATTATTCTTAAACTAAAAGCATCACGAATGAAGATAAAAGAAAGTGTGGACAATTCGATGCAAAAAGTGGAAAATTACAAAAATTGTTCATACTAAAGATGTTATCTGAATTTATAGCTCTGTGATTTAAAATTACTCAAGTGAAACAAAATTTGTCCTTTACGCTAAAAGTTACGTGTGGTTAATAGGCGAGTAGTAGTAAAAGAATTAGTAGGATGGAAAAAAAAGAGAGAGGCAATGGAACAATTACAAGAAAATATACAGATATGATGCTAATAACAGTTTACATAACCTGGAGTCGAACCCAAATCGCTTTACCACCAATCTATTATTGTGCTTCCAGACATAGGACTATTGAATGTCAAATCGTGTGTTGTTTCGTCATCACTGATACTCAATCTAAAATACCCACTTGAGGCAAATAAAGTCTACCTCATGAATTTGATTACATACGACTACGATCGGTATTTAAGGAAATCTATTTTTGTGGTAAAAGGTGGTCCAATATCACATTTTCATAATCATTTGTATAAATATTTTTTTTTTTGTTCTTTGAAAATACAAGCCCCCACCTCCTCTCTCCAATCGACTGGTCTCTGTCTCCTAGTTGAATATATTGTATCACTTGTATCAGATCATGAAATGCAACGATGTTCTCCTATCGAGAAACTTCAGGCAAGAGATGTACAGCGTAGCATAAGTCCGGATGTTAAAATGTATTAATTGTATGTTAATGAGTGTGGATGTACTTATCCCAGGTTACTCACCTTGTCAGCCTATCCATGTACACTGCCTACTGGTACTCCAATTTATTATGTCTTTCAAATCAAGCTCCTACGTATTTCAAAGTGATCTATGAGTTTCTTTCTTTACTACTTTGTTGGGTGTGTGGGCCTATATATACAGCTTGTACACGGAAATATTCATTACAAACTCGTTTCATCAACATAAGATTCTCTTGCAATAATTTTAATAATATCTTACCGATCCTGGCATTACAGGAAGTTCCTTCCTGTGTTTCCATTGTTCTTTCTATGATTCTTTAAATCCTCGTTTGAAACTGAAATGCAGACATATCCATTTAGCCCTTAGTTGTAAAATAAATACATTAAAACTTGTAATAAAATACACATATTTCTAACTCATTTATAAATACTTGTAACATCTACGGAGTAGTGTTAACTGTAAGATTTTTCAGTCATATTCCAATTAGTAAATTTGGCAAATATTTTGGCACGGCATCGTTGCTAATTACAAGGCAAGGTAAAAAAAATGAAATATAGTTGAGTTGATGCTAAGGTAAATGATTGATCGTAACTACAGTATCAATCATTGTAATTTTTAAATTACCTATATTTAACGGGTTACGCTGGCCTGTAATTTAATAGCAATGCTTAGACAGTATACAACTAGCACTTAGGTTCTAATAGACTAAAAAAAAGTATTGTAGTATACATATGTTCTTACTTTTCAAATATATTTTAAAAGTCAGTGAAGAAAATTATTATTTTATATGTCGGTAACTTATAAATCATAAGATAACTTTCTTCTTAAAATATGTATGACATTTTTCCTAAAATAATCGGAAGCTCTTTTCGTAAACAAATGTTATATCTTTAAATAAAAACATTTCATTCATTTTGTTAAACATAAAATAGTTTATACTCTGCTAAAATTACACTGTTTGAATTGATTCAGTTGGTTCATATTTACGTCTGTTGTCAGCAACAAATTTAAATAGAATGAAATCTAGATTTTAATGTGGGATCTCAAACACTGCAGTGGCCCCGCGTAGCGTAGTCGCTAACGCTCTCGCCTTCGGTACGATTCCCGGGTTCGATTCCCGGTAGGGTCACTCGGTCGAAAAAGTGTAACACCCTGAATGAAGTTTTCCTGGGTTTTCCTCATTTACACCAGGCAAATGCCTGGATGGTACCTAACTTATAGGTCCCAGGCCGCTTCCTTCCTTCCCCAATCCTTTCTTCCTTCCCCTTCCCCGGATAGTGTGCTCGCCGAGAGACGTCATCCCTCAAATCGTGAAGGGCTAAATGCCCAGAAATCTAAATCCTAAATCAACCACTGCATCTCATTCGATGCTCTTCCACCGGGTCTTAAACTTGGGACCTCATACACTAAAGGTATAAACTCCAGGCACCAGAATAGCCAGGAGGATTTTATTCTTTGAGGTTAGTAAAACTAACTATACAGTCTACTATACGATATCTGTGCTCAAATTAATATTGACATTCTGTACACGAACGAATCAAACGACTTCTTTAAACATACTCCAAATTTAGCTTTCGTTAGCGCGAACTGCACAATATTACCTCTCAGCCTTAGTGGGCTCATCTTCTTTGGTTTCACATTACTGTTAAAGCGACACCAAAGTTGAAACTCTAATATATAGATAAAACACACTAAACTTGCTACAACCAATGAGCAAATGAATACGTTTGCTTCGAGGAGATGCCATTTTTATCTTTTATATGCACATTTTCATTTTTTATTTATATAAAAATACATTATTACTTTGTATAAGAATACCAATGCTGTAAACTAGTTGCAAACCAGCAGTCCAAAGAAAACCAAAAGCCTTGAATTTATCTTTTACAACGAGCTGATACCGATGTGTAACGGGTTGCATAAGCTCAAGGTGTTTTTCTTTAGCATGCAGAACCCCAGACACCCGCGCTCGCTCGACCTGCAGCCTCTTACCTCATATTTCAGCCTTAAGTTTATATACCAAGTTTCATATCCCTATGTATCTACTCTTAAAGGCATTTTAAATATGGCCATCATATTGTAACAATTGCAACTTCCACTTTTTTCTTCCCTTGTAGAGAAAATATCAAAAGCACTGAAACACTTCTTTAGATATTTTAAATGAAAAGTCTAAATACCAAATTTCATGTATCTAACCATAAAGCATTTCGAAATAAGGACGTCTATTATAACAATTGCAATCCTTACCTTTTTCTTCCCTTCTAGGGGAAATATCAAAAAACGGAGAAATACATTTCTAATTATTTTAAATGGGAAGTTTATTTATCAAATTTTATGTTCCTACCCTTCAGAGTTTCGGAAATATGAAGTTTCACTATAATAATTACCGGCTCTGTGTCCCCCTTCCCCGCCGAATTCACAAAAATCCTAACTTAGTGGTACTTTACGTCACAAATACTATGTCCAAATTTCAAGTTTCTAACTTCAGCGGTTTGGCCTGGGAGTTGATCAGTCAGTCAGGGCTTTATATAGTAGACTTTATATAATAGAGATATTATTTGATTCAAAATATCCACCATTTGCTCGATAATATTCTCAACTCAACGCACTTTAAAAAAGTTTCACCATGTTTCTTTGAAATTTCTTCAAGGATTCGGAGCAGCCAGTCCAGTAGTTATTCTCTGCCAGAGACGATACGGGTTTGAATCCTATTTTTTTTTAATTTTTTACTGTTGTTTATTTGTACGCTTGCATAACTTCTGCTCGATTTTATCTGGTACTCGAATTTAGTCGGAATTAGCAATACCCTATAGGCGCTGAGTAGTTCATTTCATAAACCTTTGGCAGTACTAAATCGTTATCAGTACCATATTTTGAAATGGTCGTTAGCTTTTCCATTATTTACATATAAACTGATGAATCAAAATTTAATTGAAAAGTTATGGAATATTTACGTGAACTATCAATAATTTATTGTAAAATGTGCAGAAATGCAATAAAGAAATATAGAAATTTCACTTAAACTATCAATGTTTCACCGTAAAATTTACAGAAATTTAATCGGAAAATTTCCGAAATTTTCACCTAAATTATTAATATTTTACCATAAAAGTTACATAAATTTATTTAAAAATTTAGAAATTATCTAGGACCTATATCTACCTAGTCTATGAATTAAATATCTAGGATCAATATTAACAGACCAAAATTATATTCACGAAGAAATTAAATGTCGACAGAAAGCAGGAAATTCGTGTTATTATTCAGTTTAAAATCTTTTGTCGTCCCGAATTCTGTTGAGGAATTTGAAGCTTAAAATATATAAAACGACAATCATGCCTGTTGTACTGTATGGTTACGAAACATGATCGCTTACTTTGAGTGAAGAATGTAGACTGAAAGTATTTTAGAATAAAATCCTGAGACGAATATTCGGAACCGAAGAGGACGGGGAATGGGGAATGGCGGAAACTTCATAACAAGGAACTGCATAATTTATACGATTTACTAAACATTGTTAGAGTCGTCAAGTCTAGGAGGTTCAGGTAGGCAGGTCATGTAGCCAGAATAGAAGAAAGTAGGAACGCTTTCAAAGTTTTAACTGGAAATCCAATCGGAAAACGTCCATTAGGAAGACATAGGTGCAGATGGGAGGACAATAGATGAATCTCGCAGAAATAGGAATACAAAGTAGAAACTGGATCCAGTTGGCTAATGATAGAAGTCAGTGGAGAGCTATTGTGAACGCGGCATTGGATCTCCGGGTTCCATAGACCATAGAGTTAGTAAGTTACAAATTTTACCAGGATTCTCGACCTTTTGCCGTAAAATGTATAGAAATTTAATATGAAAAATGCCGAAATTTTACCTGAACTATAATGTTAATTTCACCATAAAATTTATAGAAATGTCATCACATCAACAACGCGACAAGAAGCTTCCTATATGTTGGTTTAGTTTCATTATCTGAAGCTTGCTACGGTATCTTAAATACATACAAATTGGCTTCAGCTTGCGTTACTGCTCGATTCCTGCCTATCAAGTGTCTTGTAAGAAATAAACAACTACGAGATAGAGAAAAAATAAATGAAATGAAAAAAGCAAATGCAAATTAAATAAATTATCAAACTGGTGTACATAAATGCGATCAACTTAACATGAAGTGCTTTTTCAAGTGACAAAAGTAACAATTTCTTGTCTTGAGAGAAGAACGTGGTATGTTCTTTTGAAATGCCGGATGTAAGTTGTGTGTAAATATTTATTTATTTATTTTGTAGCACTTTTTTGCGTTAGTTTCTTTAAATACTTCACTATCTCACACAACATGCAGTTGTTCTAGACGACTTATACAGACACGAGACTTGCGTGCTTTTCACAACAGCATTCACTTTCGGTTGATTGTCAGCAATAAAAAAAAAAACGTTCAACAAGAAAACCTGTTGAACAAAGTCAAAGTTTATGAGTTGTCGCTCTCTTCTAAATGGCTGTGTAGCATGCATCTCAGTGTTGGACTTGTTTTTGTTTTTAAGTTGCCAGGAAGTTGTTTCGCTTGTCATTGGTTCTTGTAATTCGTCTTCCTTCTTTATCGATTCATCAATATGCAGGAGGAACGGAACACACTCATATGGGCTTCCGATGGTATTTGTGAGATATACTATAAACCAGACTATAACGAGTTGGCAGGACACATCGTTTCACAACATTCTAGCAATGTATTATCAATGCAATGCCATGCGAGTTTGTTCTCACACTTGCCATACATGGGACGAATGAAGCCCTTAAAAATCAAAGAATGATGATAACGTCAGCGAAGACATCTTATTGATATGTTTTAGTCACTCGAATCTCTTTTTAATAACTTAATTTATATCGTTTAAGGTACTTCTTTATCTGACGTTACAAGTTTTCATGTCTTCATACTATGGATGTCCAAATATACATCTGAGCCCGTTACGTTGGTTAGCTGATTGTCATTCAAACTTATTTTTGACAGTGAATTGAAAGGTACGAAGCAAAGGTGCTAGTAACGGTTTAACAGAAACTTCCACCCTGTTGCCTTCTCCACAATAATTATCAATAACGTTATTAGTGAATTTAACGGAGAAAGAATAATGAGGGAAGGTGTAAGTAACTTAAGTAAATAAGATACGTATTCGTTTTGCTATGTTTGGGGAATGCCATGACAAATATACGAGGTGCTGATGATAGCTAATCTAAGAATTCATTTCCTTTTATTTAATACCAGTAAGGTTCTGTTTTCCCTAAAGAATCAAATTTCAAATATAGGGCTACAGACAATTTTAATAGCCCTAATCTGTAGTGGTCATTGCTTCCAAGTGGTTGGATGCAATATCTCCAAATTTATAATTCACCTCCCCAGAAAAAAGTAATAGACCCACCCAAGAAAGATAATGAGTACACTAATTTGAATGTCAAATACATAAGAGCCAGTGCCCAACATTTCACTTGGTAGCCTCTGCCCCGCTTTTAAAACAGAACAGGTTCTATCTGCTTACACTTTCCGACACAATTTTGAACTTTCAATCAAAATAGAATGCATTCTTTACTATGGCAATTGCATAATTAGTTAAAACGATATTCATGCTAAATCTTCCTTCACAGTTAGCATAATAAAAAAGCGTCATTATGCTATAGTTAATGTTCAATTGTGCCACTTATAATTAAAAATTATTACGTCCCCAAAAATCTCATGGGCACAACCTGTGACCTTATAACCCGGCTATTGGCGCCTCTAGACCTGATTATTTAACGAATTCAATCCTTCAATGAAAGCGAGGCTACTATATCCCGGAATGTTCAAACACACACTCAATTGTAGCTTAATTATAATACGAAACTTTGGAATGAAGTGTTTAAATTGCTCTACTACATATATAACTACTTATTGCTGCAAATACTTATAAATATTCATTGCTGTGTGTACATCCTTACTTTCCGTACAACAGCTCCAATACTGAGATAAGACAGGGACTGTAACACAGGACCACTTTAGTTTACTACCAACATTAAAGACAGCTTTCGCTTCCACTAGAAGTGACTCATTGTCAGTGCTTAGGCGATGATGATTTAACATTTTGATGCTGTTCTGGCACGACTAGTATACTACAAATGACAGATGAAAAATAATGGTACAATACGGGTATGTATAAGCAGAAGATGGGTCCTGAGAGTCAGCCCCCATCCGAAATCATGACTTTTCTATAAAGTAAGTGCAATTTTAGGAGTAATTTTACAATTTTTAGTATACAGATAAATAGATAGATATATATTTAGTTTAATGTTTTACAATCATGGTCTAGAGGAGATCAAGAATAATTGAAAATAGGAATTACAATGGTAGAACGAAATGGTAGAATCCATTGAAAATCCACAGACGCAATTTGTAGAACCATATGCTCAATTAGCCTGGAATGAACCAGGGACCACTTGCACCAGAAGAAAGAGTTCTACCTTTAAATCGCCAGCGGTTCGTCGTACGCCAATCCATCCCGGATATTGAAAATACATACTTCACAACATTTACAAAGATCCTCTCAATTCCTGGAGCCGCTCAAATTAATTATATTTTAAAAAATAAAAACAAAAGATAAAGCAAGTCTTTTAATATGATTGAGAATTCTTTTCGTTTGCGATTTCGTGACTTGTATTCACTAATGATAGACCTTGTTATAATAGAAACAGTTGTTTAATTTAAATTGCTGTTGTCCACATTGTATTCGGCTTCAACACACTGACAGATATATAAATGGTGTATCAATTCTCTTTCATAGAGGAACATTATCAACTTAATAAGACTGCTTGTTGTTACGAAATGAACTAACTTGAAAGGACCTGCTTTACAGAAAGTTATTCCTACAAAAAGTTTTCCAACAGCTTTTGTTACCTATGTAACCATAAATCTTTCCATATTCCCGCTAATAGTATTGTACACTCGAAGTGATAACTGTTCACAAAAACGTACCCAAGTTATTAAATAAGTAATTGGTTACGAAAATATATCACTAGCAGGAGCAAACAAAAAGAGGTTCCTAATCTGGTTTTCTCTCTTTGGTCTCACTTTCAACGTTTTTGTTCAAACTTTTATCTGTAATACATGTTGAACTGGCCACTTATATACCCTAAGCAGTTGCCTTGTAAATAGGCCACTTCTATATCTTCACCTATAGCCTTCTAAATTAGCCACTTCCCTTCTCTGACCAGTTACATTGTAAGATGGTCACTTCCATATTACCTATAAGTTTGTAAGTTCTTTATCCTGGCCAGTTATCCTGTGAGTTGGCTGATTCTCTATCTTGACCAGTTACCTTAGCCAACTTCACTATCATGTCCAGATACATTGTTAATCATAAAGTTCAACTAAGAATTGTTTAAAGCATCTTCTATGAATAAGTAATCCTTGAAGTGAGCTGATTTGATATCTGTGGTGTTAATTTTGAGCGATTCTACTTTTAAAATCCGAAAAATAATCATTCTTTTTATTTAAAAAAAATGAAAGGAACACATTCATTGGTATTGTGTAACCTTTTGCATTTTGCAATCCATTGCCAGCTACTGCTGATTGGTTGGTTGATGTGATTGGAGTTTAGCGAATCTTTCAACACCAGACTATATGAGACATGGAGTTACAGTTTAAGGTTGAATCCGAACAACCGTAATGCGTTCTAATTTCGAGTCTCCAACTTGGAATCGAACCCGAGGCCCCGTGCACTAAAGGTGCTTGTGCTAGCCGCTAGACTAGCGGAGAGTGCCATTAAACGTTTAATTCAAACACTTTGACTCAAATGGGATTTTCGTCCTGTGGAGCATATATTAAAGTAAGACTCATATTCAACACATTTTGCAATATGCATAGTGTATACTCGCATATTTTCTGTCCCAATCACTGCCTCGATTCAACACTTCGCGGAAACTGGCAGAATTGTCTGGAAATTTAAAAATGCGCATTCCTTCTTTCTTGTTTAAACAAATAGCAGTACTACCTCCATCTGCGGATGCTCGAGTGTCAATTTGAGAGGGATGTCCCTTCCAATCTTTTTATTCAACTTGATTAACATAACGTAAGCAGTATTACCATCTACTCTTTAGAAGCCTGACAAACTAAAAATAATACAAAATTTACAATTTTTCTTGTACTTGTTCTTCATAAGTGAAAGGAGATAATGGAATGCAACTTCACTCGTAGATAATGTTAGTCTACAACAGAAAATACGAACATGAAGAATTTTCAGTGTTGCCATCCATAGAAATTACAGTGTTGCCAGAATAACGATTTCCCAAAATTTAAGTTAAGGCAGCGACTAGAGGAACGAACTCAACTGCATTTCATTACGTATCATGTTGTTTTGGTATCCTATGAACTACTGTTTAAATAGCATTATTATTTAATTTTAATAACTGTATGTTAAAACTATTTTGTTTATTAAAATCTAAATACTACTATTATTTTAAAATAGTTCACAGGATTTCAAGAGAACATGATACTAATCAAATGCAGTTGAGTTCGTTCCTATAGCTTCTGCCTTAATTTAGATTATGGGAGAAATGTTATTCTGGCAACACTGAAAATTCTTCAGGTTCACATTTTCTGTCGTGGAATAACATCTATGATTGTGGTAAGTTGCATTTCATTATCTCCTTTCACTTATGAAAAACAAGCAAATGAAAAATGGTAAATTTTTTAATATTATTTTTAGTGTCAGGCTCTTAATATAGTTAATGTGTTTAACAATAATTTGGAGTTAATTTTTTGCCAAAATACGAATAAACAAGATTGCACTCCGATTTCTCACCTAGGATAGAACCTAACTATTTGAATTGTCAGTATATTCTATGTTAACATCTTTTGAAGATTGAAAACATAGCTAGTTATATTACATTCAGAAATAAAATAAAAGTAACATTGTAAATAAAAGACAGATAATTATTCTGGAAAAGACTGATAATATGGAAATTCTAGGGATGGGCAAAACCGGTTTCTATAAAAACCGAAACCCGAAAAACCGACATTTCGGTTTTCTTCAAAACCGGTTCGGTTTTTCACCGAAACTGGTTTCGGTGAAAACTTTTGGAAAACACATAAGACTATTTCTGTGGAAATGGATTCGGTTTCCGGAGTACAACGAAACACCATTCTGGTCAGAAATAGAACAAATTTTGAAAAAAAAAGGAATCGGTTTTGAAGAAAACCGAAACCGGATCAGGTGAAAAATCGAACCGATTTTGGAGAAAACCGATAACCGGTTTCGGAGAAAACCGAACCGAAACCGGTTGTTTGAAAATTTTCAAAAACCGGTTTCGGTTTTTCTAAAAACCGAAAACCGAAAAACCGGTTTTTGTGCCCACCACTAGAAATTACAGAGCCTGCAAGAAACATTTTGATTATTCAAACTACACAAACCGGCACAAATGTAAGCTGAGCGAGGAATTTTCTTGTCCTCAAAGGCATTAAGAAAGAAAACAATTAACATTGACAGATAAAATATTGGTCAGTTTAAAGTAAAAGAAAGACAATAAAAATTCGTGTGATCCAGTACACATTGTGCTACTACTGAAGTGTGTGGGCGTCATTGTTTATATTATGAAACCGGTATCTTAGTGGTGTATCATTACTATCCCACTAAACTAAAAATGTGGTCTTAAAAATAGATTATATGGAAACGTAAAAAGTAGACGTAAATTCTAATATAAAGTATTGCCTGACATTGTGCCCACGTCAATGTATAGTGTCCTATGGGCACACATTGTAAACTTGAAATAATGAAATGGCAACAGTGGCGTAACAAAATTGCATTTGTTTCTAATTTAAAAGTAAGATTATTTTCATCAATAGCTCGAGGCATTAGACTGACAATACAACAACTGCCGTGGTTAACATTTTATGCTTCTTGCACTTCTATACACATTTGACTTGACAATAAGAACTGGAGGTGGTCGCTCGTATTTTTCTGAAGACTTCTATTTGTCCAGACACCGTTTCTTCTATTCTTTTTTTCATCTCAAAGTAAACAGCCGAAGTGAGAAAGCAGTTGAGCGTGCAAAGATGTCACACGAATCGGCACTTCAACAAACGCCTAGTGGGTACTTCAACTGTTTGGTAGACAAATAGCGAAGAGAGAAGGAGGATAATAACTGCTTGTAAACAAAGGAAAAGATCACAAAAATATTGTTTTATGAAAGAAATTAATCGTAAGATTTATTTGATTATCTTCAATGCCGTAATACCTAACCAAAAAAAAATCTAATTCTTATAATTTAACAACTCATTTTTATACTCTATAGAATAAAGAAGACAGATGGTCATGAATGAATTCGTGGAATGAGAATGTGAAAGGAAATGGGAAAATCTCGAAGGTATGATGTTGTCCACGAGAATCTCACATCGTCTGAATCGAACCAAGGACCCTCGCATCGGAAGTGGACGCTCTACTACTTGATCCATTATTATTATTATTATTATTATTATTATTATTATTATTATTATTATTATTATTATTATTATTATTATTATTTTACTCTTTCGTCACTCTAGTTTCCCTTTCGTACACTATTCATGACTACCAGACTCAACAGGGTCACGAACACCGAAAGTTCGAGTACATTTAAAAACGCTCTGCTCTTGAGGGGATTCCGAACCCCCGATGGGTTTCACCTCAGATCGTTCAAATACACTACACCGGCACGACTGAAGCACCGCACTCTCTCTAACAATTAACAAGTAATATATTTTAATTTTTATAATTCACTCTTTAATATTCGTAGTAATTCAGTTGCTTAGGCTCTTTCCTGAAGGGAACTTCTTTTAAGTTCAGTTCTAGACCACGAATGCTTAGACCGTGTGGATAACATCGTCTCTGTATTTTTGTCGGAATTTTCCTGTTTTCTTCCGCTTTATCAAGCCATGAAAATTTCCTCATATTTCACTTACAATTGGTGGATATGTGATCTGCACATTGCGAACAGTACTTACGTTTTCACTGGATTTTGCTAATTAGTTCGTTTCTTCTTTCTTTCATGTAGTTCCTCAATTTTCCTCACGATGCTGGGTGACCTCCCCGCTGGTCTAGCTGCTAGTACGTGCACTATTGGTGCAGATGGTCTCAGGGTCGAATCCCAATAGCAGAGCAATAAACACTTTATGGCGATTCGGATTCTATCTTAAAGCTGAATGTCCACGTTTCATACAGCCTTAGTGCTGAGAGGAACGCTAAACAGACATAAACAAAGAAACTAGATAAATGTCATTCTGTCAAAGGTTTTCCTTAATGGCCAGCAATCTTAGTACTGAGCACTGCTTCAAATAGTAGATCAAGTCAAAATTTCAACATTGTTTTTAATAAATTTTTAAATGTTTATCCATTCCAAACTAATTTATCAACTATCTAGGGAAATGATGTACTTTATTTTCAACAAAATTCATTAGCGTAAGATGTCGCCTCAGCTATCAGCAAAGAAACATTTCCGAAAGACGAAACTAAAAGAATATCAACAGCTATACAAATCAAATACCGGTATTCGCCCACACAAAAAATGAAATTAAATCTTGAATTGAAAGTCCCACGCTTACACATTTGGACTATATAAGATGGAATGATTGAAAAGATTGGTGGAATGGGAATGTTGGAGGAAACGGGGGACCCTCGATAATACCCACGAACACCATAAACTCTCATGGCCTGGGATCGAAGCAGGAACCTCTCACACCAAACGTGAACCAGCGTGCTCCGTCCTCACGCAAACTTACCACAATTGAAACCTGCTGGTTTTAAGTTCGTATAATGGAACAACACGTTCAATTACTTGAAAATACGAATTTGCCCTTGGTCTACCTGTATAATATATTGGGCCACTCAATTAGTATCCATCCGTTCCACCATATGCTTACATTTTGGTCAACTGTATGTACAGGCAACATCTGTGGACCTCCTGCAGCTGTAATAATAAATAATGCTGCCGTGCAGTTTTTCACTCACTGACCCTTCACATTCTTTGCAAAGTTGGTAGCAGGCTGAGGTGAAAGTCCGACCTTGTGCGTTTCAGAGCTACTATACACTTATGTCTTAACAGTCAAGTAAGCTGGTCAATGAAAAAAATCAGGTGAAATTTATCATTTTCCTGTTAAATCAACATATTTTGAGTTTTAACGTCATGTTTATTTACTTTTATTCCAACTATTATCTTACTGGTTTTACCAACAGCAACATCAGGAGAACATATGACATAGTATATTAAATGTCTACATAAAGTTACAATCAATAAATTTGTTTCCTTTGAGAGTAACGGATTTAACAAAAATTAATATTTTAATGTCCAAATGGCTATTTAATCCACAATTTTAAAGATAATTAAAAAATCTTCCAACGATCATATATGCATTTTTCTCTATTTTTGTTTATGTCTCAAAACAAAGGGATACAAGCCTCTCGAAACGGATATTCACCTCCTATGTTGAAATTGCTAGTTATTTGTACCCGGCAGCTAGAATAAACAAGATTAAAATATTTAGAGAAAAAAGTAATTAGTGAGTACGTAAAGTTAACATACATACACACACATGCTTGAATTAAACTTTTTAAACTTCATTTGAATCGTTTTCTTTTTTTCATTTTCCTTTATATTGTTATTACATAACAAAGATTCGTCTATATAATTAAATCATTCATGTATTACAATTCAATCATTTTCATCTTCTAATCCTTTATATCTTCTTACATATCAAGAATGGACACACGGTGGCTCAGTGGTAGCGCGCTTACCTCTGATGCGAGGGTCCCTGGTTCAATACCCGGACAAGTAAACTTAAAGTACACAATATCGTGTCCGTGGCTTTTTTTTCGGAGCATCCCTGTTTCCTTCCACAATCTTATTTCTCAAATTCTTCCAACATTATTCACTTGTCTTAATCATCCATCTCTCGTAGCCTAAGGGGCATAGTCGTAGGACATTAAACAAAAATATTTCATTTCATTTTTACATAAGAAGAGTTCGACACTATTCAATCATAATTCAGTCATTCACATACTATACAACTCAATCATTTTCATCTTTTCATCTTCTCGTTTCTTTTTTAAAAATAACTTTTCCGAAGAGAGAGCAATCATTACAGAAGGATTATTATTCCCAGTGATGTTCTAATATAAATATTAATGTTTACTAACATTTGCATTAATACATTTTTAAATATGTTTGTGTTTGTAAAATAATAGCACATACTGTATTTATATAATTTGTACCTATATTATTATTGTATTATTTGGCAAAAAGGGTGTCAAGATATTCAAGTAAAAAATTCACCACCTTATTTAAAATACACGAAAAGTTTATTATTATTATTATTATTATTATTATTATTATTATTATTATTATTATTATTATTATTATTATTATTATTATTATTATTATTATTATTATTATTATTTTGTCATTTCTAACTTACGTTAAATTATATTCGCCTTCTGTACATCAATATGTCAATACAGTACAGTATTTTCGATTTTGAAATAATAATAATACAAATTATCTAAAGCATGTGCGATATTTTAATTTCCATTCTCACCTTGAAAACAGGTGATAACTCATCTATGTCAAAAGCTATTAAGAAACACGGGCAACTCTTTCTCTACACCCTTTGCAAAATTTTCTATCGACGTCAGTGAACAGAACCAATCAAAGCAAAATAAAAGCATATAAAATATAACAATAAACGTTTTAACACATACGTCTTCATCTTTTTTAAAAACAAGTTTAATCTTTTATTTGTTATAGCTTAAAACGTGACTAAAAGCATCATTGTCATAAAAAAAGAAACATACGCACACATTTAAATTGTACTACGTACATGACTACATATAAGTTTAATCTTACATATATAATAGCTCTCTGTGAGCTTGAACGTCGGGCGTGCAATTATCTTCCTTGTATCTATCACTCTAATCAAACAGGACATCATGATGTCTCAGTTAATTCAGCATAATATGTTATTAAGGAGTGGAATTTAGAATGATTATTAGTATTATCCATAGAAAGACTAGTTGTCCTACCACAAGGTAACTGGCAGTAACGAGAAAACTTAAACTGTTTGGAAAGAGCAATTACTTTACTGGACATCCAAGAAGAAAAAGGAAACTAACAGCTGATGTACATCTATTGAGAAAAACTTACAATAATAGGTTATGGCATTCCTGATGTTCACAGTATATAAAGTTATTGACATAATAATAAAATAAAAGATCGCAAAATACGATAATATGATAGTTGAGCTATACTAACTCAGTCGTACAGCATCCATATCTGGACTACAAAGTAGTGAATTCGTTTCCAGGTTCTGATTTCCCAGTGACTAAATACATTTCACTTTAAAAGAACGATAAATATAGGAGCTATTTCTTATTAACAGAAGCTGTCGTACAGGTTACCACACTTCCATACCCTGTCTATCACATATAATCACGCTTTCAGAAAATTTCACTCTGGAAGGACTTTTAACACACCGGGGAAGAAAGTAGTAGTGCAAAACTAATGGCAACCTACCTATAGCACGATCGGTAACGTCCAGGGGGAGTTCTCCCCTGGGTTACATCCTAAAATATCACTGATTGCACCTGCCAAACTTGTCCCGCTTCCAATGGAGTACACATGGCAGGTTTTCTCTTTTCGTTTTAGGTTATATAATAAGCCCTGAGTTCGTTATATTAAACTTATAGAAATATTTCAAAGGTAATTCATATATTAACTGTTCAAATTATAATATAAGAAATCGAATTTATTTGAACTACTGTATTTTTCGAGGATTTTCTGCACTTAACTTATTATTTTTATAATTAATCTTCTTTGTAAATAAACTTACATATATCCACTATGGCTTCCTCTCCTACTATATATACTATCCAGAAAAAAAAACATAAGATACAGACCATTATCTTTAATAACATATACATATTTCTACAAGTTATCGTTACATTCCTTTTGTTTGTTTGTTGAAGTTTAGCGTCTCTTTTGAACACCGAGGCTATATGAAACGTGGACTTACAGTTTATGGTGTAATTCGAGCCAAATGTCAACTGATCAGCAATTGAATCCAGAACCACACGCGCGATAGACCCTAGACCAGAGGGGAATACTACGCTTTTCTTCCCTGAACCTACAGTAATTTACTTAGTAGTCAAGGAAACAGGTATATATGCTCAATTTGAAACACACCAATCTTTAATTAAACAACTGAACAATGTATCTCTCGACAGCAGAAGAAAATTGAGTTGAGTTTATTTTGAATTTAACGTCCCTTTCAGCAGAGAAACTATATGAGACGGAAGCTACTGATTAACGTGGATTCCGAACCACATGAGCTCCCGCTGGGAATCGAACCACATGAGCTCCCGCTAGGAATCGAATCCGACTCTCCCACGCCAAAGGCAGCAGAAGAAAAGTTCGGTTTCTCTGCCTTCTATATAAAATTTTAAACAACAAAATCCAAGTGTTGCAATTACTTGAACTCTGAAATTTAAAGTTCCCAACGTCAGAAGATGTCAAAAAAGCTGGTTTATTTCATTGTAGAACATTGAAAATCAATATAATGGAAAGCTCACCTCCAAATATTGATGTATTCAGAATGTCCTTCGCTGGATTTGAAAAAGCAGTAAATTATTTAAGTAACAGAATTGATGATTAAGTGACAGAATTAAAATTATCATTTGTAAGTTTATCCTTCTGTTATGTGTTTATTTTCGTGAATATCGTAAATGGTATCTTTACGGTAGTATTCATCTCTGTATAAATAAATAAATAAGTTTGAGAAACGCTGGACTACCGTAAATAAACGATTAGCATTCTCGCTTCGCAGAAGAAAGGATTAAGGCTCAAATCTCGCGGTCGGCCATCCCAGGTGAGGATTTTCCAGGGAAATTATTGTGTAAACGATAAATGTTGAAATGATATCTTTACATTACATAATCTCATTTAAATGTCTGGATTATAGAAGTGCGTAGTTTTACCTTCACGCTCTCCGTACGATACATTTGACCTATTGAAATGGAGGAGGGATACCTTTATCTGTACATGTAGTCCTCGGACACCTTCCTTCGATAAATTCATTCTTGTTGTTCATTTATCCACTATATTTCAGTGAAAAATAACTATAGCAAATTAAATAAATAAAAATGTGATATAAAAAGTGTATATCGTAAGAAAGGACCTTGTACTTGAAATGTGACCACCAGCTATGTTCTAAAGATAGAAGTATGGGTACAAAAATTTAGTGCAAGGATAAATACTAGAAGTCTTACGTTAATGTTGCGTGAAATGAAGTATGTATGTGATAATGACCGAAGAGTATTTTGACATTGTAAAATAAACAGAAACCCATCAGTAGTTATTTCTTAAAGAATCTAGGCGCACTCCAGGCAAGAATTTGAGAATGTTGTATGAAGTGATCCAAACGTCCAGTAAATGCGATATCTTAGATAAGGTGACATAAATGTGCATGTCCTGCTGTAAGTGCATATAGAGTCTCGCAATTTAAATACCAAAGAAAATGAAATGTTTTTATTTATTTTATTTACTTACAAAGCAGAGGACAATCCGTTATCAATAAAGTATACAAATCTATAGAAAGTACACAATAGCTAGGTGTACCGCAAGGCTCAACCTTAGGTCATTTGCTGTTTGTTAACGATCTCCCAATGTTAAGTGCCAACAACACCTTCGAAACTATGGAACAAAAAAGGATACATTTAAAGATGGCTTCTTAACTGCTGTTTATTACAGTATTAACAATAAAGATATTTTTTACGAAATGTTTTTTATAAATCACTAATAACCATATTGTGGTATTTGTAAGGATACGGTAATTGAAGTGCGATGTATCTAACAACTTCGTTTTATTTGAAACATTTAAAAGAGTATTATACAATCATACTATAGACATATTGAACATATGTAATGTTCATATAATGTTTTATTAATAACATTCTATATCTTATCCTTATTAATTCTTATTAATAAAAGGATAATAATTATCCTTATTAATAAAAGTAAGTAAACTCTATGTTAGAAACTGATTATTTGTCATTGCACAGGATGATTGAGAACAATTATAACATAACTTTCAAACGAATTACTGAATACCTTAAATTAACTACAAGTATACAATACCTTAAAGTATAATGTCTTTCGAACAGCACAAAAATTTTTCAGTATAATGTTGGAAGTAGTTGGTATTGCCTTGTAGACTGGATGGAAAGTTTATGTGTTGGTGCATGTACTACATAAATGAAAAGGAAAGTGTTTATAGCGTGTTGTCTTTGGAAAAATAGTTAGAGAGATTGGAAAATGAATGTTGAATTTAGTAAGAAGAATGTATGTATCGTCGTTTCTGATCATGATATGCAAATGTAGTTGGTGGATATTCTCAGAAGTTTGTGCAACGTAATTCAAGGATCATAATGAGTTAATGTGTAAAACTAAAAGTGTGTTGAGAATCTAGAATAAAGAGGATTCGTTTGTGTATTCTTCCAGATCTGCACTTTAAATACTGACTAGAAAGATACATTGTCGTATGATTACTGATCCTTATATTCATTAAGCACATTTGTGAAAATGAATATTATGCAGTATAAATGAATTTATTCTACCTATCTTAGAAGTGTTTCAAAACTTTTAAATTATATATAACTCTGATTCAATATCTGGTGCATACATAATAAGAATAGAACATGAATTACACAGAAACATCTTCGACGTAAACGAACATCTCAATTCTCAACCTTAGTATAATGGAAAACTTGATGATGACACACCTTAGTATAATGGGAAACTTGATGGTGGTATACCTTAGTATAATGAAAAACTTGATGATGATATGCTTTAGTATAATGAAAAACTTGATGATAGTATACTTTAATATAATGAAAAACTTGATGATGGTATGCCTTAGTATAATGAAAAACTTGATGATGGTATTCCTTAGTATAATGAGAAACTTGATGGTGGTATACCTAAGTATAATGAAAAACTTGATGATAGTATACCTTAGTATAAGTTTCATCGTAATAGGTAACGAAGTTCTCATACAGCATTAATTTTTAGGTTCACAAATTTGTTTTTCCTGATTTTCTCGAAAACTGCACATTAGCTTTTACACTCCTTAATACAATTTTGTTGAGATTAATGAGATCTGTCGATTGGTATACGTCTCTTGTTCGGACAGTGTTTCCCCTGTTAAACGCTAACACATTTTCCGTATGGTCTTGTATTATTTTTTATTGCACAAAACGAGAAACTCTCTATAAGCAATTATCTACTAGCTGTTACAGAAAATAAAAATCAACCAATCAATTTACTTGCTATCACGAATCACGAATTATTAATTTCGCTATTTCAATATTAATAAGGTTCTATTATACTGCGTCATACTTTGACTAAACAGTTATAATTTAATATAATTATTATATTTAAAATATAAGATTAACTATACAATCTGTATTTAGTACGTATCGTGAGTCATTTTCATAATATTTCGTTAACGCCCTGTTTTGAACGATGTTTGTGGTCTGCTGCCGTTATATTCTTGTTTTTCTTCTTTGGGAAAGTCCATCCAGCATTACTAAACATAGTAGGAATGATGTATCCTGAGCGAACTTCCTGTAAACTGTCAAATGTGCCTTTAACCAGAAGCATATAAGAATTCTCCAGTACATGTTGAGCGTAACAACGCACTAGAATAATCTCGGCACTTACAAATACTATATTCAATTACATAGCTGGACATATTTATAGTATTCTGTACGTGTTATTGCAAGATAACATTATTATGTTGTCAGTTATCTTAATGGATATCAACCTTATAGTGTGGTGTGGTGACCCCATAATAGTTAAGTGCGCATTAAAAAAATGTCATCGTACTTTAACCAGTAAAAAAATAAAAATAAAAATACGTGTCTGAGCGTGTATCAAAGACTTCGACATTGCTGTAATTACACACCAGTATCTATATAGTTATATACTTAAATTTTTGCTGCTCGGGTATCTATCGGTGGTGGCTTTCTGGCTAAAAAGATTCTACAACAAGTATGCACATTAGCAAGCCTTTAGGGAAGACCGTCCCAACATGCTTGTTTGATTGGCCTTTTTCACAGGTGGAATATCCGGAGAACTATCTCATGGAGGAGAAACAGAGCCATCAAAAAAGTCTCAGATCGTCGACCCAACGGCCTTGACGATTTTAGCCTCCAGCTTCTTTTTCTGGAGTCCGCGAGTTTGTCGTCACGTGACCAAAGTTCTCATCATCATCACAACAACTGCCGCGCTCTGGTTTCATGCTCTGAAAGGAAAAAACAAGAAAGAAATCGCTTCTTCATTTCGTTCGTTCGTTTGCTAGCCGTAATTCGTTCGCCACGCCCACTTTTCGTATACCTATGAGATACGTTTTTCCTCAATGCGTTTAAAAGTTTTAATACTTTTCCGTCATAAAATTAGTGTGCAGCAAATAGCGCGACAATTTAAACCAGTTTATAAGGTCCCCCCTTTCCTCATAAATATTGCAGTAGTTGCTATAAATCATAATTATAAAAAGATATGTTTTTATCTACATGGAGTAACGTTACAAGTATTCACAGTGAGTATGCATAATAACTACCTACAGCAGTTAAATCTCACAATTTAACAAAGTTAGAACAATTTGTCAATATCTCAACTCAACGACTCCATAAATATGTTGCCGGAAGTTTTCTGTTTTCATATAATATTGTCCATATTATTATTATTATTATTATTATTATTATTATTATTATTATTATTATTATTATTATTATTATTATTATTATTATTATTATTATTATTATTATTATTATCGCTTATTAGTCTCATCAATCGTCTGGCTTTTGTCAACCAAATACATATATACTTTTATATAAGCTGCTGGTAAGGTGAAAATTAGGATATTGATGGTTTGGTTTCTCTCTAAATCTTTATACCTACTAATGTATTTAACTGAAATATGTCAAATATAGACACTAGGACATGTAGTATTTTTCCAGGTATTTTTCGTCATCATCATCATCATAAGTATTCTGCTATTATTGGCAGGTCACTTGCTGCAACTGAGAAGCTTCCATGCTTCACGATCTTTCCTATCCTCTTCGTCTTCACGTATGATTTTTCTGTTTTGATACGTCCATTAATTGTAGTTTCCTTCAGCCCCTCCTCCTTCTCTTTCCTGCTACCATACCCTCTAGCACACCGCTCAAGATACAATTTCTTCTTAGCCAATGTTCCAACCAGTTTCTCTTCTTCTTCTTAATAATATCTAATTGTTCTTTTCTCCACCACCATTTCTATTACCCTCTCATTCGTTTACCGCTCGACCAAGATAATTCTCTCCATTCTTCTCCAGTGGACAACATCGTGTCAGTGGCTTTTCTATGGGTACTCCCGTTTTCTCCCACTTTCTCATTCCACCAATTCTTCCATCATAATTTATTTCTCTTAATCCTCGTCCCTTTTAGTTTAAAGGGCATAATCGTGGGACATTAAACTGAAAAAAAAATTCCATTCTTTTCCACACCCACATTTCGAAAGTTTGCAGACAATTTCATTATTTTTGCGTAATGTGTATGTTTCTGCTCCAGACACTACAATACAGTCCACACGAACTATTTTTTGAGTCTTTTTCTCAACTCTTTATTCAAAGTCCCACAAAATAGTATTTTCTTCCTCCTAAAGGCTTCTTTCGCCATTTCATATTTTTCGTGCAGGTACCTTAATCTGGTGCTCTTGTAGCGAAGCCCAGTTCTAAAAGTATATTTTACGTGAAAAATGTGGAAATTCCTATTCCGTATTTTCCCCTTATATAATGGATCGCGATACATCGTCGGTAGGCTGACATAGTGGCGTATTTCATTTTTGTCTCCATTGAGTTATTGTCACTTTGTGAGGTAGTTTATGATCATATTTATTACCTCACAAATGCCGCACCTCAAAACTCAATAGTAACAGATTTACAGAAATTCAAAGGTCTTGTCGCCTCTCAAAATCGACATAGTGACTTACCTCCAGACAACTCAATTTCGAATATATATATATATATATATATATATATATAGAGAGAGAGAGAGAGAGAGAGAGAGAGAGAGAGAAAGAAATAGATAAATAGATACATACATATATGAGACATGTCGCTATGTCAGCCTACCGACGATCATGCAAATTATGATTGAAAGCTTGATTTATTCTAAAGACGAAGATGTACGAACCAGACCCGTATCCAGGGGGGTCTAAGGGGGACGGCCCCCCTAAGTTTTCACTGGCCCCCCTAGAATTTTCAAGGTAGGCCTGCAAATGAACCATTTTATGTGGTAATGAACTATAATATGGTTGGATCGGGCCCCTCTAATTTCAGCCGGGTCTCCCTACATTTTTGGGCTGGCTACTGGCCTGGTACGAACTATGAGTGTAAGGGAATTAGGGTATAAGTGGCAGCTTCCTATGTGAGTAAAAGTCTACTATTTCTTCAAAACACCATGATTTCAAAAGGGTGACCATTGAAACAAAAGTTTCTGCTCTAATTAATAAAATGGCTATTGTTCATCTGAAGTGGAAAAAAATCGTAGTTTAGAATGAACAACAATAGTTTCTACTTTATGCATTCATGTCAGATTTTTAAAGACCCTACCAAAAATTTAAAATCAAGACCCACCTCATACTCCAATGTCCTTTCTTTAAAAGAGAACTAACCTATCTAATATAGTTAGGTTAGAGAAAATGAGTTCAAAAATGGCCTAAATTTCAGAAACCTACTGATTTCATAAATTCTAGTTTGAGAATCTTATTGTTTCTCTACATATAAAATATCCCAGGCACCGTTAAAAGCAATGTTACAGACAAACCCGAGAAATATCGTTGCATATTTTTGAAATTTACGACACGAACACGAAATACTTAATATTTTGTAGGCTTGAGTTTAAGGACGGCCATTTCTCTGTAACTTTGTGGGGGCATTCAAATTGTGTTTGGTTGCAGAAGGCATATATATGAGGATTTTAAGACAAATTGAATTCAAATGATGCCAAATATTGTATATTCATAAATATAATGCAGGGGTTCGCCCCCCGACCCCTCAGGATCTTCACCCTTGCTTGAGTTCTGAGACAAACTTATCGTACTGAAAACTTCCCAATATTCAAAGCAAACAAGTATATTAACTGATGGCAAAATAATAAGAATGTATTCATCTCTACTATCAAAGGCTCCAAAAGAGATAACCAGTCTTCAGAATGCATGTAATCTGTGAGGAAAACGTGACGATTGAAGTACAAACCGCAAACTCACTAATAATAAGATTGAACCACCTAAGCATCCATTCAGATAACCAAGAATTGATGTTTTCTGTGGCTTTTATTTGTTCAAAAGAAAGAAAAGAATAAAAAAAAGAGAAAGATCGATTATGTTGTGTGGATGATGTCATAGTAGAGGACAGAAGGTGACAGATCCACGGCGTGAGGTGAAATGACATCACAAAACAATATGCTGTTGATGACACGGTTATTCCATTCGTTCTCGAGAGCCATGACGCGCATTCTGATGAAGAGTGGTCGTTTCGTTCTCTCTGAATTTGGCGCTTTAATGCGATCATATATCTTCACATATCAGATGTAGACACGTGGATGACTGACATGCGCCAGGGGGAGGTACACTTTGATAACACAACACCGAATCCTCTAATCACATTAGAAAATCAATTCGTGAGGAAAATTGACAAACATGATTTGGAAATTCTCTTCGACGAAGGTAAAATGACGTATTCTGTACATTGCGTTTGATCGAAAAAGCTATTGACAAGTGTTATATACATAGAGCATTTTTAATCACTTCAGCGACCTGTCAATCTACGTAAAAACTCATTGTGTATTGGAATAGGGCAATACTTTAAGATAAGTAAAACCAAATTCCCTGGCGATACAGATTATACAAGGAAATTTTGCCTGGTATTGACATTGGGAGCTAATGCACTGACTGTCAGTGCATCAGCGCCCAATGCCAATACCAGTATAGTCGTGGAAGCATATTAGCTCAGTGGTAGAGCGCTTACTTCTGATGCAAAGAGTCCCTACTTCGATCCCAGACCATGTGAGTTTGTGGTGGAAGCCCATAGGTTATCTTGGATTCTCCAATTTTCTCCACCATTATCATTCCACCGATGATTCCGTAATCATTCAAATTCATTAATCATCTGTCTCCTTTAACTGTAAGGTGTTAAAGATTTCAATTTTACATTTCCGTGGAATGGCCACACCCTTACTTCTAACCGTTTTTCGAAAAATATATACAACAGTAAGGGTATGAGTTTCCAGTTCGAAGCTCTTTATTTCTTCATTTGAATAGAACTCCTACCACTCTACGATGAGGAAATACCACATAAAATTACCAAGACAGTTAGAATGAGTCAAAACAAACTATTTGTTGTGCTTGTGTGTGTATGTGTGCAAGGATACTATCAGAAATGCTTCGTCTTTTTAGTTTATGCATATGTATATTTCATTGTGTTACTTCTTGGTTTTACCCAGGTCAACGGTGTTGATGACATTGATCTCAGCAGTGTATGAAGTGACGCATAAAAACGGTACTTTACGTTAGTACTCTTAATTTTTTTTAATGTATGGAATTGCATACTAACCAACTTTTGATGATAAGATTGAGTTTAGACGGATATCATAGACCTATATAGAAACTCCGAAAAGTTATAGGTGGAAGATCGTTAATCTTGAAAGAAAGTGCGCCTTCAAACGCTTGTAGTGAATGCATAATCTGTTGAACAGCCCTTAATGCGTAAGAGAACATACAAATGATGCTGCAACTAATTATACTCTGCATGGTAGAAGTAAGAGACACTCAATTTCCTCTCACTGATTTTCATTTCAAAGCCAAACAAAATACATCCTACTAAATAAAAATCGGAAAAATTATTCATTTGTGTGGAATCTATTTTCTTTAAGTCAAAGAAGGGAGAGACGCACTCCCACGTTATTGACTGCTTTCAACTCGAAGCAATGGAAATCATCCGGATGCCCTAGGAAAATTATACCCATATTGCACCAAAATCGAGTAGTATTTTTTAAAATCTCTCTCTCGCGCGCGCGATATATATAAAAATCGGGGAGGAAGAATAATTTGAGTTCCCATTTTTCATTGACTGACATCAACCCCAATCAGTCAATGAAAAATTATGGAAAAGCTTCAGAGAACATGTACATTATATTATATCAAATTCGAATGGTGTTTATGAAAATTCTGGTCAAGTGTAATTTTCTAAATCGGTGCGGGGCAAGCACTTAGCGAAGGGGAGGGGTTCGGAGGTCCGAACCCACCCCTCTTCGAAACCAGAAATGAGAAAATTAAGGAAGGATGAAGAAAGAGACGAGAAAAAAGAATTAACGTCAAAAATAAAAATAATTTTTCGTCATCGCTTCTCTGCAGTATCAAACATGTTCCTTCAGAAACAGTTTTCTATTGCTCGTTTAACTACTCATTTGGAACAAACAGTAGTTGACGGAATAATAAAAACAAAAAGTTATGTGGAAAAAAAGTTCTGTTAACATTTGATTCAACAGAGAAAGGAATGTAGATATTGTAAAATACCTTGCAAGAAATTATACGTATGTTTTATAATAGTGGATATGTACTTCTTATAATAGTTGAGATCATAATAAAAGGGAAATTGTTATATTTGAATGAGCAGAGGAAAGACGTAGATTTTGTAAAATCTTTTTCAATACTTTTGTATATTATTTTGCTTCAGATTTCTTCGTAATTTGTTATGCTATGTAAAATACTAGCATATGCTCATTTTATTGTCCTAACAAACCAATATATGTTGCTAGTAAAATAGTTTAGAGTGATCAAGCCCCTGGTGTGATAACAATAGTATTTCAAGTCACGGACCCTTCCTCCTCATTACGAAATCCAGGCTAGTGCCTGACGCGGAAAGACGGAAGAGTGAAGTTCACTCCCTCATCGTTGATTGATTTTAAATCCAGATAGTGACAATGATTCAGATTCGGAAGCCTCCAAAAATATGGACATATTGGATCAAAATTTAATGTGTCTTTACGAAAGTTATTGAAAAACATCCTTTTCAATTCATGAAAAGTAAATGAGAAACCACCCCTCAATGTAGGGACGTAAATATACCGTTCATTCTTGAGTGATTTCAACCCCAAGCAGTGGGGAGTGTTGGAAAGTCTCAAACAAAATGTACATAATATTCTATCAAAATCAAATATTTTTATGAAAGTTATTATGAAAAGTTACCGATTTTTTTAAAAAAAAAATAGAGGAGGGATAAATCTATATTCTCCATTTATCTAAATATAACAGTGAGGCTGAAACTAAATAATCTGCTTCACCTAATGCACTTAACTGGGCTCTCACTGTTTTCCCATTTTACAATAATAATAATAATAATAATAATAATAATAATAATAATAATAATAATAATAATAATAATAATAATAATAATAATAATAATAATAATAATAATGTAGAAATCAAAGAGCATTTCTTTTCAAAAATCTCTCCCGGTGAGAGCACATGTGGATTGAGTTCCACGTTTTCCGTTATAGGAATAACTAACATACACTATAACTCCGGTACTGAAAAAACAACAACTTTGAACTGCATATAATCAAAATAAAGAATTAACGTGTCTTTATAGTACTTGGTATTAATCTACAATAGTGAGAGTTCTTAAAAACGCTACCCAGTATTAAATATTTAGTTAACGCTGCTTCTTTAAAATCCTGTTCTAGAGATAATATACACTGAGAAAAAAATGTAGGTGGCGTCCTTAAAAAGGTAGGTTACATGCGTAATTCCTGTAGTTTTTGGACTTAACATACAGCAAGCGTATATACTGAAAACGCATGTTTTGTAATACTTTTCGTATAAGTGTTCCATCGATACATATTTTTCGCATGAAACAATATAGGTGGCCAGGATCTAACATACAAATGGACATATATATATATAACATATAGATGAAGAATGTAACCTAAGTATATGCATGTGATATACGGAGAACTGTTAGATGTCAGACATCCTGCAACGACATGATGTAACATCTAAGGGCAGTGCGTATGTAGTATATGGATAACGTGTGCTCCGTACTGATTTCTGTAGTAAGCAAGAGGATTCCCTATATTTGTACAATATATCGCTGTCCGGAGAACAGATTTTTCTTAGTAACGTGACCGTACAATTCTATTAAATTATCTTTTGGGGAAACGGTAGCTCAGTGGTATACAGATTACCTGTGGTGAATGGGGTCCCTGGTCGATTGCCTATCAAGTAAGTTTGTGCTGGAGAATATTGTGTCCGTGGGGTTTTTCGGGGTACTCCTATTTGCTCCTACTTTCTCATTCCACCAATTATTTCATCATCATTCATTTGCTTTAATTATAATCTCTCTTAGTCTAAAGAACATAATCGTGGGACGTTAAACTGAAAGATTTCGTTTTCAATTATTTTTTTTATTAATTGAATTATTGTAGGGAGCGTATATGTTAACCAGAAGCCTCAATACACTATGGGCCTAATCTGTAATTACTCAAATGATAGCGACAACAACAAGAAGTATCCAGGATCTTGATGATCCAGGACATGCTAATATAATATAAAGTTGGACAGAGAAATGATTAGCTTAATCCACACAATATTTATTCAAACTCCGCATGAACTACTAACAATTACCGGTACCATTACAACAGTATTCAGCTAAAAACAATTCGTATGAGTACAATTTCAGTCTCACGTACAGGGACTACACTATTCAATTATCCATTACCGAATATTCACCTGACACTATGCATAAAATTGACCAACTTCAACCAATATCTGTTTCCCATTTACAAAACATTGTTTGTCCTAACAAGAATATCAACTGAATTTCTGTCCAATAGTTACCAAAGGATATAACATTGTAATTGATATGGGTATAATTTTTCACAAAAAAAAAGTTCGACAACATCGACATTAATTTTGCAAGTATTAAAATATTATGCAGAAAAATGTACTTTGATTTTTATATATTTTTAAAAAAATAGTAGGAGACGCAGTAAAAGATACATTAGGAAAATGAAACAGTGGTTGTTGACAATATGTCACATAACTGGAAGCTGCAATAGTTTAGCTTCTACAGAATATACAAACTGACAAACACAAATAATGACTAAGATTATGTACATATACGCAATTGGTAAGAAATACAACTTGTTTATCCATAAAAGCTTCAACACATCCGTTAGAATCTACAGTTATGAATTTTACTACAGCTTTATGATAAGGATTAAATATAAAAGTTCATAAAGTGACGATTTATTGCCTTGACGCAATCTACTCACCTCACAACGTTCATGGATTCTCGTAAAGCTCACTTTGCATCAGCATGCAAGTGCATATGGATAGGAGATAAAGTAATATAGATGTCTAAGAAAAGGCTCATGAATACCTCTGAAATGCAAACATTTCTTTGAATGCTTACGCTGTGAGAGTCGGAAATTCGTACTTACTTAGTTGTTCCTGAAGTCTTCTTAAACAAGGATCATTAAAAAAAAAAACTTGGAACAGTTTGCTTCAAAGCGCCCTTAAGCAATAAAGTGCATCAAACTATGGGGTAATAGTATAAGATTAAAATAAATTAGTATCACTTCACACTGTGAATATTTCGGTAGACTTACAAGCTATACGTACAATATTCGAACCAAAAATGACACGTTTACCAGTTCTGGTTTCAATAGGCAGATGAAAAGGGATACGGAACCTATATCGAAAACCAATTTTCCTGAATCTAAATAGAGAAATTGAGGCCAAGATTGAACCTATTCTTGAAAACTAAATTCATATTAAAAAAAAAAAAAAAAGTTTCTCACTACCTACTACAGTTTCTGTTCTATATGGATCATGATTTAGGAATTAGATTTCTGGGCTTTCGCCACCTATGGCCTGTTAGCCCGTCATGTATGAGAAACGACGTATCTCGGCGATCACACTATCCGAGGAAAGGGAAGTAAGAAAGGATTGGGGAAGGAAGGAAGCGGCCTGGGACCTATAAGTTAGGTACCACCCCGGCATTTGCCTGGTGTGAATGAGGAAAACCCAAGAAATCCTCACTTAGGATAGCAGGCCTGGAAAAGCCTTTACACTTTTTTCGATCGAGTGTCCGCACCAGGAATCGAACCCGGGACCGCTCACACTCTATAGGGATCAATATCAAAAGCGAAAGTGATAGTATATATAAATTATTTTCGGCTTTAATAGACGGGCTACAGTAAAGACTGAACTTACCCTTGAAACAACCGTAAGTTCACATCATTTATCAGCATTTTTGATCTACGAGGACCAATATTGAAGCTACAATTTACAACGAATTTCAACTATTTCTGGTTTTAGTATAGTGATAAAGCCTATAACGAAGTCTATTCTTGAGATGCGGAATCCATATTTTAAAACAATAGCCATTTTTCGTTATATTTTTACCGTTTTTGCTCTAGTTCAAGAAGACTGAAACGAGAATTGGTAGTCTCTACCACTTCCAGTTGAAAGACAAAGATGATATCCACTCCTAGCATGATGAATCTATATTATAAAACCACTTCTCGCTTTGTTTAACTGTTTTGGCTTACACTAAAAATACAAATCCCTGAGCAAAGCAATGTTCATTTATAAAATAATAAATGTGTGACAGTTTCGCCAACTAAATGAACATATTGGCTTAGTACCCGGCTATTTGAGGCGATCGCAAAGCGTATTTATTGCTCATGCGTACTCTTGGAATACGCTGACCATGTATTTAAATGTAGATGGCTAATCATAAAAGCGAAAGCAATAAAATCGCTGAGAAAACGTCAGCTCGAGCGTATTTGGTGCGGGTCGGAACAGTAGACCGCCTGCTGATTAAAAGATTTCAAAAGGAAGGGGAAAAAAAGGAAAGACGTGTTGTCAGGCAAAGGGATTGTAGCAAGAAACAGCTGCTTGGAAGATGGTTTGTGGAGAGTATTGGAACTCTGCTATTACACACCTGGACCTGGCAAAAAGACCTGGAAACCCTGACTGGCTCACAGTATGATTGACACATCTGGTGAAAGTAAAATTACTGAATAGCCACTTTGGTCGCGTTCGCTACAGGGGATAACGCTTTCTTGACTAGCCTAGGACTTAATCAAACGCTGTCAAGCCAATTGTTTTCGCTTATACGTATCAACAGACAGCCAGACGGACATAGCAATTCCATTAGATTTTACATATTTATGCATACAATCGTTTCGAAATCTAATAAGAAACCAAAAATTCTGCTGTGTCCGTATGCATTGGAAACTTTTACGGTAGACACGCCCTTTTCTTATGGCCTATTATTTTCGCCTTTGTTTTCGCAAATAAATATTTTACATCTATGTTAAGCTAGCACAACCGCTCATGGTGCAATATATTCAGTACACATTCATGTAGATAATGCGTAGACAGTGTTACCAAAAGCAATCAACAACCTAAGCATTCTTTTTTTTTTTTTACACTGTTAACTTGACAATAGAAAAATTATAAAAGTTAATGTACTAAGCATAACAGAGAATTTATTGCAATGTTGACAGGAAGTACTTTCAGGGAGTTATAAAATAGGCATAAATTAATATTTATGGCGAAGTTCTGTTAAGAAAAGTTAAAAGCTATACGATCTAAAGTCAACAAACCAGACAATAACAGAACAGTAAGATGTACAGTGTTAATAATATGATATACAAAATAATCCTATTCAGTAAAGCCGACAAAGTAGAAAATTTTTACTATAAACATTTCAGTATAGATAACAAAGCTATCAATCAATAAACCATACACACGGTAATTAATATATTCCGAATGAATATTGTATTTTAGAAAATAAAAATTCCGCTTTTGAAACAGAGAACGCTTCTACGACTGCAGTATTTTTTTTTTTCTCATGCAAGGAGAATTAACATTTAAAAGAACTTGCAGTTGGAGTTCAACGACTCATTTCAGCACTGACACTATGAGATATAGACAGACAGGCTACTTTAAAATGTAAGATCTAACCCAAAACTATATGCTTACTTATCTTTGGGCTTGTCGGCAACTTCCGCAAATTTCCGGGAAATATATTAATATAGGAAGCAGTGAGGTACGCAGAAGTGCGTTAAGGAGAGAGTTTAAGCTTCCAAGTTCATGCAATTTTAGGTGTTTTTATACTTAATATGGTGTTTATTTGTGAATAATATTTTTCTCGAGGGTGGCTAAAATTCCAAAACCTTTCTTGTGTACATACTGACGAGAAATACAGAAATACCTCGATCACGGTTATTGCTGGAGAAAAAAAAAATCACAATAATCGAAATAAATAGATGCGTATAGAATAGGTAATCACTACCAAAGATTTTTAGAATCTACTAATTATATTTTATAGGCCTATATGAGTAAATAAGAAATGCATCAAACGTGTCAAGTAATAAGTGAAGGTTTATTTAGAAAAAAAATTATACTTTAATCTTTATTTATATATAAGAAGTACACAAGGGAAAATAAATACAGCAATGTGTTTCAGTCAAAAGTGAATAGTTGCTGGTGAGTGATGAGCAGGTGCCATCGGATGAAACGAACCGCTACCTGGGGGGGTGGAAACTGAAACTAAATGTAATGCTGGTTGCATAAACAGTATGCGACATCTTACAGTCACGGTTAATTCCAATTTGGAGCGCAATAATTGGAATGTTGGTACAAACTTATGAACCACGGTAACTCGGGTTTTCCTGTAATTCCATTCATTTCATTTCACATCATTATACTGGTGATAGTAATGACATCAAAATTAATATCCTAATTTAAAAGAAATGAAATGAAAGCTTTCAGTTTAACCTTCCATAATTATACCCCTTAGGCTTAGGAAGATGATGATTAAGGCAAATGCATGATGATGAAACAATTGGTGGGATGAGAAGGTGGGAGGAAACGGGAGTACCCTGAGAAAACCCACGGACACGATGTTGTCCGCCACGAACTTACTTGGCTGCGGATCGAACCAAGAACACTACGCTTTACTTCCTTATAAAGTACATATACCTAACAAGCGAAGGTCACGAAGTGGCACCGCTGACAATTGTGTTGCATTTGATATGTTACAACTAGACGAATCTCAAAGTTATACGTGTCACCGGTCGGGATATCGTGAGTTAGAACATATTTTGTAATATAAAAGCTATTAACTGGCAGAATAGTTTGAACCGCGTCATTTGATCGGAAACGGTTGGTTATATGGAAGACTCGGTGAACAGGTATCCCATCATTTTCAAGGGCACAAGGGCATACTTTTTAGGGTAAAAACGTTTGCTCCAGGGTACCCCGCAGGGTCCACCAGACGGGGTCCAACTCAAAAGTTTCAAATGGCAAGGAGGCTTAAGTAGCACATCATTTGAAAGCTGTTGTGAAATGAAAGAAGATGGAGCAAGTCTCGACTCTCCACGACAATCCTATGCAAAATGATGGCGGGTCGAAATGTAAAGAAAAACTTAATTGAAATGTTCATGGCTACGCCTATAAATCGGAAACAGTAAAACAAATGTGAAAACAGTGAAGCACGTGTGGCATTATTTTCAAAGTACCACATTTTGAAGTACCACATTTTAAAGTGGATCTTTTCCCAGGGCCCCTGCAGGGTCTCAGGTGTGGTCCAACTCAAAAGTTTCGAAGGCAAAGGGTGTTAAGTAACGCATTATTTGAAAGCTGTTGTGAAATGAAACAAGACGAGTTCACAATGACGGACTAATTTATGTATGATACAAACAGGATAGAAAATGAAAGTGAGAATAACAAAGAAATAAGAAATAATCGAAATGGTAAATAACAAAAAAACAATAGTACTCTCCCTTCTATAATGCTTCCAATTGTCTGCTGCGGCGGTTAGAGCTGCTTCCCGTTGGCAATAACTTCTGTACTTCGGTCGGGTCCTCGTAGATCTCTTTATTTCAACGGGTCGAATGAATGAAGATGAGCTTTCAAACGATGTGCTACTTAACCCCACATGCCATTTGAAAACTTTAAGTTGAACCCCACCTGGGAACCTGCGGGACCCTGGGACAAGATGTTTTTACTTTGAAAATAATGCCTCACGTGCTTTCCTGTTTACATATTCGTGTCACCATTTCTGATATATAGGGGTTACTATGAACATTTCAATTAAGTTTTTCTTTACATTTTGACCCGCCGACATTTTGCATAGGGTTGTAGTGGAGAGTCGAGACTTGTTCCGTCTTCTTTCATTTCACAACAGCTTTCAAACAATGTGCTGCTCAGCCCTCTTGCCATTTGAAATCTTTGAGTTGGACTCCGTCTGGTGGACCCTGGGGCAAACTTTTTTATCCCAAAAAGTATGTCCTTGAAAATGATGGGATACCTGTTCACCGAGTTTTCCATATATCCAACCATTTCCGATCAAATGACTCGGTTCAAACTATTCTGCCAGCTAATAGCTTTTACATTACAAAATATGTTCTAACTCATGATATCCCGACAGGTTGCACGTATAACTTTGGGATTCGTCTAGTTATAACATATCAAATGCAAACATAGTTGTCTTGTTCAGATCTCAGCGGAGCCAGTTCGTGACCTTCCCTTGTAAGATTATACGGTACCTTGCTCTCTGAACTGTCGCTAGAAGACTGGTGGAAACAGTGGAAGCGTTTCTTATGCACATTTAAAAGTTCCTGACGAATTCGTAAATTTGAGTCACTATTTGTTAATATTGGAATTTTGCAAATAGACATTATCTATAAATGATTACTGATTTATGACAATTAACCAATTTACGATTTTTTCGTTTTCTAGAATTAATTGAAAAAACAGCCCCTTATAACATTTCATAGTGGGACATCTTTGTATTTAGAGCTGAATAATCCTTGATTACCCCTTCCTTTATGGTGCAACTTACACGGAGGAGTGCATCAGTATGAATTTAGAATGATTGCCATTTTTTGTTGGGAGTGGGAAGCGAGCGTGAGACCGGCCAAGGAAGAAGTGAGAAGATTGTTTGAAGAACAATATGGTACAGCGTGATGTCACAGTGAATAGGACACAAGATAGAAACAAGTAGGGGACAGTGATCCAAAAAGCTGATCCCAGCTAACTGGGAACAAAAATGTTTACAAGAAAAAGGAGTCAAAATCATATGCCTGGTTTCAACAAAAATACCTCATAATCTATCATTGAGAGGACATTGATGTGCTGTAATTGACAATCATTATCCCCACCTGCAACCTCAGCAAGGACATCTTATCTACAGCATCCGTTAGTTTATTGATGCACAACTCATGCACACCGTTTCTAAACTGAAAAAAAAAAATCACATGATATGAATGCATGTCGCATTGTGAGAAAATTCGTGTCACTGGAATCAAGCCAGTCCGCATAGATTGTCATTGCATGCATGACTTAGAGATGTAATGCGTTCACTATGTCAATCACCTTAATGGCTTGCATTATACAAGATAAATAGTTAATAATGACGGAATGCTATAAACTTTATCTTTTTTTATTTAAAAAAAATGCTTGGAAATTCAGTAACCAATTACTTGATTCATTTCCATCAAACATGCACACACACATAATTATTTCGTGCTACTATTGTTGTCACGCCTACTATATTTTGATGCCCCTGAATCTAGCATTGAAAATTTTAATATTCTCCCCCCCCCCCCTTATAAAAGAGTTGGACATGTACGGAGGCGATCATGAAGATATGTTAGTAGCTGGGGTACAACAAAAAAATTACGCATGTCATACACTGACACAAAAGTGCTCAAGCGTGTATGAAGCATAAAATTAAATGCCAAAAATGAACACGCCCCACGTTTTGCATCGTGGTCTTCCTTCTCTCCCAAACGTTGAACAACCGCTGAGGTATTAGGTAACAAAAAAAGAGACACGCATATGCTAATTTACTAAATGCGGGGTTGTTAGCTCTCCGAGCTGAAAGATTACAGACTATAGAAAATATCCACAGCATTTGTGGTAGGTATACGTACATACACAAAACATTTTTTGGTGAACGAACTCATTTTGCGTGCTCTTCTTCCCTGAGTTATTTGGCAAAACCAACGAACTCTTTAAGTCGCCTTTTAGTATCCTTATTAACTATTCAGCCGTAATTGATACTTGTATGTTGGGTAAAACAGGGGGAAGACTCAATATTTTTCTCAAAACTTTTTTTTTTCTGTCTGTCGTTGTAGATTATCGACAAACTAGTTAGGACGGAAATACTGATTGTTTCAATTAGAAGACAAAATTTTTTCCATGTCCTTAATAAAAATCCAGAAAACGGTGGAAAAGGAATTTCTCCATAATCACCATATTTCCTGTATAAGTCCATAAAAAATAATAATAAAAATGTTATGTGACAGTAGCAGTACGTCTGTTTCAAACTTGGCGTGAATGTAAAACGTAAATTGTCAAATCCGACGTGTTGTATTGAGTAGAAAAAGGGAAGGCTCAATACCTTTCAATTTTTCTATCTTTCGTAGTTGAGCATCGACAAAATAGGACAGAAATACCGATTGTTTTAATTTAAAAATTGATTTTTGAATCAAAAGATCCAAAATATTTTAAAGCAAAAATTTTCTTTGTATTCCTTCTATCTGGAAAACTACATATAGTGTAGCCAAATCCAAACTATCATTTAACTCAGAATCATGTATGTGCTTATTCCGTAGAAAATACGAAAACACGATTTAGGGGCCGTTCAAAAAATTTGTGGCCCCTGATACAATTGGTCTAAAAGATCCAATATATTTCAATCAAATGGTGAACTACATATAGTGTAGCCAAACCCAAACTACCACTTAACTCAGTATGATATGCTTATTCCGTAGAAAATACAAAAACTCCATTTGTGGGCCGTTCAAAAATTTTGTGGTTCCTGATCCAATTGGATCAAAAAAATCCAATATATTTCAACAAAATTTTTTTGTAGGCCTTATATCTGGAGATCTATATACAGTGTAGCCAAACCCAAACTATCATTTAACTCAGTATGATGTGCTTATTCCGTAAAAAAAATACGAAAACTCGATTTAGGGACCGTTCAAAAAATTTGTGACCCCTGGTCCAAAAACATCCAAAAACTAGTTATTGGTCAAGATCACAATCTTTTGTTATCTGATAGTAGGTGTTATCTGATAATAGCATTGCGTTTATTTCTAACTAGGTACAAGAGTTAAAAAAATAGTCAATGTGTTTCTAAGTGTAAGGTAAGTGTAAGGCAAACTCAATTACTGACAGATAATAGCATTTTCTTCTTTCATTCCATTGTTTTCTTAAACAATCACAATCCCCTCCTTTTGACTTTGTCGTAGTCGGGCAACAATTCCATTAAATTCACGAGATAATACAAGTTGAAGATTTTATCCATAGTAAATTGATTAGATTTGATGTTGTGTTCAGTGTCCCTTTCAGCAGCAAGGCTGTAATGACACGTGAGCCTACAGCTTAACGTGGGCCGAAATACATGAGCTTCCGCCGGAAATCGAACCCAGGTCTCCCATGCCTAAGGTACGTACGCTAATCGCTTAACCACAAGGGCAAATTGAGTACATACGAGTACCAAAGACAATCCACGTATCTTTTTAATAATTTAATTAATTCATTGCAAAGAATATCATATTTTATATCTGAGTAATACGCTTCGAATAATTAAACCTTTTTAGTAATAAATGAAGCTAAATATCACCTAAAGAAAGTCACGGATATTTATTAAATATTGATCCTGTGTTTGAGTAATGATTTAACATCCGTCCACTGAATTTGATATCAAAGAAACGGATGTATAATCTACTGGTTCACTTTGTCATTCAGAGAAGTTTCAACGTTCATCTACTTGAATTTAACTGAATTAAGGTTGGTTTAAAGGAACAAGTTTTGCCGATAGATGTCACTACAGTCATCGTATCTCTCTCATGTATTTTTTACCTTTCACGAAAACTCACGATTTATCTTACAAATTTCAAACTACAGACTTCAACTTTTTAGAGAAGGAACTCCATAACCTATCGAAGGCAACAATCTTTGCCGATTTTTTATTTAGAATTTTCTTCATTGTTGAAATGACGTAATTGTTGAAATTGGATATCCAAATCTTTAACAACATACTGATTCAACAATGAAGAACATTCTAAATAAAAAAATCTGCACGGATGTAATTGTTGAAATTGGATATCCAAATCTTTAACAATGTACTGTTTCAACAATGAAGAACATTCTAAATAAAAAATCTGCACGGATTGTTGCCTTCGATAGGTTATGAAGTTCCTTCTCTAAAAATTTGAAGTTTGTAGGTTGAAATTTGTAAGAGAAATCGTGAATTTTCGTGAAAGGTAAAAAATACATGAGAGAGATACGAAGATTGTAGCGACATCTATCGGCAAAACTTGTTCCTTTAAACCAACCTTAAATGCCAAAGGAGTGTATGCATAATTCCTCGAATATTCATTTAATTTATTCTTAAGCAAAGTTTCAATCCATCATTTTGATTCTAATTGAATCAAATATCATAGAGGTGTAAGCAAAATCCTTTGATCATTGATTAAACTTATCTTTGAGTAAAATTTTCAACATTCATATTTTTGAATTTAATTTAGTTAACTATCAAAGAAGGTTACGCACAATCTTTTGAAAGTTGATTCAATTTCATTGAGCAAAAAGATTCAACATCTATATTTTTGAAACTTAATTAAATATCAAAAAAGTGTACATATAATCCTTTGAATGTTGATTCAATTTGTCCTGGAGAAAAGTTTCAACGTTTATCTCTTTGAAGTTTACTAAATTAAATATCAAAGAAATATATGAATAATCCTTTGAATATTGATTCATTGAATTTGAATTTAAAATGAAAGAAATGTGCGCAGAATTCTTTGAATATTGATTTAATTTATCTGTGATGGAAAGGTCTAACATTTATCGTTTTGAATTTGACTGCCTTAAATAATTAAAGAAATGTTTGGATCTGCATATGAATTCAATTTGTCTTCGGGCAAAGTTTCGACATGTATATCTTTGAATTGACTGAATTTAATATCAAAGAAGTATGCAAAACTAATCTTCGAAGAATATATCCCATTTGTGGATGTTGAACATGACTGAACTACTGAGGACACTGAAGTTGGTTGCAACAAAATCAGAAAGACGGAAGAACCATGCTGCCATCTGTTAGTGGCTCTTTACATTCTTGTTAAGGTTGTTTCATGATATTGAGCTTCACAGGAAAATGAATGGATTTTGTGAAGGTCAACTATATTAAGCAACCATTTAAAATACATGAACATGGTAACAAATATGGAGAAACAGAAACAGTGGTCTATTTTGGGAAGATAAGCTTATTTCAAAATAGTGTACTTGTTGTATTTATTCATTAATAATAATAAATTAAAAAAAAACATAGTAACCTGAAGACGAGCTGCGGTAGCATAGAAGGTAGTCGTCCGGAGACGAAACGATGCAAGAAATAAGGTTTTTCCTTGTCTAGTTTCGTCAATTTTGTTCAAGTAACGTCTAGTCTCGACTCTCGAAGGATTCATTCTCGTCTCACTTCGAAAATTTTTAGTCTCGTTTTATACATTTATGTACTTTACTTTTGAAAGTAGCCTTAGTATAATTTTGCACTTACTAATAGGAAATTCAAATGTAATCTAGAGATAACTGTTCAACAATTAGCATTAATTAGAAAATACACGGTACCTAGCCTCCTTAACCTTTTCAGAATATATATGAAATGCAAAGATACTGAGTAAACTTCTCATCTCTTAGAAAATCTTTTGAGTTTAACGT
The DNA here is from genome assembly GCF_964235325.1 of Thermobia domestica. Taxonomy (NCBI): domain Eukaryota; kingdom Metazoa; phylum Arthropoda; class Insecta; order Zygentoma; family Lepismatidae; genus Thermobia; species Thermobia domestica. Next base: position 212,828,822 of record NC_137464.1, read on the forward strand.
CCCACGATTATGCCTGTTAGGCTAAGGGAGACGATGATTAAAGCATGTGAATGATAATGGAAGAATTGGTGGAATGAGAAGGTATGTGTACCCTGAGAAAACCCACGAGCACAATATTGTCCAAAACAAGCTTACTTGGCCGGGAATCGAACCACAGACCCCACACACCAGAGGTAGACACTTTACCACTGAGCCACCATGACCCCACTCATCTCTTACAAATACAAGTAATGTAACAGAAATGAAAGTATTCGATTAATTAAATATGAGATAAAAAAACGTTCCATTAAAAATTAATTCATGTAGGAAGTAGGCTGTCTTATTTTTTAACTTGGAAATATTGATATAATAATTTTCATAATATATATATATATATATATATATATATATATATATATATATATATATATAAAATGCCATATCACATAAATAGTTTAAGCAATTTAATAGTTAAATAGTATTACATAAATAGTTTAAACATAAACCATTAAATCATGTAATGGCTTAACTTCAGATCTTCATTATTTCTGATCTTATTTCTTTGCAAGAAGAAATGAAATATTCAGATTGCATCATGTATTCAGATGATGCTAAATTATACAGAAATGGAGCACAATTATAATATATTAGATTCAAAGATATAAAACAAACCATAGTTATAATTGCAGTCTATTGTGTAATGACTTGCGTATCTTTAAACATTGTGTATGTAATTTTCATTTTATTTACCATCACCTCATCAATTTATAGATTTTATAGTATGAATCGTTTAACACTAAAACAGTGTTTGAAATCTAAAACTTCGTGCGCTACTGTTGCTCATAAGACCTCTGAATTTTCTAGTTTCGTCTCGACTCTTATATCAAAAACGAGACGAGAATTACCATGTGTCTTGTCTCGTCTCGGATTTAAAAATATATTTCTCGTCACGTTTTGGAGACAAGACGAGAAATTCATCGTCTCGTTGTCACCACTAAGTAAGACGTTATCTACCAACTGGTCGGAACGTGGTGTTGACAATATTACCACTATATGTGCCGAAGTCAAGAAAGTATGGAATGTTACGCCCACATAGCTTTCGGACCTTATATGACCTACTCAGAAAAGGAAGCATCTTTTGCTTTTAATAATCTAAAATACGACTAAGAATAGAAAATTTAAGATAAAGATTGTTAGCTTTTATAAAAAGTCGACCACTGTGAAGTCGTTAGAGTTACTATAGCCATTCTTATTATTAGGACTAAGTTTCAAAAAAGAATATCTCACAACTCTTTTACTAAACTAAGTATGAAAACTGACAGAACACCTTGAAATGTATACAATCTTCAAATCACACCTTCGTAAAACATTATAAAAATTCCAATTAATGATTTATCAAAATACACATTACGCAACAGCATGTGTACTCACATAAACTATTAAAACTTGATTTACAACCTGTAAGAAACATAACATCTTGCTTGACAGCGATAGGGCACATTAATTGTATTCAAAACATTTTCTGTTATCCGATTGTCTTTATTCAAAAGTAATTTATATATCACTACTCAAAAAAGACATGATATTACTACTAATTCAACTGCATAGAACGCAACAAGATATCTTTTCAGAAAGTAATGCATCAAAATTTATCAAAAAGGGGTGGAAGAGTTCTAAGCATCCAAATTTAAATATGAAATATTGTTGAAGAAGTCGGGGGGAGGGGAATCCGGAAACCCCCTTTTGAGTATGCCACTGTATCAGACATTTTGTTACTACTACAAACTAATACTATAAAGTCTTTCTTAAAATTACACAATATCACTGACATATGTGTTGCCAATATATTCTTTTGTTAATTTACAATGAAACGTGATACTAGACGCTGATCGTAAAACTAGCAATTCATGTTAAAATACAGAACAATAAAAATAACGCACAATCATTTTTAATAGATTTTTAATATTAACCATATTTATTGTGAGTTGTAATTCTGCAGGAAAAAGTTATAGTAAGTACGCACCAGAAACATCATTAACCGAAAGAGTTTTTATTTCAAACGAACAGATAGAAAGAGGCGCCGAAATTTCAAGCGCCTAAGGCAGGACAGCACTTAAATATAGTCCTGGATGCAAAGAGTTTTGAAGCTCATGGAAGACGAAAGAACATCGCCCTTTTTTCTCAAGATTAGCTTACAGTCTCTAATTACAGAAAAGTTTTTTTTTTTTTTTTTTTTTTGCAGAATAGACTTTATCAATATTCTTGTCTCTCTATATTTTTGTATTCTTCTCCCTCTTTTTTATTTTTCTTGATGTTTAATTACAGTTAATGTGTTTGTTGTGTTTTGAAGTTTAAAAACATTTGGAGAATATTTAACAAGAACTTATTAAACATGATTTGTTTTATAATTATTAACTTTTTTATGAAAGAAAGTACCGATATTACGAAAACTATAAGGTAAACAAGGTCAAAATTCAAAAATTCAAAATGAAGTATAAATTCAACTCAAATTTAATGGCAGATCTAGCCTGGGACCGGGGGGTCTAGCCCCCAGTTCTTTGAATAATAAAAATAATTGAAGCTATTATTTATATATTTTTGACAGTTTGTAGTAAGTATTGTCTTTTATTCTTTAATAGACATTTACTATAGGATAACATTAATAGTGACAATTTATGCCTACAATTTTAAATTGCCAATTCGTACGTAATGTCTAAGTTTAATTGGTGAAAGGAATGATTATTTTTTTATTCCCAGTTCCTGTTAACAAAGTTTGTAAACGGATTTCAAATTAAAATGATATGCATAAACTTATACCTATCATAGTGTGGGTTCTTGCTGCCCCTTAGTTATTACCTTCTAGACCCGCCACTGCTCAAACTTGATAACAAATCCAGGCAAGTCAAAATGTACATATTACAATATAAATGTTTTTTTTAATATTGTGCATCAAGGTACAATTATTAAACTCACATGAAAATCAGTTGCGCTACAAGAAAGAAAAACTTATGTCCCACTGAAATTATTGTTAGAAATTTTGGTGTATCTGCAAAATACCGAATGAGCACCATCATCTTTAGAGTAAAATCCTTAAAAAGAATTGCTTTTATTTATATAAGACACCTAAACAAGACCGAGCCAATAGTAATCTCAGACGAGAAATAAAATAATTGGAGAAAAACACCATAATTTAGACACTTATTTGGCATAACTTAAATGACAGGGGGAAAAAATTAGGGAGATCATATCCCGTAGTTGTTGACCTGTGTATAGACATAAGTTTGAATTCCTTATAATATATACAAAAGTACAATCTCTGTACTTTTCGTATTTTGCTTTTTCGAGTGAGAAGTGTAGGCTTTGAAAAAATCGGACATATGAGTATTAAAACGAAAATAATGTTTAAAAATATAGAAAATAAAAAGAAAACAACAAAACATATGTTTACTACAAATGGTAGTCGTGAAAGCAATTTTTAGATGCAAAACTTTATGTTAATAGAGTATAAAGTAACCATAAATAATTTTTGCTTTATTTGTTTGAAAATGAAAGTTCTAGGCCACTTTTTGGAATCAATTCTTATATTTCATTTCATTTCGACTACCCTCAACCTAAAATCACTGCAAATGAATTACAATTAAATGTATAATTTTAGTCTCGAAATTCAATAATGAAAAATACATATATTAAAAGTGTTTGATGTGTACAAAATAGCCTATACGTGAAACAATTCAAACTTCTAGTTTGCAATTCATCTCTATTATAACACTAAACTGAAACTTCATTCGTGAAACATGTGTAGAAGGACAGCAAGATCTCTCTAACGTAACTTTCGTTAGCATACAATGGTCCAAATGTATAGGCCTATATATTATTTTATAATTATCTTTTTTAAGTGTTCAAGAATGCCTCGATTATCGTGATTATTGTGGCTACAAAAGATACTCCAATAAAATAGAATGTGCGATCATTGCCCAAGATTTTTCAAATCTATTAATTAAAATTTACACATGAGGTAAAAAGAAGAGACGTATGTAATAAAAATTAAGGTTCATTAAAAGAAAAAAAAACAAGGTTGTTCTGTTTTCTTCATTTATATACAAACTTCCAGTTTCACTCGTACTGTCTGTTGCTCATCGGTTGAAAACGAAGCGCTGCGAGCACCATCTGAAAAGTGATAACTCGAATTACATGTAATGCTGGTTGCATATGCAGTGGGCTACATCTCACGGTCGCGGTAATTTGAATTTCAAACGCAATTATTGAAATTTTTGGTACCAAATTGTAAACCACGATAAATTACGGATCGCGGTAATACATATGTATTCATTACATATGAAACCAGCAATACGTTTAGTTCGAGTCTCACGGATTCCTGATAAGGAGATGAAACGCGGCACATGAAGAGAGTCAAGTTACATTCACAAAGTTGTAAGATAAATAGACATAAAGTTTGTAGGGAACAATTAATTATAGAGAAAAGTTCACAATGTTTTCATCTTATAAGGGTTATGTACAATATCTCCACATGAATCTTTTAAGCTCTGAAAAGAGCTTGAGAATTCTTAAAGATGGAAAATGTCCAAAATGGCCGAAAAGCATATTCTCTTATGCACTGAATGTCCCATATAAGCTCTTACTGAAAATAACCGAATAAGCATTTCATTGTTTTCGAAAATTTTTCTGCTCGTAGAAGGATAAGTAAAAGGGGAAATTTCTATAATAATTTAAGTTTACGATTCTTTATTCAAAAGAAAATCTTCAATGTGAAAATTCGCTTACGTTAAAGATGTAAAATTCGGTACATAAACTCTTTAATTTACAATAAGGGAATATGTGCTTCGGTATTTTCGAAAATTCCACTCCCTTGGGGAAAAGAGATGCAATTTCTATTTCCGATTCTTAATTCAGAAAATGTTCTATGTGAAAATTCGTTTTAAGTTGAAGGCATGAAATTCGCTATCATCATCATCAAGGTATTCTGACAATATTGGCAAGACACTTGCATCAACTAAGAAGCTTCCATGCTCCACGGTCTTCCGCTAGCTTTTTTGTCTTCAAGTACCATTTTTCTGTTTTGATATCATCCATTAATTGTAGTCTCATTCGCCCTCTCCCTCTCTTTCCTGCCACCATACCCTCTAGCACGTCCCTCCTGATACAGTTCCTTCGTAGCTAATGTCCCAACCAGTTTTTCTTCCTCTTCTCAATAATATCTAAAATTGTTCTTTTCTTCTCCACTATTACTAACACCCTCTCATTCGCTTTCCGCTCGACCCAGCTAATTCTTTTCATTCTTTTCTACACCCACATTTCGAAAGTTTCCATTCGTTTTTCATCATTTTTGCGTAATGTCCATGTTTCTGACCCATACAGTGCAATACTCTACACGAAACTTTTTATATGTCTTTTTCTCAACTCTTTATTCAAGGTCTCACAAAATAGTATTTTCTTTCCCCTAAAGGTTTCTTTCACCATTCCTATTTTGCTTTTATTTCACGTTCACACTTCATATCATCATTAATAATACTGCTTAGGTATCGAAAACTAGTCACCTGTTCTACTTTCTCCCCTCCTATTTCTATATTTGGCACCAACCACTTTGTTCCAATCACCATGGCTTTTGTCTTTCTAACATTTATTGTCATCCCTCATTCTTCATATCCCATTCTCAAGTTTTCTAACATTGATTTTTTCTCTTCAGATTCCGCAACAATCGCCATATCATTAGTGCAAACCGTATACATCTAATCATTCTATCTCCTACTGAAATCAAGTTTTGATTTTGTAGGTTCTTTATCACCATCTCTTCTAGATAAATATATTAAATGTTGTTGTCGAGAGACAGACCGTTCCAATTGCATTCTTTTCTGTAATTTCCTTCTCTATTCTAATACTTGATTCATATATAAGTTCCTTATGAGTCTTAGATCTTTCCATTCCAACCCAACTTTCTTTAGAACTTCCAACAACAATTCCCAATTCATGCGGTTAAAGCCTTTTCTAGATCAATAAATACAAAAATTCGGTATATAAACTCTTTAATTTATAACAAGGGAATATGTATTTCAGTATTTCCGAAAATTCCGCTCCTAAAGATAGAAATCGGTGTAATTTCTACAAGATACAAATTCTCAGTTTTATATACATCAAACCTTTTCCTTCCTTATAAAGAACGGGAACTTCAGTTAATAGCCCATAAAATTAATAGCACATATGTGGTTGTACTCAAATTTAAGCGGTAAAGGTTTTTTTCTGCCAATTTCATCGTAACTACTTGTCATTTATCAACTGTAGTGTAAATGAAACAGGGTGGAGAAGTACTGTAGATCTATCTTTTGGCATGATTCCCATCTGCGTAAAGTGAACTGCAATCCGTGAAATGACATGCAAATATTGAATGTAATGGGTACGTTGAACTGGTATTCTGTTACATTTTGGGGGGTTCTTGTTTTATAGCAAACTATAAAAGATTATAATGCGGTATTTCGCTCAATCATCTTTACATAGTTCCTTGCGGCAAATCTAACGAACTTTTCTTTCTTTTTTGATTTTTTTTTCTCTTCACCGTTGCATTTTGTACACTTCCCAACCACTATGACGATGAGGAAATACGTTTATATAGACAAAGATAGCATACGCAACTAACTTGGAATATCTTTAAGCAATTGTTTGAGGCTCGCTTAAAAACAAAGAAGTGCTAATGTATTATTAAGATAATCTAAATTTCTGTTTCATTTTTTTTTATCTCCCGTAAAAATTGAAGATCTGGTCCTAGTAGTCAGTAGTGGTCCCAAGAGCAGCTTTTAGAACGGGAAGTTTCCAAAGAACTTCCAAGCTAGGGCAATGCCCGCGCAAGGACGTGTGTGGAATAAGAAAAAGAAGAGCATTTGGAAGTCTGTCAAGGAGCCGTTAGAGAAGACCTTGATGAGGTATTTTGGCTAACAACAACAACAACCAAATGATAAATTTGGTGCTTCTCACGCGTGGTGCGTAACGCAAATGGTCTCGTGATTAATGGGAAAGACAACTGCAACTACATACTTTATGCTACCAGTGCCCTTGACAATGAAAACATTGTCAATGTCGCCTGGAATATTATTGATCTTTCTACAGGGACTGTTACTACAAGACTTGTTTGGGTTGTCTGTTTACCATATTTAGAGAGTGTCACACAGATAAAAGCGAAGCGGATAAATGAATACTGCATGTTGAACAGATAAGGAAAGGAATTTTTCCAAACTAACATTTGACAAGAATTGCAAATTATAAGTTTTATCGTACAAGATAGCATGAATGGTCGGCATTTTAACCAGACAACAATCACCGTGAATAATACGATCAATTGGGTCCTAAATACTTGTATCAAGAGAGTTCATCGTAGATAGTTTTGCGATTAAATTTTTTTTTTTTTTTTTTTTTTTTACTACGTTCAGTCCACTTTCCTCAAGTTCAACTGACGTTTTCGTGAGACGTTAATCTGCGAAGGAATCGCATTGTGCACTGAAGTCGTGTCATGGATATAGCCCATTTTGAAATGCACTTCGTGTTTACTCTGATAACTGATAGTAAATAAAATTATCTCTTATTACTTATTAAATATTCTCTCAGAAAGAGCCAGAGAACAAGAAAATTAATTTACTGTTGAATCATTGAATACTAACAACAATAACAACTACAACAATGGGAACCCTCCCCGCTGGTCTAGCGGCAAGCACATGCGACTTTCGTGTATGTAGTCCCGGGTTCGATTTCCGGTGGGAGAACATTCTTAAAACGGATTGATTTCACAAAGAGGAGTTGAGATATTAATAAAATATGGATATTCTTTAAAGTAATTTCTAGGTCATTTTCGATGATAGTTCGGAAACAATTTTACTTTACGGTTCTAGATTTTTTTTAAGGGCATAAAAATTCTATCTATAAATTTGTTACTACTGTAATACTTGAAGTCGAAGCGTTGAAAAAAAAAAAAAAAAGAAAGAAAGAAAAAGCTTTATGCTAGACTGGTAAGGAATAAGAACTCAGATCTCGTTCCGCACTTAAACAATAATCCCAGTTTTCTCTGTAGGTTTTATTATTCTTATTTTAGTTAATCATACTATTCATAGAATATTATCTCTATGTATCACCTACACATCGTCTGTATTGTTATGATATTGTACCAGTATGTATGATTTCTATAGCTATGTATCTTTAAATACTTCTGTGTATTATCCAAGAAAAGTATATTCTATTTCTATCCACTCGAAGGAACTGTATCACCTACATATTTTATTCGAGTTATTTTGAACGACGTGGTAGACTTCTAGCTGTTTTTAGAACTAAAATATCCCAATGAATTAAATTAAAATTAAATAATAACCCTAGTAGCAAGAAAGCTTTTGGCCAATACTTGGCTTTTGGCTTTCAATGCTTGCACTTGAAACGCATGCTTTCACCAAATCTGCCTTTTGTTGTACTTGCAAGCGATGCTTTAGACCCTTCGCAGAGCGTTATAGTATAATTGGCCATTCATTGGCTATTAACTTGACTTAACTTGACTTGTAAAATGCTTACGTGAAGCTAGAATGGGACACTCAATGCAAGGTTGCTCCCATGTAACTTCGTTACTGGAATTCAGCTTGCGGCATGCTTGCACGTTTTCCAATCAAGCTGGATGCAAGCTTGGCCGACTTGCAATTCAAGCTTACAGCAAGCGGTTTGCAAGTTGTCTCTGCTACTAGGGAAGTATAATTCGTACTATAAAAGCAAGATGTATCTATCTTCTGGGCAGAAGAGCATAACATAGGAATTCTGAAGCTCGTGAACAAATACAACAAAGATTTAAATGAAGGTGGTGATTATGTAGAGAAGCGAAGAAGCTTCAGGTATATAATAGATTTGTTTTTCTCATAAATATTGTGTTTTTCATTTTATATAACGGTCTTTATTTTCTGAATTACCCTCGTATATTAATAATCGATCTCATTTATGGAGTTTTCGATTATGACTATAATAAATTACAGGTTTAATATGCGCATGAAACTTTCATCGGTACAGCTGCATTAACATATATATCGCTTACATTGAGCATTTATGCAATTTTCATAATAATAGATAAAAATAAACTTAAAAAATTAAAATAAACGTACAAAAAATAATTCTATTTTCAATAAAATTAGCTTTTCTAAAAGTATTTATGCATGACTAAAATGAAAAGCATGGAGATGGCTGTAATATACAATATTACTTGATTACTTTAGAATAGAAGAGTTTAGAAATTTATTGTACATAAAAGCATTTCACATGCTTTTTATTGTAGTCATGCGTAAATATTTTTTAAAAAAGTAATTTTCTTGAAGATATTTTTCTTTGTTGTTGCACGATTTGTCAATTTATATTTTTTTTTCAAAGAGCATATTTTCAAGAAATACTTTTAATTTTATTTTACTTTTCAGTACTTATTTTGTTTGTTGATTTTTAAAGAAAGCATACTTCTTTAATATTTTTTCACATGTGTTATGAAAAATCGTGAAAAACTGAAATTTTATTCGGACTCGTGAATGCAAACCCTTGTGTATTAGACAATCCCGCTTTACTTGAGAGTAAAGTTGGTTGCATTCGAAAAGACATATCAATCTTTAAAATTAAAAGATCTAACTTTATTAATATATAAATATATAGAAATATAAAAATGTAACAGTGAAATATTGTATTGTCACCGACTTACGTATAATCTCGGGCAATGAAAATCTTTCAGTTTAACGTCCCACGATTATGCCCTTTAGGCTAAAGGAGACGACGATTAAGGCAAGTGAATGATGATGGAAGAATTGGTAGTGTGAAAATGAGAAAGGAAACGAGAATAATACAAGAAAATACACGGACACAATGTTGTCCAGCACAAACTTACTTGGCCAGGGATCGAACCAGGGACCCCACACACATGAGGTAAGCGCTCTATCACTGAGCTACCGTGCCTCCCTCTCGGGAAATGAGTTTAATTTAGGGTTCAAAAGATTTGAGGATATGGTTTAAACCATTGCATTTTGCAGAAAAGTATATAAAGAGAAAACTTTCATAGACCTATATATATATATCCAGTGCAATGAAAAGTGTTTATGTCCCATGTTAAATTGAAGCTCTTAATCCATACTAGCTCCATCCACTCCTGCTTCCTCTTATCGTAACTTTACATAATAGTTTTAAAGCCACAAATGTTGCATCCTTGTAAGAGTACTGGTATAACTGAGTCGGAAGAAAATTGATGAATATGATTGCTGGTGTTGACCTTGTTCCTTTTCTTATCACATTTTTAACGAAGATAAGGTGGAAACATTGAGATCTTACGACTAAGTTTCTTTTTTGTCCAATCCATGAAAAAAAAATTAATTTTCCACAAACTTTTTTTCCAAACAACACAAAGTTTACCGGTTTAAATGAAACTGACAATATCTTAAGCAAATTAAAACTTATGATAAACCGAGCAGAAATGTAGAGACGAAGACAAGTAAGATCTGACAGAACAAAGATATATATGACTTCTGATTTACAGTTGAGTAATAATTTGTGTTCCGGATGAAAAGGAACAAGATTCCGGTACATGGATTAGCTTATACACATAGTTTCAGATTTCGATGTTCACTTCTTCAAGTGCAATGACACTAAAGCGCAAGATGAACACACACAAAAAGGAGAAAAACCAGATATGCAACTAAAACAACTTGACGCATTCTTTAAAGTATTCGCTGCGCATTTTACGCACCATATAACAAAAATAACACGCCCACATTTGTCATATAAAATGAATCTGACATAAACACCTGTATCAACTTGGAATGATCTTTTATAGATTTATATTCATTTTCAAAACAAGTTTATTATTATTATTATTATTATTATTATTATTATTATTATTATTATTATTATTATTATTATTATTATTATTATCCGAGTCTCTTAATTCTGTTTTGTATTTTTCTAAATACTGTATGGATTTGTTATATATATACTGCACTTTTTTAAAAAAAACTTGGTCATGGAGTTTTTTTTGTGTTATGATTTTTTTATGCTTATTTTATTTTCGTCATTATTACTAGCCTTATGAATCAGTGTATTTCACCTGAAGTGTTTAACTTAGAAATATTTATTTTCATATTGTATTAGCAGCTACATAGTATCTTTTTGAACTTTTTTTTATCTTTCAATATTTTGTAAACTGTTACAACTATATGGTTAATAATAATTTATTTTTGACTTTTACACTGTATACTTATCCTATATGGTACCTTTTCTATATGCATGTTAATTATGCTTATTTTTTATTTTTTATTTTTTTGTTATTTTTGTATTTTCCAGTTTGTAACAGATACTGCATGTTTTTGTTATTTTTCTGAACTAATATTTTATTAATTTCATCTATTTTTGTATAATCAGTTGTATGCTGTTAATTCTATTTGCATGCGCCCTATGCTTGTAAAAACATTTTTTCTTTCTTAGGGATACCTCTGGCTGTAATACTGCTGTTTGCTTCCAATCAACATATTTCAAGCATTATTATTATTATTATTATTATTATTATTATTATTATTATTATTATTATTATTATTATTATTATTATTATTATTATTATTATTATTAAGCATATCACTCTTAAGCTATAATATAAACACATGGTATGATTAAATACTGTCTACATTCATTAATTTATATGATAGGGCCTACTACAGAATTAAATACCGCAATATGTTTAGAACATACAGAATATACTTAAAGATGATAATTATTGTTGATTTTCTATTGTATCTATCAGAAGCGTAAACTCTTTGACTCACTCGTCACTAGATCTCCGAAGCCATGAAATCCCGGAACTTGAAATTTTGTATAAATATTTCTCTCCATCCCTAGGCTATGGGTATGACGGGATTCTGTAAAACATTACCTCTAACGAGGGATTAAAAGTTCATCAGATCTCCGAAAGTGATCGGGTTAGGAACCTGAAATTTTGAATAGAGCTTCTTACAGCCATAGACTATAAGATAAGGTTTAATTCTATAGGGTGATTATAAAAAATATTATTAAAATATTATTTCTCTTGAACCACTGTACGTACAAGTATTTTGGGATCAGAGAGTACGCCATGTCAATCACTATATGTGTCAAGACACTGAAGACAGTGAGTCTCTAATTAACTTTCAGAAATTTAATTTACATTGTGCAGAAGGAAAGGAACTCCAAAATGTTGATCATTGCAGTGGCATGCGAATCTATTTAATAATATAATAATAGTTTTAATAATAATAATAATAATAATAATAATAATAATAATAATAATAATAATAATAATAATAATAATAATAATAATAATAACAATAATGGTACTCTGTACCTTTAAATGTCAGGAAATGTTTTATCATATGAGATTAATGCTATGACATCCTTGTACACAACGTATGAAGATTTGGTAAAGAGAGCATCTGTGTCACTCTAACACCGATCATCGAAGACCCCTGGTCCCTATTCTCATTCATTCTTATATGCAAGAAAACATTTAATTAACTGTGCAACATTCGATTCTCTGAGCTTTTAGCTCTTCACTTGAAGAATGAGGCACAAATCTTCCCTTTTCCCAACTTCTTTCGAGATCCATCATGCGATCACATTATCCTCTGAAAGCCTGGTAGATAAAAGTCAACTTATAGGATCATCAGAAACGTCTTCATGTCAAACAAGTACTGTTCTAATCATCTCGTAACTCGTTGTTGCTGATTTCCCTAATTCACTGCAAAACTTAATATTCGCTCTTTCTCGAAGTAAGAATCCATGACAACGGAAACTAGAGTATTTTTTTTTTGGTCAAATCTTTATATGTTCTACAAAAGAAGAGTGTTAGAGCATTAATTTCATATGATAAAAATTTTTCTGTCGTTAGAAGTTACAGCCATGTGCCTGATTTTCCCTGAATGGCCCTGTTTCCTCCCACTTTCTTCATTTCATTAATTCTCATCATCACTGTCTTCTTTACCCTATACGAAATAACCGTGAGATGTGAAAATGAAAGAATTCACTTCATTTAGAAGTTACACAGTGCCAGCGTCAGCACTAGCTTTTATTATCGTCAAACTTTGTATCATATAATATGGAGCCTGAGCTTCTTACGGCTTGATTCGGCTTGAAAAATGAAGTAAGTGTAATACTCCACTTTTCTGTATCTCTCACAGTTAAAAGTATTACATTATTATAGGTTATTGGATTTAACATACATGAGGGTCGGTGTATGGATGCAGAAATTCCCATAGTAAAGTACATAACTATATCTTCGTGACAGACATACAGAAAAGATGAGTATGTTGCGCATGAAATTATATGAGATATCAACTAGATTATGCAGTACTAATAACTAAAGAACAACATATCAATATTTATATGACATTTAATCGAGATCAATTCTAAAAACTCTTAAACAGCCATTAATAAAATTACATGTTATTATCTTCATATATTCATAATAGCTCATTAATCGTAGGTTACATTTATTGTCTTGAAATCATTCATATATAATCATAATATTGATATTAGTTTCCGTTGAGGGCTGCTTTTAAAGAAACTAGAATTAAATGTTCAGTATAGTCATAATCAAATCATTAATTAATTATTGCTCACTATTTTCTTTAAACTGCATATCATAGACAAAATATTGCCATAATTACGACAGCTCGATCTAATCTCAATTACTTAATTAATATGCACATTATGTATGCCTAATCGAAACAAAACTTAAAATCCTTTTCTTGATATTTTCAATTCACATCTGATTTTAGTAAATTTTAAATACGAACATAAATACACATACAGTTGAGTTTTAGCACAAGATATTTGATCGGAAGTTTTACTTATTTACAGATGCATGTATCTAATCTATACTTAACATTTAAAACACAGCTCTGACCAGAACAAAATGAATTATATTAATAACTATACGTTTTTTTGTTACAGTTTCAAGGACCTAACGACCTCTTCATCAGACATTTAGAAAAGACAGACGACAGCAAATCTTATATCTTCCTCAGAAGTTAGTTAGCATATTCATTTATATAACTAACGGCTGAGGAAGATATAAGATTTGTTGTCATCTGTCTTTTCTAAATGTCTGATGAAGAGGACATTAGGTCCTTGAAACTGTAACAAAAAACGTATGGTTATTAATATAATTAATTTTATTCTGGTCAGAACTGTGTTCTAAATGTTATTGTGATTATCCAGAACCATGGAGTTTGTTTACTAGTCTATACTACCAATCGAAATCACAAAATATTCCATCAATTATTCTTCTCCATATTTTATTAACTATTTCACTTTTCTTCTTGTTAATAGTTCGTTTATTAGGTCCTAATTTCGATTCGAAAAAGTTTTAATTTCCCTATTAGATCTTAATTTTAAGATCATCCTATGAAGACCGGTATCCCTCTCATCATCTTCCAAGCATCGTGTAAAGCGACGATTCAGCTATATCATAGCGGCGCATTACAACAGGTTACCTCAATTAGCACAAATTTAAGCATATTTTATACAGTTTTTATTAACAATCTTAATTGAACAATAATTCGATTTCCTCAAAGCTTAAAATCAGAGTACCTTTCAAATTTATGAAACTATGTGAAGACACAACTTCATATTTTTTTTTTCTTATTTGAAATTCTACTTTAGCAGCATCTTACAAACATTGTTTAACATTTGAACTGAGATTTAACCTTTACACGTGTTTAGTTTTCTTTTAAATTACATTTCTCTACATTCGTTTTATTGCAAGGAAATGACCTGAACACTTTACTCACTTATACTAAAACTTGTTTCCTTAATTGTCACAAATTCTTACAATGAGACCATAGATAAGATCAAAAGTTGCCAGGTTAATTTTTCGTTTCAGTGTTGCCTTTTGTTACTCGCAAAGCTCCTCTTCACGTAAAATTAGTTAAAATTTACCTTTTTAAATATTTTTAATAGCCAAATAAAACTTAATACAGGATATGTTTTGCAAGTTCTTAGCACGGGCATTCCTTCATGCTCAAACAGGTTTTCTAAAACGAAAAAATAGTAATAATAATTCTTTGGAGAAAGAGCAGGAAAAAAATGTCTTCTTCTAGCATCACTAAGTGTTTTATAACTATGGAAAACACGATCGCAAATTTCCCTAAAGAATAAAATTAAACTGACCACCGGTAACGAGTTCAGTGCCATCTAGTGTACTTCCGGAAAATCAAGTAGCTATGTATGTATGCAAGGTATTTTTCTCTTATCTTTCTCAATACAGGTGACATTGCACTGAACCATACATAACTTGTTACGACATACAACAGGAACGGCAGCAGTAACAGAAGGATAAAGTACTTGTTTGGTCATCGTACTCGACGTTATTCTGTTAGCAGTCAAAAGTTAATGTTTATTGCAAGTATATATACACACACAGATGAAAGTAAAAGTAAGCTGGAATAAAATACCATAATGCTGTTTAGAATGTTGTTGTTACTTGAGGACGTTACTCTGCACACCAGCAGGAAGATTCCCAGCAGAGTGTCTTCTCATTCTCAAACAGACTGGATTCTCGTCGGTGATACAAGTAATTTATTACTTGAGTGTCACTTTACATTTTAAAAAAAATACTAGGATTTATTTCAGCTAAATTGTTTAAAGAACGTTCACTTCCGTTCATGACTCATTGATTCTAACACTTCTTGAATCAATCTTTAATTTACCGCATCAAAATACGTGATTAAAATGGCAAGAAATTTCCTGTTCACACAGGCTTCACTTGCCCGTAGTACAATTGTGATGTAGCTAATTATGAACAAAAGTTGAATGTTTAATAGTGTGTCATGTAACATAGATCTTTGTTCTTGATTGTGTTCCAATTTACAAAATTTGTGTGCAAAATTTTTATTTTACAAGTACAATATTGGATATTTTATATATGCTGCAAAAGATTCCAAGAAATATGAAAACTGTATAAAAAAAAAAAAAAAAAAAAAAAAAAGATCCAAATCTGTAGCTAGAACACTTAAGATGGAAGGAAGGGAAGGAGCAGACAAGGATACTTTTGGGAGCTAACTTCAGTTTATCTCACAGTCTTGATTGCTTTTTTTTTTTTTCGAACATGTGTAAACTAACAACTGGAAGTTTCAGCGCAAGCTGGGGGTGGTCACACGGGTGAATCGCCTTAGATCAGGGGCGTACCCTTTGGGAGGTTTCACCGGATCCGGACACTCCAAAACTTCCTAACTCAGCATACATTTGTACACTTTCTCAATAAAACTATCCTTGTTTAACACGGAAATGATTGATGTAGCATGAAAATTTGATCTTATACTTCATCTGTACTCTTTCTCTTTAAAAAGAACAATCTATTTGGTCTAGGAATTAATTCGTGCGGTTGGTACGCACACATTGAAGCTGTAGTACAAACACAAAATACATAAATACCTTAAGAAAAACATTGTCCATCGCTAGCCACCACTTTCGCCCATCTGTCAGGCAATGTACGGATTCCGTGGCGAAAGAAGTCCTCATCCTTGGAAGCGATCCAGTCAGAGACCCATGTTTCGATATCTTCTGAAGAAGTAAACCGCTGTCCAATCAAATCGTTGTTCATGCAATCGAACAAGTAGTAGTCCGAAGGAGCAACGTCTGGTGAATACGGCGGGTGGGTTAAAACTTCCCATCCGACATTTTCTAAATAGGTTTTGACCGGTTTTGCGACATGTGGGCGAGCGTTATCATGTTGAACAATAAGTTTATCATGTCTGTTCTCCCATTCTGGTCGTGTTCTGGCCAGAGCTTGCTTCAAACGCATTAATTGTCGTCGATAACGTTCTCCATTCATAGTTTCACCCGGTTGCAGCAGCTCATAGTACACCACACCTTTCATATCCCACCATATGCACAGCATAACATTTGCACAGTGAATATCTCGTTTTGGTTGTGATGGACCTGGTTCACCTGGTTTCACCCAGGCCTTTTTTCGTTTAGGGTTCTTGTAATGGATCCACTTCTCATCACCCGTAATAATTCGATGCAGAAACCCCTTTCTGCTCTGTCGTTGAAGCAGCAATTCGCAAATGGTTTTTCGTCTTTCAACGTCTCTGTCTTTCAATTCATGTGGAACCCAATGTGACATCTTTTGAATCATTCCCATGGCTTTCAAGCGTTTGGAGACTGTTGTTTGATCAACGCCTAATGCTGCTGCAAGTTGTTCCTGCGTTTGACACGAATCCTGCTCGAGCAATGCTGTCAATTCTTCGTCTTGAAATTTTTTTGGCTGTCCAGCTCGCTCTTGGTCTGCCAAGCCGAAATCACAACTTCTAAACCGTGCAAACCACTTCTGACACGTTCGCTCAGCTAGAGCATGGTCACCATACACTTCCACCAAAATACGATGACTTTCAGTCGCACTTTTCTGCATGTTAAAGTAATGCAGCAGGACACCCCGCAAAAACACTTTATCAGGCACAAATTGCGCCATGTTCACTTAACTACAAACTAGTGTTGTTGACGCTTTAATCCACTGCCCTATACTACGAACGATACGCGATGACAGGGGTTTGCAACACATGTGTGGATACACGGAACTGTGGGACGCTCCGTTCGTTGCGCCATCTCTTGTCCACCCGCACGAATTAATTCCTAGACCAAATATTTCTATCTTTTTTCCCCTGAAAATATAGGTGGAAGTGTTTTACAATTACTTACCGTCTTTCCAGATACAGAATAATACCCGTTCAATACTATATAGACATAGTGGTTGTAGTATTGGACTTATCCCCTCCCCCCAAAAGTCTGGACTCCTCCTAACAAAAAATTCTGAGGTTAGACCCGCCTGGACACCTCCTAGTTACAGGCCTGGTATGATCTTCACAGACTTGACACCTGCATATAAGACTACTTAGGATATGTTGTATCAAATTGCAATTTAACATACAAGAAAGCACGGGAAGACCTTGCATAATGCGATTAATTGGTTCCAGAATAAACGTCCACGCTATGCAAAACCGGGACGTAATGGATTTAAATTGAATTTGTACATCACAAAAATTTAGGATAATTAACAAGTTTTAAAAATGGGATAATGAACAAGGATAATGAACTAAACAATAAATAATACACAAATTCCTTTTAAATGTATAAAAGCTATATATATACCCGGTATATACATCAAACAACTCACTGAGCAAGGCTATGTGATAAAAACATATAAGACATAAATATGTAACAGTTCTAACACACTAACTGTATCTTCATCAAACTTCCACTATTTCTAGCTTCTTAGGAGTTGGTAATCTCTTATATACCTTCCGGAGAGCAACTTTTAATTAGGTTCCGCCCTTTAATTAAAAAGTAACACTTGTGTTTTTTCTCTTTCACCTCTTCAGCTGCACACTTATCCAAATAAAAACACCTTTTTGCTGAAAACATTCTTGTCCTTTAATTATCCTTCTTTATGTTCCCTTATTTATTTATTCTCTTTCTTTCTTCTTCCTTTCTTTTCTTCTTTTTTAAAGTAAAATTCACTTCCATTCTTTATTTATCGCAAATCCCCCACTGCAATTCATCGCCTTGTCTTCTGCCTTTTTGATATTCCTGGCTTCTTTTCATTTTCTCACCAAAGTCCTGTTCTTTGCTTCTATGACCTCTGCTTCTTACCATTCTAGCCTGTGGTTTGTCTCTTTCTGATGCTTATATATTGCGTTATTGTCCCTTTCCAATCTTACGTCATCCTTGTCCTGCTTTTTCCTTTTTTCCATCTTTTTGTTTATCCTATTTTATATGTTTTCTTGCTCAGTGAGTTGTTCTGATTAGTTTGACAATACGGAAACAAGGCCTGATGGAATATATCGGCTGTTTTAAAATGGCACAGAGCACTATTCTACAAGTCAAAATAAACCAATATATTTTGGTCCTCGTCTGGAGACACGAGTTGCATTATGTGGCAACGTCGCACATAAAGAACCATATATTAGACCTACCAACCAATCAAATAATTACTTCTATTCTTGTCAGATGACAGCTAAAGTCAATAGACGTTGACACTAGCACCACTTATTACCTTAATAATCGATGTAACTGTTTGATAGATTTGTAGAGCAATACTAATGGTTCCAAGTTAACATGCGGTGTTGCCACATAGTGAAATTTTAATTCTCCATAGCGGCTGAAGGAGTTTTGCTTTATTTTGACTTGTAGAATAATGATCTGCGGTCCGTGGGTACCATTTTTAGAACACCTGTTATATATATAGATGGATAGATATAGAGATATAGAGATGTTATATATATGAAAACAAATTGATGGAATGTGAATGTGAGAGGAAACAGGAAAATCCCGAGAAAACTCATGGACACGATGTTGTCCACCATATCCTCACATGGAATCAGATTAAACCATGGATCCTTGCACCAGAGATGAACCCTCTGTCACTTCTATTTTTAAATCGTCCCAACCAAGATACTTTTCTCCATGACCATCTTTTCTTTTATTCTCCGTAATCCAACATGATAATGACAGGGGACATAAATATGGAAGACAGTTAAAACTCCGATCGTATTCTTCAGAGGGACTAGAACCCTGAATGGATTGTGCCTCATGATCCGAAGCCGAACGCCCGAAACCATTTGGCTATTGCCACCGTTACTACCATGTTCACATTCTTCAATTAGTTAATATGATCGTAAAGCTATTATTCAACTCAAACAATATTCCAATCTCATGCTATATATTGCTTTTATTTAGTTATTTATTTAAAATTACAAGCCAATTGTCAATTCTTAAATACGCCTAATAATAAAAATCGCATTACAGCAAAACCAGCATTGTTTAAACCTTTTGGGATTTTAAAGGTATTTTTTTTCTTTCAGTCAAGCAGCTACTGCATCACTATTTACCCTAGGATCATGGTTGATATCTCATTTTCTTCAGAATAAAACAACATTCTAAATGGCACCATTCGCATTTATATCCGAAAAGGGAAATTCGCGAAAAATGAGGATTTTTTGAAAAATCCCATTTTCAAAAGTTTAGGCCCCTTTGGACCGGCCCTGTGTTAACACAGAGATAGCAAAATCACTTGAAAACTACTAAATGGTGTACACAAGAAGCTATAACACGTGTACTTTATCTGATGGTCATGTCGACGGCATAAATTAGTGGTGCTGGATCATATAAATTCTTTTAGACAGCATTTGCTAGAGAATAAAATAAGCCTTCTGCGTTGTACTCATGAAGGCCAGAACAGATGACGTCATGACCCCCACCAACTTGACAAGCTTCTTCTCAAAACTATAAGTGACCTGTTTCGCAATGCAATGTTTCGAGCGGAAGATAGGTAATTGATCATGTATTCATCAGCGTGTGTTTGGTAGTAATAGATAGTAATGCTTACAGCAAAATATCAAAGATATAGAAACAAACAATTATAGTATTTCGACAACAAAGTTGAAATTTGTGGTGTCGTATTTCGCATAGCTACAAAGACACAGAAATCAATGAGGAGTAATTTAGAACTCATTGCACTAACCTCTTTTCAATACAGTGTGCCAGGGTAACACATGAGGTGAACAAATCCTCAATATACTGAACTCTGTATCAGAAGCATGGCGGAAACGAGGGAAGAGAAGTTTGAAAAAGTATGTGTAAGTTGAAAACCGAAGAAGTGCCTGAAATTGTTATTACATGAATTCACGTCGGATCATTTTTCAGCTGCATAACGTCTTCAATAGAACAGCGTAACGGTTCAATTGTGTATTAACAATGCAGCATGAAGTGTGAACAATAAATTGATGGAGATAAATTGCCTTTGTAGCGATGGAATGACTGCTAATCAGAGAGGTCCGTTACAGTGAATGCTCAGATAGCATCTGTTGCATTGAACACATTGTCTACAAATCAATTGAACATAGAAAGGACAACTGCTAAGAGCTACACTTACACTTACATACACACGCAATTAGCCAAAGCAATTACATGAAGCACGTGGCATTCCCCAGCGTACAGGATTTGTAACGGAAGCCTACAACAATAGTTCAATTTGCTTCATTGTAAGTTGAAATTTCCTGTGTGAACCCTTGTTAAGCAGAGCTCCAGAGGTCTTTTAAGATTCGTTTTTTTAAATAATAATAATAATAATAATAATAATAATAATAATAATAATAATAATAATAATAATAATAATAATAATAATAATAAACGCAGAAAACTATCAAAATTTGGGTTTCATGTCAGTCGTGTACTTAGAAAATAATATAAAATGAAGTGTTTAGTTCTAGGATTCCGTAGTTAAAACCAAAAAGAAAAACTATAAACGACAGATATTCAGTCCAAAAGTGTAAACTGCTAAAGAAAATTAGAAGTTTATTTTATTGATATTTCTATATATTTTATTGATAGTTACACCAATATCTATCATATCTTTAAGCGCTATTCCCAAACATACAGAGCTATTTCAGAATATGTATAAAATATTTAGTTCCTTTTTCATAACCTTACCCAAATTTAACTTTATAATATAATCGTAATATTTACTAATGCTTGCCAATAGTGCTTCTCTTAACATGCTTGCCATGCTAGGGTTAACTCTCTTGATCCAGAACATAATTCATCACTAGTAGGGCTATAGAACGGAAGAACATATATTGTAAACAAAAATATATTGTTACAGAACTTCAGTGAGAAATCGTTTTTCTTATAGGGTCTATTTTTCAGTGTTGTAACTAGGGTGGGGTAAACGAGGCTTGTGCCCCGGTCGCCGATTGGGAGGGCGCAAAATTGGGCAAATATTTAAGGTAACCGATTTGGTTTGATTGGTCAGGGGGGCGCTAAGGCGAGTTCTTGCCCCGGGCGACAACTAGCCTCGTTACTTCGCTGCTATTTTTTAACAGAAAGAACAAGCAGAACGGATTATAATCATAGATCAGTGATACATCGTTTATCCTATATCTGCGAAGCTTCCATGTCTCTAAAGAATCCTTCATCAAATGCCGTAGTACTCAATTCTACCTGGAATGGAATCGATCTTTACACAGTAAATAAATAAGTAATATACATTAACAAATAAGCGAATCATAAACTTACTAATCATAATACGAAGCTTTATTGATATTAAACTGGAATGGTAACAATTACAATGTATAAAACTATTCACAAAATCTAAGTAATAAAAAGAAATTCAGAAAAGAAATGAAAAACGCATTTACGAATATCACATGAAAGTAATTTAATACGTGACACGCAGTTATTTTGCAAAATGCAACAGGACGAAGTCGGTAGTTTTATATGACCAGTATCTGTAGGCTATCCACTCTGTAGGCTATCCACTTCTGTACCGGAAAAATGATTATTGAATTTAATGCTAAATGTCTTTGCAAAAAGAATTTGCTTCTATAAGAGTTCACGGCAATAATCTCACTGTTTCGGCGATTAATATACAGATATTTGAATACAAGGAAGAACTAAGGAAAAGGGACGGATTGTAACCAGAGATAAGTGAAATATTGCTTCTCTTATATTTTTGAACAGAAGAACAAGCATTAAAAAGAATAAGTTGTACTCAAAAATAGATGACTTTGTTTATGATTTTGAACAAAAACAAACACTAAAATCAATAATGAACTGTAATCATAGTGAGTGAGATATCAGTGAGACATCAGTGAGATATTGCTTATTTTATAATCAGCACGCAAGAACCCAAGAGTAAGCATTAAAAAGAACACATTCTTCCAAAGAATGGATAGTAATCTAAGACTGAGATATTGTTTACAGACGCGAGATACGAGTATTGGAGTATTGCTATCAGAGATATCAGATTCTGATAATCTGATAATGATAGATCAGTGAGATATTGCTTATCTTATAATTTTGAACAAATGAACAAACATTAAAAATAGAATGAATTGTAATAATAGATAAGTGAGATTTTGCTTATTTTATATCTTTGAGTAGAAAAAATCACTGAAATCAAGAACAAATTGTAATTATACCTCTGTGAGATACTAGTTATTTTATAATAAGCACATGGGAACGCAAGAGTAAACATAAAAGAGAACATATTCTTCCAAGACTGAGATATTGAGTAATCTTTAAAGACTGAGATATTGTTTATAGCCGTGAGATACGAGTATTGCTATCACAAATATCAGATCATGATAATATGACAATCATAGACCAGTGAGATATAATTTCGAACACAGGAACAAGCATTAAAAATAAGAATGAATTGTAATAACACATAAGTGAGATTTTGCTTATTTTATAATTTTGAGTAGAAAAACAAGTACTAAATTCAATAACGAATTGTAATTACACTTCAGTGAGATATTACTTATTTTATAATAAGCACGCAAGAACCCAAGAGTAAGCATTAAAAAGAACATATTCTTTCAAAGAACGGATAGTAATCTTTAAAGACTGAGATATCGTTTATAACCGTGAGATATGTGTTTTTGCTATCAGAAATATCAGATTCTGATAATGTGATAATCATAGATCAGTGAGATATTGCTTATCTTATAAATTTGAAGTGAAGAACAATCATTAAAAATAAGAATACATTTTAATAATAGAAAGTGAGACTTCGCTTATCTTATAATTTTATACAGAAAAACAAGCACTAAAATCAAGAACGAACTGTAATCATACATCAGTGAGATATTGCTTATTTTACCTTATAATAAGCAAGCAAGAACAAGCATTAAAAAGAACATATTCTTCCAAAGAAGGGATAGTAATTATTAAAGACGGATAGACTATTTATAGCCGTACAATTCGAGGGTCCTTACGTCATATGATCTCTATATTAAAATGCTACGTTTACATGTTTGTGATCAAGAAAAGTTTATATATTTGTGGTTAATTCTTTTGACAATGATATCTCGGGAACTACAAGCTCTAGAAAGATGCCATTTTCACTGAACGATTGCAAATTTTGTGTAGATTATTCAACTCTAATTGAATATTTAAAAATGGCCATTTCTTTATTACATTTTTAGGGATACACTTAAGTATTGAAATTTTTAAAAGTGAAGCATCATACCCTAGGAGTTATACATTCCAACACGACACATTTGTATATGGGGTTAGCATATCTCTCAGACGTTTGTTTCATGGCTAAATAATAATGGAAAACGAAGAACAACCATCTCTCCAGTCTAAGATGAATTTTTATTTGTTGAAGTATTTTGCCCAATGACAACCACATATCACTGACATTATAATTAATTGTGTGTATAATGCATTTGCTTATTATATACTGCATGCAAGAAGTAGGAACTCCAACCGGAAGTATTGTCAAATCACGCAAATGGTGCGAGATAATGAAAACAGTAATCGAAAAGATCTTTCCTTTATGATACCCCTTGCCGATTTTTATCAAGAGGTCCTTCACTTATATCTGTAAAGGGACATATAGAGATGTGAGGAATGACAAGGAGATTCATGCTTATATCAGTAGTGTCATTTCAGATGTGGCTTGGGGGAGCAAGACACCTTGATATATGTAAAATTTCGCGTTTTTTACTGACTTACTACTATTCTATTGATAAAATCTATATAAATCTCAAACTCAGGGGGGGGGGCAAATGCCCCTTCCTGCCCCCTCTAAATGGCTTATATGTGAATGATGCGCTATGTAGAGATCGCAGGCTCAGCTAGTGGACAGATCAAATGACACACATTTTAAATACTACATCGCTATGAACTTCACATTTTGAAATTATTCTTTAATTTTCTGTAATTTCAGAAACTACTCTCATACCTGATCATACAAGCAAAAACACGTATAGATACAAAAATAAAGTGTTCCAATACAGAGAATATTTACACCTTTAACGAACACTTTCTGATCAGAACAATACACTTCCTAATCAAAACTAAAATCAAATGTTACAGTTTCAAGAACTTAACGTTCTATTTCTCAGACATTCAATCTTTAATTTATTTTAGTTTTTAAAAATAAATGTATTGCTCTGGTCATAAAGTGTTATTTATTTATTTAATAAGTTTCAGAGTCGTAACGGATAGATTTACATCTTATACGGCGCAGAAAGACATAAGCTTGAAATACAAATATATTGTTACGATTGTAGAGTTTTGTATGGTCATGGAACAAAGTTTCTACAATGAGATACTCCGCGTAAATACGCATATAAAGCTAAGAATTTGTTTTTAAAAAGTAGAATAATTTGATATGCATAGTATATAAAAATTTCTAAACGAATTAGTTTATTGTAAAAAAAAAATCAAAGAATATTTCCATATTGATTTCATCTTCCTGTGATTCTTGGTAACAAATTATCTGTTTACAATTCAACCGATTAAAAAAATCTTTTAACAAAATTGCTTTGTCTTCAGATGAAATTGAGGGGGTTAGCGAACCCACAATTTTAAAAATGGAGAAAAATCAAGTTAAACTTAAGCACATGTGTTTTTTTTTTTTTTTTTGTACAATATATGTATGCACACTGTATGACACATTCAACCACTTGTGCTTGCTTTTGGTATATTGTACAAAGAACCATATGTGTTTAACATGATTTTCCTCCAATTTTAAAAATGTGGGTTAGACGACTGTTGCGCTAACCTCCTCAATTATTTGTTATACATATAATTGAAAATACTGTGAATTATAATTCTAAAGCACTATTGTTATATGCCGACATAGATTGATTAATACATTAATCAAAAACAAAACAACACAAATAGATAATATATTAAATAAAAATAAATTATTGAATGTTTTGATGCATAGTCATACTTTTTAATATTGTTATAAAATCTAAGAATAGGAGAAACACATGATCTTTTATAAGCTACACAAACACACATTTACTAATAATTTTATAAATACATATAAAATGATGTATTTATATGTAGTTAACTAAAGATTTTTAAAAAATAAACGCTTTTTCTCTTTCACTAACAGTAGAACACATGTTTCAATGCAATATATATTTTTTTTTATCAATGTTTCATATATAATGCATTTCTATGGAAGCCACCGGAAACAAAAGATATAGGAAGTACATGATTGTTGGTCCGACTATTGTTGAGCCACTAACTAATAGTAGATTAGATACTTATACTAGCTTATATTTATAATAGTTTTACTCGAAGTATTTTGCTACAAAATACAGTCATTGACGTAAGTTTTGAAAGTTACTTCACCACCATAAACATTATTAAGTACTCTGCTATTGGTATGTCCTGGTACTACTCTTTTTAATGTTAGAGCCTTGATCTTCAGCTTCCTCTTTTAAGTCCCAATATTTTCGCCTATTTTTCACATCATTAATCAGTTATGTTCTTTTCCTTCCTATCCCTCGTTTTACTTTCATCTTTTCCTCTATCGTGGTATGAACAAGACGATTTCTTTGCAATATATGTCTAACCCAATTGGCCTTCCTACGAAGGATTCTGGCTACAAGCATCCTTTTCTCTCTTACCCGTTTTAAAACATCTTCATTTGTTACTCTCTCCGTCCATTTTTACCTTCCTTATCTTCCTCCAACATAATTTTTGAAGCTTTCTAAATATTTCTTCTTTAACTTCCGTAATGACCAATACTCCACATATAGCATTTGACCAGTTTCTTCCTTACTCCAATATTAATCCTGCTAGTTTGGAGTGATCTTTTCTTGATAAATGCTCTTTGGCTGCAGCAACTCTTAACCTGATCTCTTTGGTGTAGTAAGTGCCTCTCGTCAAAATATTTCCAAAATATTTGAAATAATCGAGCTCTTCAAGATCTCTTTGTTCTACTCAGTAACTGTTATTTTCGTTATATTTGTTTTAGTCCTGATTCTAACATTACATTATCTTATTGAGCCACAATGAGTAAACTAAATTAACATAATGCAAAATGTCGTTTATTGTATACCTTCTTTTTATAAACTTTATGATCCTTAAAAGGTAGTTGACATTATGTCTAACATTGCTTCTGTTCCCATAGTAACATATATAAACACATCGTCTTGGTAAAATGTAAACAACAAAACATACATTGACCCATAACAAGATATGTTGTTTCTTTTTCTTCTTCTTTTTAACCTAGTTGGCTAGTGCATATTTTATAGAAAAGATCACACATTTTGCCCAAATTTAAAATATAACATATCGTTGTAACTCTAACTGGTAAGGGCGTGTTTCCACGGGATATTCTCTTGACTTTCGATTTTTCGACGTTGATTTACATTCCATATTGTTTCCTAGTGCCACCTATTTTGTCCATTACCTCCTGTATCTTTTCTTCGGTTTTTAGCTATAATAGCTGTCATCTGCATACTTGGCCTTGTTAATAACTTGCCGTCCAATCTTGAAATCTCCAACTTCCATTAATGCTTTCTTCATTAAGCATTCACTGAGTGACATAAACTATTGTACACACGAGCATAAATAGTAGTATTTTATTGTTTATTCTTGTATTAATAAGTAGATGTAATATTAAGTAATATTTATCTTCTTATCCATTACAGGACCTTTTGAATGAGGTAGCCACCTATCCATAGAGTCATGGCAACGCTGAAGGTGCTGGTGGCGCTATGTAGTGCTACCATAATATTTTTTCCATCAAACTCTCAGGCAGTACAAGGCAAGTTTATTTTCTAAAATAACTAAGCAAAAAAATAAATAAATAAATAAATAATTTTGCATAGTTACCAGTAAAAATAGATCTATATCTAAGCATTACATGTTTTATCAGTATTTTGGAATTAATGATATATACTTCCTTACACTTTTCTTGACGATAGAAGCCACTAATAGTTTATGGGTTGCAAAGAACCATATCTAAATTAGTACGCTTATTATGAAGTACCTGGCAAAAGGAAATCTAAGAGTAGTACTTCATTTTTGCTTCCATTATGTACAGAGACTGGTTCGTTTCCATCCGAATAAATTGAAGTTGTTGCTTATATCTAAGATAATCCATACCGCCACCATCGATCACGTTCGATGTTATGATTACCGGTATAGACTATTGCGCGACATCGCAGTTTTCACTGCAGCAGATTTCGTTGCAGTTATACTTGGTATACTATCCTTCTCCTACTTAAATGCTTTCATAAGATAATTTACCGCACGAACTCGACGTAATGAAAGCTGCCGTTTCAGAAGTCCATTATCCGCGAACGGAATAGCATGAGCATCATAGGGTATGTCGATAGAAATTACCGGTGTTTTGGCTATATGACTTGACGCTTTGCCTTTTTGCAGTTCCTCACGATGGGTGTCGTTGCCATGCTGGTATTTCGTCTGTGTACACTGGGGATACGACAAGTTCTTGATCATAAGTAAAACTTAGCATTGATTTTGCGTTTTTCGACCTTACGAACCTTTAGTACGGAATAGTACTGTTCATTTCATGACATTTTTGGTTTTTTGGAAAATCGAATATCTAAAACAGAAAGCGGTTTATCGATTTCAAATAAAACAACAGCTTTTGTTTTGGAAACCGAAACCGGTTTACGTTTCAAATACCGAAATCGATTTTTGCTTTTAAAAACAGAAACCAGTTTTTCGATTTCAAAAATCTAAAACAATTTTCGGTTTCGAAAACCAAAACAGGTTTTTCAGTTTCACAAACTAGAAACTGACTTTTCGGTTTCGAAAACTGAAATCGATTTTCGGTTTTTGAAATCAAACCGAAATTTAATTTCGGTTTTGAAATAATAAAATGGTTTCAAAACTCAACAACAAATGGTGATTTTGGTCTTCTCTCCGTTACAAAAATACTTTTACGCAGATAAGATTGTTCGAATTAGGAGAAACGTTATTCCGTTTCTTTTCACTTCTTTAAGATTACCATTCCCCTAGTTTTTGAAACATTCTCTACGTAGCCAGTGCTCGACACGAGAAATGTCAACTCTACTGCTGGTAGCCTATGTATTTTGCATACAAATTTCAAGTGCACCGTCCAATTAAAAACTTCACGATTTCTCTATGAAAGGTAACTGTATCAATGGAAAGGAGAAGTGTCGGAAAATGTCAAACTGGAGCATATGATTCATTTCGAGCATTGCATTACATACTCAGGGCCGTAATAAATCTTTTCGCTGCTCCGGCGCAGGGAGATATTTTTGGTGCCCCCAATCAGCTAGTTGGCCAAGGCGTAGGGGGGAGGATATTTATACCCTCTCAATCTTACAGGTTTCCATATCCCAGATCTTCTTTGGCAAGGTCTTGTGAGTTTCATTGACTTCCCTTTACATTGCAGATTTAATTGTAGTATATTTCGGTCGAAATATCTTTAATTTACAACTGACAGTTTTATTTTATAAACCATAGAGAGGCATGATGATTCAATGATGGAGTGCTCACTTCTGATGAAACGGTCCTTTGTCGATCCAAGGCCAGCAAGTTTGTGGTAAATAATATGAGATCCGTGGTTTTTCTCTGTATTCTCCACCAATTCTTCCATAGTCATTCAATTCAATTTTGTTATTTCACTCCTTTAGCCTCAGGGCGTAACAAGAGATGTTATTCGTATATGATTAAGTCATTGTTAAGGGAATGAAGCTATCATTGAACGTATAAAATTAAAGTAATTTGTTTCTATTTCTACGTGACTTTCTACTCTAGTATAACTGTAGCAAAACGTTTCCAAGTTTAGGTGAAACACGAGATTTTCTTTTTAAGACACTGAAGTCAGCCAAGGATAAAAATAAATTCATCCACGACCCATGTTCTCTAAAGCGCTTTGCTCGACTGTTCTAATGTGTATTTCACCAATAGTTATTTATAATTATAAGTTTGTTAAAAAAAGAGAAGAGAGATTGTATAATAGGTAAACTCAAATTAAAACTGAATCATCCATCAAATAACACAATAGCGTTATCATTTCATCTCTAAAATTGTCTCAATATTTTTCCACCTAAAAAAATAATACGCAGAATTGCAGTAATTCAATTCCTTCACTGAAGTGTTGAAAATTAAATTGGATTAATACTACTTACCACCATATTATCATAAATTTACATAAGACGTAAGGAAATATATGCAAAGTCGAGTCGTCACAAATCACAACAGGCTCCTTACTTCGGAGATATATAGAAGAATGCATGGCGCTTGTGAAAAACAATCAGGAAACATGTTTCTATACTGTAGTTAGCATATGAATGAGAGACTGAAACTGATATATGTATGGCACATCGAACTCTTTAAATTTATAGTGCTTTTGTGTTGGCATGTTCATTTGTTTAGTCATACTAGGAGTATGTTTCAAGGTACAGATTTTTGCGTTCTATACAAACTGGAAATCAATACTGTTCCGCTGTTACCTACTGACTGAAGAAGAATTTGTCTGTCTAGCATCACAGTTGGAAACTTTATAAATTAGCATTTTATTCTTGGATAATACCGTTAAACGAATTTCAGACTTAACGCTAAGTTCAACACCGCATGTCAACTAGAATTATTGTTCTAATATCGAGAAAGAAACTGGTCCCATGATTTAAAGTCGGACAGTCGTACTGATCTTTAACCTTTCTACGCCCGCCAGGGATTTGAACGAAATCGTAGACGTTCAGGTTGGGGGCCCTGGTGACCCCTCCAATTATCACAGGGTCATGATTTATACATCGTTGGAAAGCTTATGGAACACAGATTCCAACGAGGAAATATTTGGGCAACGCTTCTTGACCAATTCAGTGAAAAGATATCTTGTTTTGTATGGAATCGTCCTGAAATTAAACGTAATTTACGTTAAAAAACTGGGACTCAAAAAATTGGTCCATTTTGAACCTTCCTCCTCTCGGCATATAAGCAACAAGTACACATACAGGGTATTACCATGTAGTTAACTACTACATTGTTTGACATACCAATTTTTATGAGTGTACCCCTAAGGGGTATGGCCCCCAAGAAACGTGACGCAAAAAAACACAAACTTTACCCTCCCCCTCCGCCGTGGTACCCTCCATATACATGAAATGCATATCGGCGGATAGCTTCATCCTTTAGGAACACACTGATGGGAAAATTATCTTTCAGCTTAATTGAGGGCTGAGCAATTGAGCTTTAAAACCTTCACGCAACTGAAGGCCGACAAGAGTGAGCTATTGAACTTTAAATCCTTAACGCACCAGTTGCGTCAATGGACGTTTGAGAGTTAATTATTCCGAAAATACGATAACGATACCATACGAAAACAATAGGATAACGATATTTGCTGGTCATTATCATTATAAGCGATCTGTGATAACTAGCACACATTTGGGGAGTTCAGAGCACAAGGGAATCAAGTCCAATTTCAAAGGTGTAAGTAAAGGAACACAACGTTTGCATGATACGCTAAAG
This sequence comes from Thermobia domestica, assembly GCF_964235325.1. Lineage (NCBI taxonomy): Eukaryota > Metazoa > Arthropoda > Insecta > Zygentoma > Lepismatidae > Thermobia > Thermobia domestica. The sequence continues at coordinate 212,860,112 of NC_137464.1, forward strand.
TACATGGTTACATTACTTTTTACATTTTGAGAGTAATTCTTCCCAATATCTGGACAAGAATCTCCCTGTTCTCTTTGTTGATGTTGTAACGACTTCGCATAAACATTGATATGCACCGTAACCCTATCATAACACAACTAAGTATCCATATCAATAGCTCCATATCTACACGGTTATAAATAATCCCCATTATCCTATACAACAGCCAGCAAATTCTAACTAGATAAACCGTTACGGAAAGATGATTCATTGATTCTTTGATTCATTTCTATACTTTTATTCTGCCAATATAAAACCACAGATCACGTAGCCTAACATCAACAAGAAGAGCAAAGAACAGCAAACAAATTCAGTTCCTTTCCTTTTCCAATTCACGCAATGCTTGTGCTTAATTCTTAACACTTTCAGCCTCTAAACGTACAGATGTAATCTGCCCTGCACAAGTATGGTAAAGAAAACCCGAGGGACATATTCAACCTCTTGCATCCACTGAATATAATGTTGCGATTTGTTTATCGTGTCATCGCAAGATTTCGTGAAATTTTCTCCGTTCGCCGAATGTTTTGCCGAGAACCGAACGTCCAGGGCCAGCACGGACACCAGGATTGGTGAAAGCAGTGAGAGAACGCATGCGCTGAAATCCACTCCGGAAACAGAAACTTATGGCCAGAGTACTGCAGATTTCGACAGAATAATGTCGCGAGCAATCAGGAATGATCTTCATATTAGAGCCTATCGTCGAACCCCAGGTCATCGCTTGAATTGCAGGCTTAAAACCATCAGACCCGCTCCAATGGCCCTGAAAACCTTTTGACTAATAAAAAGATTTTTCACCATGGAGGAAAAATTAAAAAAAAAAAAACTTGCCAGGACACCTGTAGAAGCGAAGGAATTAATACCACGGGTTCAGAGGGATCATCAATGACGGTGTAGTGGGGTATGCCCTCCCAAACTGTGACACAACTTCATTTCTACCCACAAGACATGAAAACTGGGGCCCAAAAGTACCAATGGATTGTCCTGGAGAATGTCGTGAGATCTTTGAACAACATAGTGTTTGCTGGGAAACCACGGATATTCCAACAAGACTGAGCTCCATTATGCAAGACACAGCTCATTATTTTATTATTTTAATTATTTTATTGTCTTGCCTGACTAATGTTTGCGACAGAATTTATGATATAATTAGGTAATTACAATCCAAAGAGTGGGGATCAAACAATTACGACCTATTAAAACTGAATCAAAATAATTAAGAAGTTCGAAATCAAGTTAAATCTTCTGTTTAACGTCCTACGATTATGTCCGTTAGGCCACAGAAGACAGGTGATTAATGAACATGAATGATTACGAAAGAGTTGATGGGATAAGAATGTGGGTGGTAAGAACGAGAACACTCCGCGAAAAATAGCTACCATGAAGTCACATATCCTATGTGACTGAAGAAGAACATCTCATACCAGACCTAAGTCTCCTATCATTGAACTATCGTGCTTCTTGTAAAAAATTTGGATAAGTTACCTAGTCATGTCTAGAAAATCCTGAATGAATCAAATTACAATCTCAAAAGCTTAAACTAAGCTACGTGATACTACCTGATAATTTTAAATAATAATACGCAATTAATCACCATTTAAAAAGTTTCAGTCAAATATTAAATCAACCATTTATAAAATTTCTTGCCAGAACTTTAAATTACAAATGAGTACAAAGGAACAAGCTGCATTGAAATATTGTTTTGAAACTTTTGCGCTTTATACCATCCTACGAAGAAGAAAAATAAATTTAATAATAATAATAATAATAATAATAATAATAATAATAATAATAATAATAATAATAATAATAATAATAGAAAAGAAATGAAACTAGATTTTGTGCAAAAACTAAATTAATTTCCCATCATTCTGTGTCCTGAGTTAGAAATTTATGCTTATAAGAGTGGTGGCAATTTGAAATAACTGCAATACTTCTTTTTTTTATTTTGTAATAAATAATTAAAATTATTATAGTCTATATATAAAACTTTAAGTGGTTGAAGTTTGCAAGTGTAATGCAAACTTGAATTAATCTTGCTACATGTTTCAATATAACTTTGATAAGTAAGCTTAACGATTGATATGTATGGTTTAATCGTACACATTATGAACGAAAAATAACTACCATTCACTCCTGGTCGCAGTAACATTTGATGAATAGTCTGCATCTGAACAAAATGGGAATCAAACTCAACTCCCCCTTCCCCCGAATATTTCAACAAACTTTTTTATGCTATTCAAACATTATGAAAGGAGACCCAGGTTCGATTCTGACTGCATAGAAAGAAAAGTAACGGTGATGGTAATTGAGGTAAAACAAAGAAAAGCTGGAGGAAGAATAGGACAATAATAGTGCCATCACAATTCGATATGCAAGATACTCATTAGACAGTAAAACATAAATGATAACGGGAGAGGCATTGGACCGCTCTGCAGCAACTAGTGTTGCCACGAGACGAGACGGGACGAGACTTCAGGCTGTCTCATCCCGTCTCGTGAAAAGCATGTCTCGTCTCGTGTCTCGTCTCGAAAAAATGTTCTCGTCCCGTCTCGTGTCTCGTCTCGAGAGGTTCTGTCCCGTCTCGTGTCTCGTCTCGAGAGGTTCTGTCCCGTCTCGTCTCGTCTCGTCTCGCTTGTCTCGTTTTGTCTCGTCTTGTCTCGTAAAAAATATAGCAGCATACAATGGGAACGAAAGTAAAATGTAGCAGGCTGCACCATGCTAATCAAGATACAACTCAGTTACAAGTATTACCCAGAACACACAAGACAAGAAATGTCACGGTAGCTACACCGTGAAGCTTTCACCTCTGGTGTATGTGGTACTCGGTTCGATCTCGGTTAGTGCCATGTGAGCTTTGTGGTGGACAAACATTGAATGTGTGTGAGGACCGCATGGCTCAGTGGTAGAGCGTTCACCTCTGGTGCTTGGGGTCTCGGGTTCGATCCCAGCCCCCACCAAGTGAACATTGTAGTGGACAAACACCGTGTGCGTGGGTTTTCTCGGGGTTCTCCCGTTTCCTCCCACTTTCTTCATTCCGCCATTTCATTCATTACTCATCATCACTGTCTCCTTTAGCCTAACCGGCATAATCGTAGTACGTAAAACTCAAAGATTTCATTTCATTTTTCGAATGTGTGCGTTTTCTCGAAGTTGTCTAGTATCCTTCCACTTTCTTCATTCCGCTAATTTTCCCATCATCATTCATTCGGCCAAAGTTGCCTAAAGGTCTTAAAAGTAAATTCAAATAAGCTCACAAGGCAAGGACAAATAGTTTACAATATAATATATCTCTGCTGTTAGTTGTTCTGAAACATTGAAATTTGTTTCACCAGTTTCAATACACGAATATACAGTAAATTGCTCATAGATACGTCGAAGATGAAGACACTAATGTCAAATAATGTTTACACGACAAGCAAAGTTCGATGTAAAGGTGTCACCATCCCCGACATTATCGTATACTATCAGCCCACTTGCTTTATAGTGTCTGTATATATATATATATATATATATATATATATATATATATATATATATATATATATATATATATATAGAGAGAGAGAGAGAGAGAGAGAGAGAGAGAGAGAGAGAGAGACAGATGGAAAGATATATAGATAAATAGAGAGATAGATATGTGTGTACACTTTGATTTCATATATTCCAGCCTTTAGGTTTCACAGTGTTAACCCATACCAATCCAAAAACTACTTTCCATTTTAGTATGTTTAGATTTGTTGCAATTATTTTTATGCGGTGTGTGTGCTACTATGTGGTGGTTGCCCCGTTTGTGTAACAAACTCGCGACAGTACACCCAGATTAGCTAGTGGTTAAAAAAAAGTTGATTTTTGGGCGGCCATTTTGGATTAAAGTTTCTTATATTGTCGTGATCTATTCGCAATCATACAACGTACTTCTTCATACCAAGCCGAGCAGTCTGCGGCGATAGACCATCGGCTTGAAGGTCCCGGGTTGAGTCCTGGAAGGGTCATGTTTATGGATTTTAACAGCATTCATTTTTTCGTATTGTGTCAGTGGGGAAATACTACGGGATAAAAGGATTTCAGTGTGAAAAAATTGGAGAGAATATCCTCCCCAGGATACTTTCATGGGAGTAAGGAATTAGTAAAAATATAGGATATACATTTTATAGCAGGTTTAAAAATATGGTTTGGGTATCCTATTTCTTTTCTGTTAATTATGTTCTTCAATGTTCGAATTTTTATCATTCTCATGATATTTTCTGCTTTCAACGGAGTTCCATGAATATTATACCAAATGTTCTTTACAATCTGCAAGAAATCATTTCTGAAGATAATTCAGGTCCTAATGAATATTATTCACTAGGAAAAGGAAGTATTACCCTCCTCTCAACATGGAAGCAGAAGGCAATTTCGCACTCTGGTCAGATCAAACATTTCCGCGTAACAAAACGAAGGTCCCCCTGTAAAACCTCTTCACCTCCAGTGTTATTGTTAGTACCATAAATTTGATGAAAGCAAACAATTTGAAGGGTTCGTCGATAATATCTTTGCTTTCTTTGTCCTTCGCCCGCCTTCCAAACAAAGAGGTGAATTTTACAATATGACTGCTGTATAATAAGCGAGCGATTGGTAAAATGGTAAAAGTGTGTTTTTATGTGCATGTGTGTGTGTGTGTGTGGGAGAGAGAAAGAAGACAACATTTTAGTTGGAAGATGACATACTTCAATTGCCGTTTTCGGTTCATATAGCAAAAAGAATAAAGCCACCAGAGAATAAAGACAAGTGTAGTCTGTTCTGTTCTCTTCCGCCATCTCAGCCAGAACTTTCAACTACAGCCTGTAATGAGTGTAGACCTTACCCAGTTTAAAAATTGAATAGATGGTGGTGGTAGTTCGGTTTCTTGACCTTGTAAAAATCTTCCCTGTTTTTGATTTTGATTGTCATCATTCCAGCCAGAAATGAAAAAAATGAGAATTCCTCAGTTTACAGCAAGGGGAATTAGGGACAAGACATTAAGGATAATATTCCTGGAACCTCATGTATCACGATTGTTTGATTCAATAGACAGAGGACACTTTTCTATGAAGGCTTTTCAACATGTTTTCTCACAAAGGGGATTTTCCTTTTGCAATCTATATGACCACTGGCAATTTTAATCTTCGCCATTCCCGCCAGCGTTTTGATTTTCGAGACACGAGACGAGACGAGACATTTCACGAGACGTCCCGTTTCGTCTCGTGTCTCGTCTCGTTGCCGAGACGGGACAAGTAGTCTGTCTCGTCTCGTATCTCGTCTAAAATGGCTCTGTCTCGTCCCGTGTCTCGTCTCATTTACGAGACGAGACGAGACACGAGAAATGTCTCGTCTCGTGGCAACAATAGCAGCAACAATGGAGAGAACAAAATCTTGAAACATTGTCACCTTGGGATCAATAAATTGAATCACGCTATACTAAATGCCAGAATTTCAGAGTCCCAGAACAAATAATAACGGGAGAGGGATTGAATTCCTCTACAACAATTAGTTGGACAATGAACGAGTGAATATTTTGAAAATCTGCACGGGACAATTATTGCGTATAATCATTATCTACAAACAGACTGACAGCGAAGAACATAATTCAGTATTCGTAGAAGTTATTAGTCATTTCTTGCACATATTAATTTACATTGAAAAGATAGGACGATATCAACGCCATCTCTTAACACAAAAACAAATTTTTTGTGGCTTTACACTATCCTTAATAGAACAAAACTGACCAAAACAGCAATTTATATTAATAATACGTGTGTTTTATTAACACAAGTAATAGTAACACAATAATTAGGAACACAAGTATTATTCGTTTTCAAAAGGCTATATTTTCAAAAGTATTACACATACAAATATGGGAAATATATGAAAATAGCCGCAAACTCACGAAGTTTTCAGCATAATCTGCAACTGTTCTGTATGTGGCCCTTTGGTTACACGACAATGGTTATTTTCACATACCTCTTATGGGTGAACGTGTAATACTTTTGAAAATATTTGGTAGCCTTTTAAAAACGAATGAATCAATTATAGTAGCCCTGCATATTTGGTATTTTGGTCAGTTCTGTTTTACTAATGCAGTGAAATATTTCCGAAACTATAATGAACAACGCTTACCTCTCGTGCATGGAGTTCCTAATTCGATTCCCGGCCAAGTAAGTTTGTGGCGGACAACATCGTGTCCGTGCCCACATAGCACAAATACGTCCACGGGATGTCCAAAACTGAGCCCGCAACGGACGACGGGACATCCCGGGATTATCCGAATGTGCTCCCGGGACATCCACAGGATTTCTGCGGGAGATCCAGATGTCCGCTAATATCCCGGGATACGGGACATTCAACGATACCACGAAGGGATGTCTATTGGTTTTCCCTCGGACCTCCTGTCCTACCTGGGACGTCCCGTGGACATCGTACTTGGGAATCCTTCAGGACGTCCCATGCAGGACGTCCATGGGATGTCTTCTCATTCTCCCGATAATCCCGGGAACCGAATGGGATGATTGGGATCAAAATGGGACATATCAGGGACGTAGTGTGCTATGTGGGGTGGGTTTTCTCTGTGTACTCCCGTTTCTTCCCACATTCTCATTCCACCAATTTTTCCATCATCACTCATTTGCCTTAATCATCGTCTCTCCTTTAGCCTAAAGGGTATAAGGTGGGACGTTAAACTGAATGGTTGAATTTCATTATGAGTAAATTTGGATAAGGGCGTAACTAGCAATTCTTCAATTTTTCAGGAGAGCAAAAAAACAAACGCCCTTATCCAACTAACCAACGTATTCACACACTATTTTTGGAGATAGGATTCGCAACGGTGCAGAGACATTACCTTGACACCACCTAGACACATACGGACATGCTCAAACTTGCAAAAAATATGTATATCTCATTTTACCGGAAGTAGGTCTATACGCCCTTATCCAAATTATCCCTTCATTTCATATAATGAACAAGATACAAGCTCACTAAAGTCAGTAACCCCGTATGAAAATGAGAAAGCTGACAGAAGGAAAAACAATAATAAGCTGGAAAGGTGCATTAAACTTCAAAGAAACAATGATAAACAATTTACGCAATCATTGTACGTAGAAATAGAAAAAAAATCTTGGTCACTTTCCACAAGGTCAGCAAAGAAGCTTTTTTTTCTTTCTTTCTTTTTCATTAAAAAGAAATGTTGCTCATTATTATACCATGGTTATAAGATTAAAAGAATAACGGCAAATGAACATCTGTAGGTGACAGATCCCGTTCTGCCTTGAATTAAATTGGTTATTTAATGTCCACGACTTGGCTGCAACGGCCGCTGTCATCTTCCCGTTGTGGTGCTCCAGCTCCAAGTACGCCAATGATGTCGCTGTCTCCTTCAGCTTTACCACATCCACTGCACACATAATTCTCGGTTAGTGGCATACCTCAGCAACGTAAGGTGTGGTCAGGAATATACAAGGAGAGGGACCACTTGCTGTTTAAGGAAAAGGTGCTCCTATATTGTAACGGATTCTTCTAGCGGTAACTGTCTTGTACTATGTAAGGTAATGCAAATCATTGATACTTTGACCTAAATATAGTTGAACATATATATTCAATTTTATTTTACCTACATTTCTTCCATAACAGTTTATTCTGGTCAAAGTTAAGACATTAGCAAGAAGTGAAACAGTAGAATCCAAGTTTCTAAAATGGGGAGGGACTTTTACGGCAGTAAAATATAGCAATGAGCAGAATTTATGGGGTTCGCATAATCAGATGATTCTGTAGGAAGAGTGATACTACAGACTCAATTGCCAATGCAGTTGCTAGACAGGAATATTCGATTTCTATTTAAAAGCATAATGAAAAGAATTCTCTAAACAATCACAGAGGAACTTTAAAAAGATGGATTATTTTTACCTAGCCTGTTAAGACTATAGAAAAGCGGTGAACTTAAAAAAAATGAAGAAATTACATTTTTAATTGCGATCATGTGAAGGGAAATTGTGGAGTTACGAATTCCTTGAGTTTTTTTTTCTGTATTGTTACTATCATTATTGCACTATTTTGTTTACCTTGCCTTCTTTATTTTGGCTTTTCTTCTTCTTAGAAAAATTCAAATTTCACTGCCAACGCAACTTCCTTTTAGATAGTTTGTTCAAGTTTTGAGTTCCTTTTCAATGTCGAGACTACATGAGACGTCGAATCCAGAACACCGTAATGCATTGAATGCTTTCTTACCGGAATCGAACCCAAGACCACGTGCTCCAAAGACTACGTCACTTTTTCATTTCTTTTTTATTTTATATAGCACATGCCAGGGGATCGAATCAGGGATCGTGCTCATCCAGAGGTAAACGCTCTATTACTGATTCACCGCGTCCCCTTCCCTAGAAAAAGTGGTCTTGGACATTTGACTTCGGATCACCAGGAGCAATCCATTATAGGTTCAACTCTCACTAAAGAACATAGACATTTTTATATGTTCTCAAAGTTTCTGTGTTCGTGATGCTGTCGTAGTTGATTAAACAGAAAAACCTTCTATCCTAAAGCCCTCCTGATACCGCCGCCAATATCCAGTATGCTTCGCGATTCCGCGGGCCATTTAAATGATTTTTAATAGTCTATAGTGTATGAAACAAAAGTGTATAGCATCACTTCTATTGTGCATAGAGACATGAAGTAAAAAGTATTTTGTTGTATAGGGTCTCTAGTTTATTTTTTTGTGGCATTCATGATATTTTTTTTTCAAATTCAGGGGGGCCACGGAGGCAAATTTCGAAAATTCTAAAAAAAAAGAGTAAATTTTGGGGGGAACCTCCCCCAAAACACCCCAGTTTTCAATTTGGTTTGTAAATAGTTTTATTTGAAATGTAGCCACAACCTTCCCAATGCGAAATCTGTTTAGGTGTTAGGACGAAATAGTAGACCCTATTATTACTATAAATTTTTATTATTATTAGTATTATTACTAATAGTAATAATACTAATATTAATACTAATGCTATTAGTATTACCAGTATAATTTTTTTATTACTATGTGTGAAGAGATATTCGACACCCAAACGAACCTAAAACTCCGTTTCCCAACCGGCCAGTCGCATGTCACATCGGGCCTTCTGTATACGCCAATATAATGGCTTACGGTATCAGGAGGGTTACGACAGTATCACGAACACAGAAACTTCGAGAACGTTTAAAATAATGTCTATTCTCTCCAGTGAGAGTTGAACCCATAATGGATTGCTCCACGTGGACCGAAGCCAAATGTCCAAGACCAAATGGGGCACGGTGACTCTGTGATAGAGCGCTTGTATCTGGTGCTTGGGGTCCCTGGTTCAATCCCGGCCAAGTAAGTTTGTGGTGGACAACATCGTGTCCGTGGGTTTTCTTGGGTACTTCCATTTCTTCTCATTCTCATTCCACCATTTCTTCTATCATTATTCACTTGCCTTAATCCATCTCCCTTAACCCAAATGGCATAATAGCAGAACGTTACACTGAAAAAAAAAAAATCATTTAATTTCAATTCATTTTTGGATCAACAAGATCCAATATATTTCAATCAACAATTTTCTTGTACGCCTTCATCTGGAGTGTTACCAAACCCAAACTATCAGCTAACTCAGTATGATGTGCTTATTCCGTAGAAAATCCGAAAACTCGATTTAGGCGTCGTTCAAAAATTTTGTGGCCCCTGATCCAAAAACAAATTACTGGCCACGATTGCAATCTTTTGATTCATTTTTTTGGATCATTCCTAAAATTCTTGACCAAGATCGCAATCTTTTGATCCATTTTTTGCTGGATCATTTCTAAAATTCTCGTTTCATTTTCCAAAACTCTTTCTGACTCTTTTTCAAGACTACCAGGCTCGAGATAGACATAAACACAGATAAATCAAGGACTGTTAAAAACGATAGATACTTTGGTTATTTCCACTGGCGGCCACAAGGTCAGTGGAAAGGGCTGAAAAGTCCAATAATATGCAATTTATTCTCCATTATACGACCAGCTTTGCCTATTATATACTATAATTAAATAATAAATTGATCACTAAGCAAAGCAAATTGATTCTTATTTTTTTCGAAATCGGATTTTTTCCGAATTCCAAAATTTTTCCAAATTTACTTTCCATATTCCGGAAAGTAAAAATTCCGGAATTGGCCATCCCTAATTTTTACTAATATGACTTAAGAACCGTTACTGCTTTGAAGAGATTTTATCCTCTATTTTTACGTAAACGATAAAACCATATTATCTATGTCCGTTATTATTATTATTATTATTATTATTATTATTATTATTATTATTATTATTATTATTATTATTATTATTATTATTATTATTATTAATGTTATTTCGGATTACATTTGTGAAATTACAATTTGTTGGAGTCTGGACTGACAGCCTATGCCATAACTAGAATTATAGATGAAACAGGGAGATTTTTTCACTACGAAAAAGTAACGGAATGATTTAAAGTTAAAATGAGAAGAACAGTGATGGCAATTCCAATTTATTCACTCTATAGGTGAAGTACAAAGATGCAGGCACAAGCCCACTTCGTCTACACAAGGTTTACAATTGTATTAAGATTGTATACTGTTTTCGACTGCGGAGGATATGCTTCGTGATATTACAATGATTTATTAATTATATGTTTTATTTCGTATGTTTTATTGAAACGAAATGAAATGAAATCTTTAAGTATTACGTCCCTCGGTTATGCCGGATATGCTAAAGGAGACGGTGATGAGAAATGAATAAACTGGTGGAAAGAAGAAAGTGGAAGGAAACGGGAGAAACCCAAAACCCACGCATACTGTGCTTGTCCACCACTAAGCTCACTTAGCGCGAGTTGGGATCGAACCAAGGACACCATGAACCAGAGGTGAACGCTCTACCAGTGAGTCACCGAAGCCTGGTATGTGGTACTAGGCCAACATTCTAGCCGTATTGCGGTATTGTTTCTCATGAGATCAGCGAAGCCCATCAGTGCGGGTCTGGTTTCTAGGAAAGATGGGTGACCGTTTGTACTCACTAGATGGTGTTACGATTGTGGCATCAAATTAGCGTCGTGCGGACAATTGGGAAGCTACTTGAAAGAAAAAAATAGCAAACTCTAGTCTGGAAAAGCCTGCAAAAACTTCGAGACAAGGCATGAGTGTCACTTTCTGGATGGCAGCTTCTCTAAGAATTGTTGTGCCAGAAGTTTAAGGTCTGTTTACGCGCTAATTGTTTAGAAAGTTCAAATGCAAATCATAAATATCGTTTTCACGTTTAATGTGTTAATTATTTGATTGATTTTACACTATCAATTGTTAAATGTTAATAATGCTTCTTAGTTAGAAGAGATTTTCAAGATTTTTACTGTTAATATTCTTCGTTCCATGATATTCCACAGGAAATTAAACTTGACTGTAGATTCTTGTTATTATATATGTATTTTCTTTTCTAGTTAAATTGTTGATATATTGTACTATAGTTAGCTTTTAAAAATCGTATTAGTATTAGCATTGTAGATAAATTTAAAACTATGAAAGTAACAAATTAAAAATTTATCAAAAATATTTCTAAACATTTTAGAAATTCAGACACACCAAAAACACTGACACTTTTCTTCGTATTATTCAATGATGACAGCCAGCCTCGAGCCAAGTAATATATACACAGTGTACATTCTTTTTCATATCCTTTAATCCAGTGCTTCTCAAACTTTCTGATAACGCGGATCCCCTGTTCATTTGGAAAATGATCTGCGGACCTCTTTGCAATGCTATCTGAAATTTCATATGGTATTTAAAAAAATATACTAATTAGAATTAACACTGACAAGAGAAAGATCAAGAAAATAATGCAATAACTAATTTATTCTAAAGATACATGACTTTCCTAGTGAACGAAATTTTAATTGAAAATACAGTAACTTTTAAGGCTGAAAATCTTCTCTCTCTCTCTTTAAGGAAATCCACTTCATAAATAATATTTTCAAATGTGGGGCCCCTAATGTGGGGAATGAAATTCTTTGTGTTTTTCCATAATTGCATTGAAATCTGGAATAAGTTTTGTCACCATCAATGTTAGCCCCGATTCCACATTAAGACGATTTCGCTTTAAGGTTTTAATACTACAAAGAGCAGAGAAAGGTCTGCTTACATAAGTAAATGGTAGGGAAAGGCATAAAATGTTGCAATGCCTTAATCGTTATATAGGAGTTTTTAGACAACTCCTATATAACGGTCCACGGAGCAGAAATTTAGAAATATTTGGCAATAGAAATTTAGTAAAGTAGGAAAACATTTAAATTTACGGACGTAGGTATAATTTCTAATTGTTTTCTTTTTAGTAACTGAAAAAAGTACTTTTTTTCATAACAGCTGTAAGTTCCATTTTATGACAACATATTTCAAGGTTTAGGCGTCGCGAACCCCCTGACCTGGTCCTACAGACCTCCAGGGGTCCGCGAACCGCATTTTGAGAACTACTGCTTTAATCGACTGAAAGAAAAAAACTTAACCAGTGTATTTCAGTGCCAAAGTCTAAAGCTAAAAGCCACTGTTTATTTTTTTAATTGATGTACTATCTCAATGTTAACATGTTACAACTATGTTATGCTATAACAATGATTTACTACTCCAAATTTTCTAATTTTATTTATTTATTTATTTTTACTTGCAGAAGGACATCAAAGAGCACTTGGCAGACAAAATGGCGGAGGGGAAGAATTTAGTTGTCCATCTGAAGGATTCCATCGAGATCCCAATGACTGCAAAAAGTTCTATCGGTGTGTCGATTGGGGAAACTCTAATGGAAAACTCACAGCATTCCAATTCCAGTGTGGTGATGGAACTGCGTTCGATACCAGCACTAATACTTGTAATCATGCCCATCTGGTTAAGGATTGCGGAGGAGGAGGAGGAGGCAGCGAAGAAAGTGGCGGTACGGATGGTTCAGGTAGTCAAGGACAACAGCAACAACAGAGTACAACATCCACATCTACTACAACGACAACGACTACTACAACACAAAGACCAACTACTACCAGAACAACAACTAGAAGAACGACGACAAAAGCAACAACAACTAAGAGTACAACTAACAGACCACCTAAAACTACTTCCAAACAAACAACTACCACCACCACCACAACAACAACAACGACCCCAGCGTACGAAGAAGAGGAAAACAACGAAATAGATACCGGGTCCTCTTCAGGAACAATTGATTCTGGTAGTAATGGTAAACCAAGATGCACATCTGAAGGATTCTTCGCCCATCCCAAAGACTGCAGAAAGTTTTACAGATGCGTAGGTTCAGATAGTGGCGGATACAGAATGTACGAATTTGAATGTGGAGAAGGCACTGTCTTCGATCCAAAGCATAGTATATGTAATCACGAATGGGCAGTGAAACGAGACTGCAGTGGAGGAGGTTCTTCGTCTTCTGAGGAAGGTAATGAGGAACAAAGTGAACAATCAAATGGAGGTCAGTCTTCTTCAAGCAGCACAACACAATCTACAACAACTAAATCAACGACGTCACGACCTCCACAAACAACAGCAGCAACTACATCAAGAACAACGACTAAAGCTACAACAACTAAATCTACTACAACAACCACAGTAACACCAGTATCTTCTTCAACAAGCTCAAGTGACCAAATTGCATCTGAATCATCTCAAAGCGATGGGGAATTCAAATGTCAGAACGAAGGTTTCTACGCTCATCCTAAGAATTGTAGAAGGTTTTACAGATGTGTATCTAACGGTGGCAGATCAGGAGGGTATACTAAATACGAATTCGAGTGTGGTGAGGGTACAGTATTTGATAGTGAAAACTCAGTTTGCAATCACCCTCGTTCTGTGAAAGGTCCTTGCGGGAAAGATTCTGAGTCTGGACAAGGCGGTGGATCGGAATCAGAAGATAATAGTCAGGACAACCAACATACCGACTCAACTACAAAATCTCCCCAACAACAACAACAACAACAACAAAGTTCTCAGACAACATCGCAAGAACGACCATCACAAACAACCTCAGCACAAACATCATCAACAACTACGTCAACTACCTCAAGACCTGCTCAATCTACAACTGCGGCCTCTGAACCAGAGGAAAGCGAAGACTCTCAAGAATCAGGACAGACTCCTACTTGCAAATCAGAAGGATTTCATCCCCATCCTAGCAACTGCAAGAAATTCATCCGATGTGTCAAATCTGGAGGAGGATACACAATGTATGAATTTGAATGTGGTCAAGGAACCGTGTGGGATCCTGACAATAACGCTTGTAATCATGAGTGGGCAGTGAAACGAGATTGTAAGTCTTCAGGGTCTTCACAGCAACAAGAACAACAACAATCATCATCATCATCAACACAGAGCTCAGATAGTTCTAGTAGTTCACAATCATCATCTCAAAGTCAATCAACTCAACGTCCTCAAACACAAGAATCTACCACATCAACAACTACCTCAACAACATCGTCACCACAAGAAATGCCTCCGGAAGAAGAAAATGAAATTGAACAGTCGTCTGATAATGATGGAGAATGCACTTCCGAAGGATTTCATCCTCATCCAAAAGATTGCAGAAAATTCTATCGATGTGTAAGTTCCGGCGATAGTCAAAGGAAATACACAAAATATGAATTTGAATGTGGAGAAGGAACTGTATGGGATCCAGATAATAATGCTTGTAATCACGAGTGGGCTGTGAAGAGGGATTGTAATGCTCCTCCGTCTTCAAGTGGAGCTTCAAGTGGTGGTTCAAGTGATTCAACATCAAGTTCAAGTTCAAGTTCAACAGACTCGTCATCAGAAAGTTCAAGTCAAGGACAACAAAGTCAGGAAACCAGTAGCACTACGTCAACACAAAGTTCTACAACTGAATCATCAAGCGATCAAGAAGAGAGCTCCAATGAAGGAACTTCATCATCAGGTGGAAGTGGAGAGTGCACATCAGAAGGCTTCCACCCTGAGCCAGGAGACTGTAAGAAATTCTACAGATGCGTTAGAGCAGACAATGGTGGTTATACAAAATATGAATTTAGTTGTGGAGAAGGTACTGTATGGGATCCTGATAACAATGCTTGCAACCACGAATGGGCAGTAAGAAGAGACTGTAATGCTCCCCCTAGCGAATCACAACAGAGTTCAGATACATCATCTTCTACATCGTCTAGTTCTACCGAAAGTCAAGCACAAAGCAGCAGCACAGAATCATCCGACAGTAGCACATCATCCTCTACAGAAAGTTCAAGTGAATCGTCAGGGGAATCGCAAAGTGGACAAGAAGAAGAATCAGAGAGCGGAACGTGTAATTCTGAAGGATTCTATGCTCATCCATCAAACTGTAAAAAGTTCTATAGATGTGTAGACAATGGAAAAGGTGGCTATACCAAATACGATTTTGAATGTGGTGAGGGAACGGTATGGGATCCTGACAATAATGCATGTAATCATGACTGGGCAGTTAAAAGAGACTGTAGATCCTCTAGTCAAAGTTCTCAGGGAGAGTCTGGTGAGTCTCAAACAAGTAGCACTTCGTCTTCGGAACAAAGTTCTTCAACTGAAAGCACTACATCTTCATCAGAGTCGACAACCTCATCAAGTAGTACCGAAGGAGGATCAGGTGATAGCACATCATCAGGTGATTACTCATCATGTTCTGAGGGAGAGTGTACTTCTGAAGGATTCCATCCGCACCCATCAGATTGTAAAAAATTCTATAGATGTGTAGACAATGGAAAAGGTGGATATACTAAATATGATTTTGAATGTGGTGAGGGAACGTTGTGGGATCCTGATAGTACTTCTTGTAATCATGAGTCATCTGTGAAACGAGATTGTAAAGCCTCAAGCCAGTGTTCTCAGGGACAATCTGGAGAGTCTCAAACAAGTAGCACTTCGTCTTCGGAACAAGGCTCCTCAACTGAAAGTACTACATCTTCATCAGAGTCCACAACCTCATTAAGTAGTACCGAAGGAGGGTCAGGTGATAGCACATCATCAGGTGATAGCACATCATCAGGTGATAGCTCATCATGTTCTGAAGGAGAATGTACTTCTGAAGGATTCCATCCGCACCCATCAGACTGTAAAAAATTCTATAGATGTGTAGACAATGGAAAGGGTGGATATACTAAATACGATTTTGAATGTGGTGAGGGAACGTTGTGGGATCCTGATAGTACTTCTTGTAACCATGAGTCGGCTGTGAAACGAGATTGTAAAGCTTCAAGTCAGTGTTCTCAGGGACAGTCTGGAGAGTCTCAAACAAGTAGCACTTCGTCTTCGGAACAAAGCTCCTCAACTGAAGGTACTACATCTTCATCAGAGTCCACAACCTCATCAAGTAGTACCGAAGGAGGGTCAGGTGATAGTACATCATCAGGTGATAGCTCATCATGTTCTGAAGGAGAATGTACTTCTGAAGGATTCCATCCGCACCCATCAGACTGTAAAAAATTCTATAGATGTGTAGACAATGGAAAGGGTGGATATACTAAATACGATTTTGAATGTGGTGAGGGAACGTTGTGGGATCCTGATAGTACTACTTGTAATCATGAGTCATCTGTGAAACGAGATTGTAAAGCCTCAAGTCAGTGTTCTCAGGGACAGTCTGGAGAGTCTCAAACAAGTAGCACTTCGTCTTCGGAACAAGGTTCCTCAACTGAAAGTACTACATCTTCATCACAATCAAGCGAATCAACTACGGAAGGAGAACAGTCTTCATCCACAACTAGCTCTTCTACCACAAGTAGCTCTTCTACGTCCAGTAGTCAAAGCTGTGATGAAGTGACTTGTCCATCTGCTGGGTACTATCCTCATCCATGTGACTGCAAAAAATTCTATCGCTGTGTTGACTGGGATGGTGATAAGGGAAAACGTTACTCAGTATATCATTTTGAATGTGGTGAGGGTACGATATGGGATCCCAGCCTAGATACATGTAACCACGAAGAGTCAGTATATCCTAAACGTAACTGTAGTGGAGGTGCTCCTCCACCAGACGAAACAACAACAGAAGCTGAAACAACTACGCAAGAAGGGACGACAGAGGGTACTACAACAGAAGCTGCAACAACAACAACAGCAGCTCAGGAAACCACAACAGCTGCCCAGGAGACTACAACAACTAAACAAGAGACCACAACAAGTAAACAAGAAACTACAACGAGTCAACAAGAAACTACAACTAGCAAACAAGAAACTACAACTAGTAAACAAGAAACTACAACTAGCCAACAAGAAACTACAACAAGTAAACAAGAAACTACAACGGAACAACACACAACAACTCAAGCTCCAGAAACAACACAAAGCCAAGAGCAAACTACCCAACAGCAACAACAAACGACAACAGAAAAGCAAGAAACTACACAAATGCAAACAACATCTAGCAGTTCTGAAACAACTTCAGCAGCTGAAACTACGACAAGCAGCTCTTCAGAAACAACAACAGCAGCCCAGGAAACAACGACAAGTCAAGAAAGCCAAGAGACAACAACTAGTCAGGCAGAACCTGCATCCGGATCCGAAACAACTACCTCCTCTGGTTCCGAAACAACGACAAGTAAAGAAGACTCTACAACAGAAAGTGGAAGCGACGAGAGCACAACGTCATCAAGTACAGACAGTTCTGAAGAAAGCACAACTTCAAGTACTGACTCAACAACAGATTCTGGAGAAGACTCAACTACTGAATCATCTACTGAAGAATCTACAGAAGAACCTCAATCTGAATCTGAATGTCCACAGTTAGAAGATGATCAATATGCTATTGTATGTCCTACAGGGTTCCGACGACATCCAAAGTATTGCGATTTGTTCTACCAGTGCGTCGAAGAAGAAAACCACGACCTAAAGGTATTGGTATTGAGCTGCAAAGACAATACTGTTTACGACGAGAAGAAAAATCAATGTCTACCTGAAGGTATGTATCAGATTTCTTTATACACTTTACATACATAATACTTTGTGTTAGCCTATAAGGTACCTCAGCCATTAAAAATCTAAAATAGTTTTACCTTCATATTTTTTCCAGTTTTGTGTTTGTAACACAGAAGTAACTCATTACGGGTAAGCAGTTCGAAGCCATTATTTTTAGATTAAATATAAAGGACGATGTCATTAATTCGTAGAAGGCCCTTAACTGCATTCATATTATACAAAGTCTCTCCAAAACGAAAACATGACACCTCGAATCGCACATGTCAAATTTAATAATAGTATCTTAAATTGTCAAAGCAGATCGGAAGTAGTCTATTCAGAGTGAATGGTGGATTTTTAAAATAACTTTTTTAAAAATCTAGATGCAGAATGTAGGGAAGTAATAAGAAACTTTCGTTTAAATTTTCTTTTTCTAATATGCCCTCAATGTACACAACAAAAATGAGGAGTTGAAACAACACAAAATGACTACCACTTTAGCGTGTTACTTGTGTGTTAATTCACAATAATAACAGTTCTGCCATCTTCTGTTCTTATGTGTTAAGAGATAAAAATAACAGATAAGGGAAACAAATGTCAGCAGGGCTATTCATGTAACTATTGTCAAACAATTTACAGGTTTACAAAACTATTATTGTGACCGATAACAGAGAACCTAGAACGTTATTCGTGGTTTGGTATAAATGTCAAATATACTGCTTAAAGCTTTGCTCATACCAAAATAAAAACCAATACAAATACTCATACTCAGTAACTAGTTATTTTTGATATGCTCGGAAGGCGATAGCTTTGGTGTTAAAATGAAACACAAGTAACACACTAAAGTGGTAGTCATTTTGTGTTGTTTCAACGCCACATTTTTTGCTGTGCAATAGAAAAATCACCTTCATTCTCAGGTGTGCGTTTAAGGGACAGGGGTTAATTACCCTCCTGGGCTTGAGATGTATATAGCAACTATTTTAATCAATATATAGTAATGTACCTCATGAAAAAGTGGAACTTTGTTTATATCGGTAGAAAACTTTACCCCATTTGCCTCTTTTCCCCCGAAGCAAAATTTTACTGTTCAAATTGCTCGTTTAACTCTCTCTAAGGAAAGTTATATTATTATTAATATCCAAAATATTAAATATTCAAAATACTAAATAGCGAGGTAACAAAATTTAGAATGCTCTGTTAAATGGTAAAATTGTATATTTTAATAACAGATCGGAAGTAGATTTTTATAAATGAAATGTGACAATTTTTCCTTCAGGTTTGGACAACACGCAAGAAATTAAACTTTGGTTTTCTGTTTTAAATACTTGAAAGTTTTCTTTCTCCTTAGAAGCATATGAAAATTACTCCTTCTTGTCACACTTTCAATGCAATTTCAGGAGGCGAAAGGAGTGCTTTTGAGAAAATATTTGAAACATCCGTTCCTTATTTTCTTGCGTACATTCCAAATATGTGTCAAAAAAAGATCACATTTCATTCTCCTTTTTTTAATCCTATCTGAAGAGACCACTTCCAGTTATGGAAACTGAAAATTTCTCCATTTAATAGAGCATTCAAGATTTAATCACCTTACTTGTTAACATTTTGATATAATTCAATTTCCTGAACCAGGTCTATAGTTAGCAAGTGACCATGGATGCTAAGCTCCCTGAAACTTTTAGTTTGTGTGTTAAGACATTCATTCGAAAGCTGGACAATACGTTCAAAAGATAAACAGAGAAGAATTTTTTGTAACTTATTTTATTGAAAGGAAAAGATCTGATTTGGTTATGAGCAGTGGTGTCATTCAAATCATTTAACAACCGATTCCATGATCATTATTGTTATTATTATTAAGGGACCTTATCACTCCGAAATTAAAATACCGCTAATTTTACAGTAATTCTGTGATATCTTCAAATAGATAAAATATAATCGAAATGTGGAACAAGAACGCCTTAGACAATATTATTTTGCATGAGGTACCGTTATCGCGAGTCACCTAGTAGCTTTCAGTTTGCAGTCATTTAGAAACGCGAAAATAAATGCCGGTTTTCTAAATGGCTTGAAATCGAAAATAGATAAATGAGTGGTGATAACGGTATCTCATGTAAAATAATATTGTCTAGGGAGGTCTTGAACCACTTTTTGATTATCTTTTATCTATTTGAAGATATCACATAATTACTGTAAAATTAGCGGTATTTTAATTTCGCCGTGATGAGGCCCCTTAAGTAGTGGGCACGGTGACTCCGTGGTAGAGTGTTCACCTCCTGTGCGTCGGGAACCCTGGTTCGATCCAGCTAGCGTCAAGTGGATTTTGTGGTGGACAAATATCGTGTTCGTGGGTTTTCTCGGGGTTCTCCCATTTTCTCCTATTTTATTCATTCTACCATTGCTTTTATTTCTCACCGTCATCGTCTCATTTAGCCTAGCTGACATAATCGTGAGACGTAAAACTGAAAGATTTCATTTCATTTCATTATTAAATATTCTGTCCTTTGGTAAGTCCTAGGATTATTTTTTTTTAACGTTTGGGCTGGAAATGTTTCTACCACGTTTCTCGATCTTCAACTTCATGTTTTAACTCCCAACAATTTTCTTCTATTTTTCAATTCATCGATCAGTTACTTTCTTGTTCTCCCTACATCTCGTTTTCCTTTCATCTTTCCCTCTAATGGCGGTATGAAGGAGATAATTTCTTCGTTAAGATGTGCCCAATGCAGTTGACCTTCCTACGAAGGATGCTAGCTTAAAGCGTCCACTTTTCTCTTATACGTTTTAAAACATCTTTGCTACTCTCTCCGTCCATTTTATCTTCTCTATCTTCCTCCAAAATTACATTTCGAAGCTCTCTAAATATTTCTTCCCAAACTTCCGTAATGTCCAAGTCTGAAGCATACAGCAGGCCGGTAGCCAGCTCAAAAATGTAGGGGGGGGGCTGAAGTTAGGGGGGCCCGATCCAACCATATTATAGTTCATCACTATATTATAGTTCATTTGCAAGCCTACCGTGAAAACAGCCCCCGCCAAGTGAACTTTGTGGTGGACAAACACCGTGTGCGTGGGTTTTCTCGGGATTCTCCCGTTTCCTCCCACTTTCTTCATCCCACCATTTCATTCATTACTCATCATCACCGTCTTCTTTAGTCTAACCGGCATAACCGTGGGACGTAAAACTCAAAGATTTCATTTCATTTATTTCCTACCGTGAAAATTTTAGAGGGGGCCCGCAAAAATTTAGGGGGGACCAGCCCCCCTAGACCCTCCTGGATACGGGCCTGGCATACAGTCCAATACTCCATATATAACACTTGATTAACTTCTTCCTTAGAACTATATTATGCCTTAAGAGTGATCCTTTCTTATTGAATGCTTCTTTATACTACAGTATTAAAGTACTATACTATATTATAGTATATATAGTATTATAATACTATAGTATATTAGTATAGTATAGTATTATAGTATAGTATAGTATATTAGTATAGTATTAGTATATTATTTAAATAGTATTATAGTATTATTGTACTATTATTAATATAAGTTGAATTATTCTTAATAGGCTATTATTACCATGAAATCATATTATATTATTTATTTCAATGATATTAGTAATAGTGCCTAGGATTAAGTCGTATAGTATCTTTATATTGATATTTTGTGTATTTATTTTCGAAAATAGCAATGGATAATAAATTATTTTTCCCAAATACTAGATCTAGAGATGAAGAGAGACTTTTAACAACCGGTTCCAGGAATCTGCGAAATTTTAACAACAGTTTCGAGCGAACCGACTGAATGATAACCCTGGTTGTCATGTGGAATGTAGGAGCACATTTAAAACATTAATATTTCCGGTCCATAAAGTTTCTTTTCTTCTTCTTCTTCTTAATTGATCCGCTATTGAGGAGGTTTCTGTTCTTATTGACTTGAAAACTCTGAAAGAGAAACGGATTTCGTCATTTCTTGTTCTCAGAAACTCATATAATCTCTGAAAGCAACATTTCATTTATTATGATAATCTGCCTATTCCAATTTTTCTATTTATCTTTTTTTTTTTTTTATGAAAATTCCAGATAATTATTTTCTTCTTCAGGCAGCCATGATTTATATTCATCCAGAAACTTAATCACATTAAACTCTCCTAATTGTTCAATGCATTTCAAACATTTTTGTTCCTCCGTGGCTCATTAACCCTTAAGTACTCGCGCGTGGTGTACACAGACCCCCCAAACAGGTAAATTTTGTGTTGCTAGCCAGAAGTCCTGATAAAAAAATGTATCAAAACGAGTACAAAAAATCTAACTGCAGCAAATACTTTTAGAAACATGTCTAGAGTTATGCTACATGTCTTAATTATATATAAAAAAAATATTGTAAAAAAATAATATCAATTTGGGGGTCTATGGGAACCCCGTGAGAGTACTGATGTCACAAAAAAAAGGGCGTGAGTAGTTACGGGTTAAGGAAAATCATATTTCATAATAATAATAATATTTATGACGTACTGAGACACGATATAGTATACGTAAAGTGAACTCAAATTAGCTTACACCTCAAAAAACATATCTCGTCAACCCTGTCTTAATATTCTGGCTACGTGCCTACCTAAAACTTTAAAAAGGGCTGCCCAAATGATATATAACACATATTACGCTTATTTTTACATTACATACCAGGGTCATTTTTAGATCAAGAAAGAAATTATAGAAAGAAAAAGTTTGATATAGACGTTTCTTACTTCTCTTCAGTAATTCCAATCTGGATCGAAAATTTCTATTTTTCATTCAAAAATTCGACTTTCGAGCAAGAGAGACTACTTCTGTTTTGATTCAGAAGTCCAAATTAACACCATTTAATTTAGCATACATGATATTATGTTTTACGCTGAAGGTCCTATGTGCAATATGAGCCTAATTAAGGTCTTAAGTACAAATTGACAGCCTTGTTCTTTATACAATTCATCTAGTCATCGAAATTAAATTAAGCAGGAACGTTTAACTCAGAATCCTCGGCCCTCATTGCAAGACTCTTCTTTTAAATAAGGTCATACATGAAATAGGAATGTGTATGCACAATAGAGATGGGCAGAATCGAGTTTAAGAATCGATTCCAATCGAGTCCAAGAATCGATTCCACTCGATTCCTTACTGTACTCGATTCTCTGTGCTCGGTTTCTCTGGACTCGATTCTGGATTCGGTTTAATTATTCTCACTCAGTGGCCTGCGTTGATGATCCTACGTTCATGACTTCATGTACGCGCTTTCTGGATTCGATTCTGGATCGGTTCTGTATTCGGTTTTATTATGCTCAGGTAGTAACGAGTTATTTCTGATATGCTCGGGCTTGGTGCTGAATTAACACACAAGTAACACGCTAAAATGGTAGTCATTTTGTGTTGTTTCAGGACGATTTTCTCTGTGCTTTATTCTCCATTTTTGGAGTCGTCTCCGAAGAATGCCAAATTAATATCAACATTTATAATTTGTTTCGAAATAACGCCTTAAGTGAAGCATTGTTAGCAATATTGAGTATCATTTTTCAAGTGCCCGATTTCAATTGTATTTCTATAGTTAGCGTAATTAACGTTTGATGGATCTCAATAGGCGACTGTGAATATTTGACTAAGCACTAAATCTCAAGATCTTCTTTATAGAAGTTTTACTTTGGAGGCTAAATAAAATCGAAACAGGCACACTGAATCAATGCAACCAATGCAATCACCAGGAAGCAAAAGAAAGGGAACGCAAGGTCCGTGGAAGGAAAAACGAGAAAAATCAGAAAAAAATAAATGACCTTAATCTAACCAAAAAAAAAAAAAAAGCAGCCTTTAAAAATAGCTGAAGTTAGAATAAATATGATAAATACAAAATACGCAAGACACACTCTTTATTGTGAACTGTACTTGTCTCTGTACTCTTTATGTGAGGGGCACGGTGGCTCAGTGGTAGAGCGCTTACCTCTGGTCCGTGGGGTCCCTGGTTCAGTCCCCTGACAAGTAAGTTTGTGGCGAACAACATCGTGTCTGTGGGCTTTCTCGGAGTAGGCACACAGGAATTATGAAATGAGAATGTGGAAGGAAATGAGAGAGCCCCGAAAATCTCATGGACATGATGCTGTTCACCGCAAATTCATTCAACCAGGAGTGAGCGCTTTACCACGAAGCCACCGTGTCCTCCATTCAGAGATTTGTGTAAAATATTTTAGACTGGAATTAACTACAACACTGCTTATGGTAAAGGCATGTTTCGCTGATATTGGTTCACGTAGAGGAAACATTGACCGCTTGAAGATATGTCACAACGCCTACCATTCTTTCAAGGTTTTTCCTGATGACATTCTGAGTGCGGTAGTGTTCTCCTTATAATTCAAGCCTACGCCCTCCCAACAGGTTCTTCTACAACATGGCATACTTTTGGGTGCTGAAGTTTATCCTATTATATAACATATGTGGGATGCGTTGAAATGATGTCTGTGTGACAGCAGGTTGGAATATTTTAGATGGCAATGTGGTTGACCTCCTCTCAAGGTTGCCCAAATATTGGTTAATAAAATATATTGTTTATTGTTGCATTATCTGTCCTATGCTGCATACGCAGGTGTTTAGGAGCTTTTTGTGGTTGTTAGAATATGGGCCATTGTGGGAGGGAAGCCTTGTTTGATTTCCATTGAAATTCACGTGATTCGAATCTTTATTAATTTGTAGTTCCATGTCTCATAGAGCCTCGGTGATGGAAAGGCATATTAAGCTCCAACAGGGCCGACCTTAGACAATTTGCCACCCTGTTCAATGGCATCATTTCTCGCCCTCTTTCTTCAGAAAGAACCAATCTTAAAAGCCATGATTTTAAGTACTACCCCAGCATGAACAACAAAGGGGAGGGAAAGAGTATTCGCACTCAAAAAGGCCTAAATACTTCAAATAGATCTCGTTGTGTCTGTTTTCTTCTTTACACAATAATCTGTTATGTTAGTGAAAGATAAGGCGAACATACCTGCAGAAGAAAGATGGTAATCCTTTTTATAGAATTCAATATCGAGCTTTAATCTCAATACATCAGTTTGCAACTCCAGCGCAACTAGCTTTTCTTAAGTTTCCTTCGGTATCTGCTAAAATAAAACTTGTTTCCACCTTCAATGATAAGGCATTTGTTTGTGACAAAGACAAGACTAGTTTTCATATCAGAACTGTGATAACTAACTAAACGGAACAGATGTTCGTTACTGTTCGAGAATTGAGTTCTTGTATTTAACAACAATCAAGCAATTCATGCTGGGATTTGTTTGACCCTTTGCTTTAGCACTGTCCATGTGACCTTTAAAGTAATGCGATCTAAATATAATTTATGAATATAGTAGTATTCAAATATTCAAAATAGAAGGTCAGCTTAGTAAATTTAACTACCATCATCATGAAGTCTGTTTCCAACAAGAAATATTTATTTTAAATAATATAGTTATGATAGATTTTATCTCTCCTCGAAACTTACCGCCCAGTGCAAATACACGTGTTGGTATCTGGCAGAACCGGCCCTGAGCTCCAAACAAATCAATGTGAATGTCATTATCCAAGATATTTTAGTAACCTTTTTAACTTGTAGACAGTGTTCAAACTGGGAAAAAAAAATCAGAAGTGGTATGTTTTATTTCGATTTTGACTCGATATATTGACTATCTGTGTGTTGAAATACAGTGAGGGTATGTTGCCCAAAAGATTCCATTTCTATTTACATAATGACCAAAAACCATTGAAGAGTTTCTCTGTAGTTACGGAGGGAGGGAAATGAAGAGACTTTGATTTTCGTCAACAACTCTCTGAAAAGAATATAAATCTCCTTGTGTTGTATTATAGAGAATTATACACGAAAATGCTCGAAAACAGAATTTTTATATTAAAAATTTCCTGCGGGAAAACTGCCGAACTCCCCACTCGACTGAGGGGTATTCCAAACTCCCAGAAGATCAGCCCCCACAGCAGTCAACCTCTAATTTCGCCCATTCTCAAAACACATTTATTTGCATTAAAGCAAGAAGACACACACATACATAAGAAAGAAACAATTCAATATGGTACATCAAAATATAAACTGAATGAATTTTTCTGAAGACATCTCATTTTAAAAATAAAAGGTTATTAAGTTAGCGATTATTTCTACATAAACAAAAAAACTTCCTGCGTGCAAAGCTATTCGTTAATTACTTTGTATAAAAATTGATTTACTAAAGATATTTGGCATCTACTTTCCAATGACGGTATGTCTTGATCACTGAAAAACCAGAGGCGGTATGCCTTCATCACAGAAAAACCAGCGGGGTATGGCATACCATCGCAAACCGTCTCACATCGACCACTGCTTCTAGATGAAGAGCAAACGACTAGTAAAACTTACGTTATAGACGTAAAACATTAACTGTCCTTCATTTGATTCTAATTTTACGTATAACTAAGGAGCAAAGGTTGCACACCATAGATCTAATATATTTCACAAATTTGTATAGCAGATCAAGGTCTACTACCTCCATCAGGGATGTAATGGTTGCGTATAGTGGAGTATATGGCGTATACCCGTCCATGGGCGCCGACTACGTGGGTGCTCCAGGGCTCCAGCACCCACACAAATAATCTTGTGGGTGCGCCGCACCCACAAGATTTTTAGTTTGATAGGAACAATATAAAATAAATATTTCTCACTTACCATTATCAAAAAATAATAAGCAATTAAAACATTGGGACAGAAGTTAAAATTTCTAATCTCTAAAACACAATTTTTTGTTTCAAATGTGTCTATAAAAAGGCAATCAAACATCTTGCCCTCTTCTTTGCCTATCTCTGGCCTAGTCAAAGACAGTCCCCACAATAATAATAATAATAATAATAATAATAATAATAATAATAATAATAATAATAATAATAATAATAATAATAATAATAATAATAATAATAATGAAACTGTATTGTAAATATAATCGAGCACAGCCCTTTATGATAGTGTTCATAAAACATTTTAACTAAAAGAAAATCAATAAAAAATATCGACACTCTCCTGAAAACATATAACACGTCCCGCCGTTGATATGCATCCACATAAATTTTGGAAAGTCGGCGCCGTTGTACCCAACTAATATTGTTATACACTCACCTCAAATTTACGAAGGAATAAGTGTATGCAAGGGGGGTATATACTATATTTTTGAAAACGGCTTAAATCTACCAAAAATTCTAGCATTACATCACTGATTTTCATGCCAAGTTTGATCCAAATCGGATGAATTCGGTTGGACTCGTTAGGATATATAGTGTCCTTATCACTGATTTTCCAGGGAAAAGTCAAAGTCAATCTTTTTTTTTTTTTTTTTTTTTTTTTTACTTTGGTGTATTGTACTGTACTATATGGAGTATAAGTGAGGGAGCCTTAGTAAGGGATTATGCGGAATAACAGAAAACTAACAAAGCTCCCGACTCTCTAAGCCTTTGAGCGAATACAAAGCTACAATTCCTACAGTTACGCACTCAATACTAACTTAATGAATAAGAAACTTCTCAATGAAGTATGTTTTAAATTATTGTACTATTGTACGTACATTAAGTATTATTGCTGTTATGATATATAAAGTAAATGTTAACTGTTGTCCTAGTATTCTCAAATGTACTTTAGTCTTATACTTCACGAACATGAGTTATCTTAATTGAATAATCTTACTTTTTCCTTCTTTTTAAAAATGTATTGAACCATAACTGTATGTTGATTTAGATAATAGACTTAGATATGGATGGGAATAATCTCTGTATAATTCAAAGTTAGATATAAATTTTAACAAACTTTCATTAATTTACAGAGGACGCTGAACCATGTGGAAACAGAACAAAAGCAAATAGCAATGAAGGAAGAAGGCTGCATTCTCCACCGCCTTCGGTAAGACAATAATCATCTTTGGTTTAGTATCTAAGTGAAACAAATATTAATATTGTCGCTAATCCATTCTTTAAACATGTGATTCTCAGATACTACAGTAGATAGTAGAAGGCGATTTTCCTTTCCGGAACAGCTAAATGATATAAACAAGCGTTTCTTAAACTTATATAAATGTTTTGAGCATATATTTTATATAAGGTTACCCTATTTTTCAGAGTGTGAAATAATCGGGACATTTTTCTAGAATATGCAATTGGATGATAGGAAGTTAAGAACACATGGCAATTGTTGGGTTTCATCCACTAAACTACACACGTGTTAGCAATGAACCCTTATAAGTTAGAAGTGACCAACCTATTTAGGTTTGAGGGCTGCTTTTCATTTCAAAAATCATTGGCAACAGAGTTGCCAATCTTAGAGAACAAAATTATCGATTTTCGTCTTTAAAATTATCGTATATTACAAAAAATATCGCATATTCGTTATAATTGATATTCATTATAATAAAAGCTGATAATTGTACAAGTATAATACTACTAATAATAGCAATACTATCCAATAACCTTATCTAGTACTCTGAACGAGAACAATATTTCCAACCCTTCGTAAACGTAGTTGAATTTAAAGAATGAATACAGGGTTGCCATTTGCCAATTCTTAAATCGTTATGGGTATTGATTTATTTTTGCAGGAATGACTGTTAAAAACCCAAGTGTGTGTGTGTTTTATAATTATTTAATGCACATTCAAAAACTGAAAGAAAATGCGCATTCTAAAATTATCGTATATTTACCTATTATCGCAACGGTATTATCGTATATAGCATTAAGGCTAAAATTATCATATAGTTGGCAAATCTGACTGGCAGTCTACTTATCTTTCAATAACCCACTAGATGGAATCATGAACCAATGAAACGATTGATACGACACAGACCACCGCGGGCAATCTCTTACGATTTGCCGTTCAACCGTTCGCTATATCTATTATAAGTGTTCCAAGACACAAAACAATCACTATGTTAAATAAATTAACTGAATGTTTAAGAACAAATAGAAAAATTTGTGCGTTCTTACTTCTGTTGAAAAAAAAAAGTCGGGGCTAGGTCCAAAAACAAAGGATTGACCCGACTAATCGGAAGGCCTGGTAGCCTTACCTCTGTCAGAACACTTGTATTTAAAAAAAAATAGTACACTAGACTCTCGCTTATCCGGCCCTCAGTAGAACGGCCTCTCAGTAATCCGGCGCACATCCAACCAAAAACACGTGCACAATGAATTATCGTGCGCATGCGCAACAATGCTTAATTAAACAATGCTTTATATACTGTACGTATTCGAAATTGTAGCATTCTTTACAGTTCGATTGCGTGATAAAGCATGCCACCGTCGCCTGTCATTATTGTGACAGTTACAAATTAGGGCCATGTTTCATAGTGAGTGATACTACTCAAGGACTAAGTTTTCTTTGAAAATTAATATATATTTGGATTTAATAAAGTATATCCTTTATGTTTTAAAATTATATCCTCCGATTTAATAATAAAGTACAATACACTATAGGTTTTCAAAATAAATAAAAACAAGATAAATAAATAAATCAAATAAATGTCAGACACTCAATAATCCGGCACTTCCGCTAATCCGGCACCCATATGTGCCAGGAATGTCCGGATTAGCGAGAGTCTAATATATTAATTAAAATCTTAATTTTATGTTGGTGTTAATGGAAAAGATAAATATTATTTTTCCTTTGAAGCCTATTAAGAGTATTTTACATATCTACATACAAGGTATTAGAATTTGTATACCCTTTAGCTTATTAAAATGTAGGACTACAGCAGAGATGGAGTGGGTCAAGTGGATCGTTTTCTGGGTGGGTCAGTGGGTCGTGGGTCAACATCATGTGACCCACTGTGACCCACTGCGACCCACCACCCACCGTGACCCACTGCGATTCACCACCCTCCATGACCCACTGCGACCCACCACCCACCGTGACCCACTCGACCCACCACCCACCGTGACCCACTCGACCCACCGACTCAGTATGATCTACCGACACTTTCTGCTCACTGCATTGTAGACAGTATCTTCTGAGGACTGGTAAATTTGTCTCCGTTTTACTTTCGAGACCTTAATTTCCCTTTCTTTTCCACTTGTTTCTGTCTACTTACCTGAGGTGAGTATATCTAACCAAGTAAAAAAAGAACTTCAGGCACTTTTGGATATTTATATTTTTAATAGTAATACAGTAATAGCAATAGGACTTACACTACTACTTGGCTTTCGAGACCTGTGAGTTTTTAGACCTAACTACTGGAAAAAATACATTTTTGAATCACTGTAATATATAAATTATTATATAAAAAAAAATGAATGTAACTATGTTGCCTGATCATCAGTCAAATTGCAAAGTCAAATGAAATTGCTTTTGGTATATAGTTAGGCCTTAATCCAAATTGGGATGTTATATTGCTTTTATTATAATGCATAATATCCTAAGGAGGTAGTGAGGATCCGAATTTTTGCGAAAAAAAAAATGAGTATCTCGTAAGCCGTTAAACTTACGCAGATGAAATTAAATGTATTAACTCTTTATTGAAAATAAACAGAGTGTGACCTAGCTTTTTTTTTAAAAAAAAATTCTCCTTTGTGTGTGGGGGGAACGACACTTTCTATATATGGAAAATTGGTAGTGAGTTGGTTTGTAAAAATGATCGAAAACGATCGATGTTATTTAAGAAAAAAAATCAGAAACAAAAAATACAGTGCTTAGCTTCATATATCCATTGCTTTCTGCTGTAATAATTGCTGAAGCTTATGTTTATTATATGGAGCGCTTACAGCACAGGGCAATCAACCCATAAAGTTGTGAAAAAAATAAGCATAAAATTTGTACTGTAAGCTTTATTACACGGAAATTTGAAGTTTGGATTGTACGCATAATTGTATGGAAAATATTACACTTTTTCTCCCTTTACGTTGGTCTACTTACTTTGATTTGGAACTTTGAAATTTCATCCTTTTTTCCACTGAAAAGTATTGATAATTCAAGGAAATAATTATACTATGATAATTTAATTGAAAATCATCGTAATTTGGCACATGGCAAACAGCAGCGTGGTAATTGAAGTTGAAGAAGGAGGGAAATTCCCATTCAACTCTGAACACTTTCCAGGAACCTCGTTCCCTTTCGCTTTCTAGACGGGGGAGGGAACTTGGTAATGGTATCAAACCTTCATGTGTAATTACAAAAATTAAATTTATAAACAAATAAGAAATCATCAGTTTATCAGGCTTTAATTGATAATTTATTCACAAGATTCCCTATTAAAGGCGTAGTAGATGAAGTTTCTGTTCTACATGGGTCGACATTGCCAACTGACATGGTCGATATGGAAAAGATGTTGTATGGTGATAGAGAGATGATACTTCTTGCTGAGTATTTCAAACCTGACCAAGAAAAATCGTTATCAGACTTAAGTCTAACAAGTAGATTGTCGATGAGAAGTTGCAGAAATCGGGTAGAAATATTATCAATTTCCACGACAGAGTGCGAACGGGAATTTCCCCTTATGACTTTACAGATGACTAATATTAGAAATACACTAAGTGCTCAAACATTGTCTAACTTGTTGCTCATCAATGTTAATGGCCCACCGCTAGACAAGCTCAAAGTAGACGAGCTAGTTATTTCTTGGCTGAAGGATGGACATCATTCCACTGCGGATGATTTACCGCCAAAAAGTTACCAGCAGGAAATAAATCCGATTTCAGATGTTTTAAGGTGGAAAATTACGAGTTACGGAAAAGATATACTTGTATTACTAATGGCTTATTTGTGTTATTCAACTTTGTACCTAATTTTTAGTAAGTCTCTTCTTTGCTTTAGGTAAACTACTTTGAATAAATATTCATAATAATTGCAATTATGCATATTTGTAACTTAAATTTAACGTGGTGTTTTAGTGATTACACAAATTACAATTATGAGCATACTTTATGGAGATGCTCTCACAGAGGGTACCCGAGCACCTTTATACCCGAACAACTGATTTTTCAAGTCTTTTGTGAGAAAAATACTGTGAACTGAGAAACCATAACCTTTTCCATATTGTACAGGGGTATTTTCCTGCGAATAGAAGTTTCTTGTGGAATGCGTTCAGAAATTAACACTTGAAAGAATACTCTCTTAGTACAAGTATATGTTAGGCACACACTAATTGCCCCCCACTTCGAACTGTTTCAATTTCCTCACTGACAAACACTTTACCATTTTATATCGTAAAGGTCAGATTCACCGTTATTGTAACAGAGTGGTGCTTGAGCGATTGACTAGAAATTCAAACTCCGATTAGTTACAATTTCACAGTCTTGTTTTATTACAAGTATAAACTCTTTAGTCAGTTTAGAAGAGGCCGTGGATCGTGTTCAGAATTGATGACGATGGATTTTGGTGAGTCAGAGTAGGTCAAAGTGGATTAGAGTGGTTCATGGTGGGTGGTGGGTCAGAGTGGGTCACCGTGGGTGGTGGGTCATGGTGGATCGTGGGTCATGGTGGGTGGTGTGTCAGTGGGTCGTGGGTCAAGTTTTCATTGATCCACGCCAACTCTGGACTACAGTATATATATATACCTATTTGAGTTTTTTTTAACTTCAGTGTTAGATACGCAATAGATTAGAAATTTATTTTTTTCCTGGCTTTTGGGGACTAAGGTTCAACCCAAGAGAAGCACAAGGACAAATCTTGAGGCATGTTTGTGATTCGCGAACCACTGCCTGAAAAACACTGGTTTAAGCAATACATATACCAGATAAGTTAAGTTCATCTAAATGTCTTTCCTTCCAAAAGCATCATGATATTAACCCAAGTCCATGGCTTGAAATGACAACATGTTAAAATTTTATCACACTAATATGCTGTATTTCAGGCTGTATAACCGAACCTTGGGGACCTGCAACAGTAGCAAATCCCCCAAACTAGTATGGAGAACACCCACCGCCAAGCTAAATGCATATGGAAGGCATGGGGATACGCTCGAAACTTCACCACAAGCAGGGATTTAATGAACAGTATACAGGAATGTACGGCGTATATTCAATTGATGTTTTTGTAGTGAAACTTATAGGTCTACTCGTCTTAAGTTTACAAAAGAATGAGCGTATACGGGGGTATACGCTATATTTTTGGAGATAATGGAGCGTATAGATACCTCCAAAAAAGTTCTAACATTACATCACTGACCACAAACAAAAGCCAGGCCAAAGCTCGGAATCGAATCATATAACCATACGTACTATGACTAGTGTTTTATATCGGAGTACAGAGAAATACGAAATCGTTTTGAATTGGAGAATACAAGGAAAGCCTATGCCTTATTGAAGATGCTTTTGTAGGAATGGGGATTTCCCTTATCTTTTTATTTAACATAAAAGAACAGTGTTTAGAATAAATAAATACGTATATTTCATTCTTTTGTGTATAGGATTTTGAAATGTGTTTTCATGTATATTAATGAAGTAAATGGATTTTGAAATGTCCTTTTAGCTCCGCCCACGGAAAACGACTCCGCGCCATGTTTCTGCGGAGTAGTAGTGCCCAAGAGACTATCGGGAATCTACGGGATAATCTGGATATCGAGCAAATAGAGGGAGTTAAATTTGTTTTTAAATTTGAGGATATATTGTCAAACTGCGCGTATAACAATTTACTTTCTACCACCTACGTGAAAACAAAGTTATTCTTGCCGTAGAAATTTTAATAACGGCACCCATGACTGAATTGGGTGAGTTTGATAGAGCACACTACGTTCTCCTAATTTTAAGATTACAGAGACAGGTTTAATTTCTGTTACTATGATAGTTACTGAACCTTTTCACTATATGCAATATTCAATGATCCTTGAGACACAAACTGTAAAGTTTGCCAAATCAAATTTATTACGAACGAGTTAATAATTTTGAACATGGTCGTACCCGTGTTCGAGGGAATATTTAATCTTGTTATCACTACATAAGTTTACAAGAAGGTAGCCCTACCTGTAATTGCCTTCTTTTTGTTTTGGGGAGCGGGACATCTAAATAAATTTAGAGGGAACAAGCGGAGAATAGGAACCCATGGTTTTTGAATGGTTTAAACAATATTTTATGAACGACAGTCATCATGCAAGTAGCAGAAGTCTCTTTCAACTTCAAATGTGGAGGAGCTCCCTCGTGGCTAAACGGTTAGCGTATGCGCCCGTGGTGTGGGAGATCCGGGTTCAATTCCCGGCGGGAGCTCACGTGGTTCGGATTCCACGTCAATCAGTAGGTCCCGTCTCATATAGCCTCGCTGCTGAAAGGACGTTAAACTCAAAACCAACTCAACTCAATTTAAATGTGAAGAAAATTCACCCGTACATTGCGAAGAATTGATGATCGACTGTGTGCGTATTGGCAAAGAAGTTGATATCAACAGCTAAACAGTTTACTATATTTCACTCAATCAATTTGGAACGTGCCAAATTTGCTTCACATCTTAACAACTGTATTTGCCATATTGGATTGATTCTCTACCCCAGATAAAAGTTGTGTTTAACCACTCGCTGTATCCACCCGATTCAGCTGCAGTGTATTATTGCTGTTAAGAGTAACAAGTTCTTTCTTTTCGTATATTTAAATAAGTATGATGATCATGCTCTTATATCAACGATAGCAACATTACACCGCATTTGACAGAAGTAATCTGAAACGTACTGAAGTGGTTTACCTTAGGGACTGGAGTATTTTTCACTTTTCGGATCATTGACTTACTTTTTTTTTTTCCCCCTCACACCTTGTAGTTATTCAGATTTATTAGCAATGTATGTCGGTAGGTAAGTTATCTCAGTATGAGAGAACGTAAAACCAGAGACACTTTATGAATACACATAAAAGACATCTCTTTCAATTATCTAGCGCTAACATAGAATCTGGAAAGCCAGAGAGCGAGAGATAGCATATTTTAAGACTTATTGATACGATTTTAATGGGTGAAGTGACAACTGTAACGATCTTTTAGGACTTCTCAATACCTAAGTACTTCACGAGCTTATAAATATTCCCAGTACGTCTCTTCTTAGCACCCTTGTCTCTTGACTTATGCAAAATACCTATTAAACTCCAGTGTTCTAATTAATTCCAAGGTCACATTCACAGAATGCTTAACCTTCTTATTTCTTCTACACATATGGGATTACATTTATCTTCGACTGTGGGGAACCTTGAAAATAGATTAAGATCACCTTTGGTGATTTTTAATCCGTCTTACTTGGGAAGGAAAATTTTCTATTTGAATACGAATTAGATCAATCAAACGGATTACAAGAAAAATATGGGAGACGCTTCATGCCAAGTTCTTTCCTCCTTAAAAGCAAGTGGACAAAAATCATCATATCACTTACAATACTTTTTTTTTTTTAAATTTTCTTTTAGAAAAATGCAAATGACCTACGAGCGAGAAAACTCGAAATAAACATAACAAAAAGATATAAATAAATTGCCACCATCGGATGCCAATAGTAAACAAGTTTTTTTTTCTTTCTTTTTTTCAAAGTATCTTCTTCACAAGTGGTAGTGTCAGTTGCTGACTTATGAGACTTGTTTCGCTTTGGGGGCTGGGGATGTCTTTTTTGGATGTTGTGTTTCGTTTCCGAGGATCATAAACGCAGATCATTCCCCTAACACCTGCCAAGCCGGTTGAGGAATTTGACCATTAATATCAAAGAGCAGGAGGAGTGGAAAACAACTATTTTTCCTCCATGTTTGAGGAGAGGAAGGAAGAGGGACACTTGCCAAATTTATTATTGTAATTAAGAAAGAGAGAGATAAAAGAATTCTTAGTAGAGAACTGAAAGAAAAATTACAAAAACAACGCAAAGAGACAAATTCGGTATGTTTGACTGAAAGTATTAATGGAAGAAATAAATATTTTTTTCTTTTTTGTTGAGCTTTCGGTGGATTATTCATGCTATGTTTCTACATAGAGTTAAAATTCCCCCCTGTGGCTAAATGTGTTAACACGTCTTTGTTATGGGAAACTCGGGTTTGACCCCCGACGGGAGTAGTTGTAGTACCGACCTCGCGTTTAACTATAAAGATCAGGAAAAAAAACAATTAATTTAATATATTGAAATGTCAGTTCCACGAACTACGCACTTCATAGCTAAATAACTTACAAGAAAGTAAAGAACTTGATACGCAACTCCAGGCCCGTAATCAGGGAGGTCTAGGGGGGCCGGCCCCCCTAAAATTTTCACGGTAGGCTTGCAAATGAACTATAATATGGTTGAATCGCCCTCCCCCCTTAACTTCTACCGGACCCCCTCACAGTTTTGGGCTGGCTACCGCCTGCGCAACTCTAAAATTATAACTTGTAATTGTCCCGCACACGCAGTTTTCATAGTTTATATGGTTTGCAAATTTTCATTTTCTCTCTCAAATAACTACCCAAAGAAAAAGATTTTCTTTCTGAAATATATTTTTAATGCTCATAAAATACAGGGTGGCCCAAAAGTAGGTATATAAATTCCGTACTGATCGGTCATGACATTTTATATCATTTACATATTATCCATACAGGTATTGACTTAGTTTCTTCCTTATCTGTTCTTAATTTATTTTCACTTATACCTTAAGCTCGGAACAAACCAAAGCAAATACATGCATTATCATAAATTAAAATGTCATACTTGATCGATGCAGGTTTGTATACCTATTTTTGGGCCACTCGGAACTATGCTGGTGAGTCTTAATTCGCCAACATACGAGGTGCATACCAAAAGTGCATGCACCAAAAACAAGGTAATAACCTGTGTCTATTTATCAACAAATTCTCCCTCTTTATTGGTACACAGTTGCTATCGCTTCGTCCATTTTGGGTAGCATATGACATAGTCATCCTTGGGAATATGTTTCAGATACTGGAAAATAGCACTTCTAAGGGATGATCTACTGGCAAAATAGCGTCCATGAAAAGAATCTTTGAAGTTTGAGAACAACCAGAAGTCACTCGGGGCTAAATCTCGGGCATAGGGTGGGTGTGGCAGAAGTTCAATACAGTGATCAGCCAAGAATAGGGTCACAATATTAGCATGGTATGACGATACATTGTCCATGTGGATGAAGAAATTGTTACTTTTGGCCGTTTCTCAGTCAATTTTGGCAAAAATTATGTATCCAAAAAGTATATGAAAATACTCGCCCGTAATTGTATGACCTTTCGGAACAGAGTGAGACAATATCACTTCCTGGGAATCCCAGAAAACAGCATACACGCCTTCTCATTGGTTGCCACCTAAGGAAAATTTTGGGTGGTAGTTAATCTGAGTGTTTCCACTACATCGACTGCCTTTTTGTTTCTCGGTTGAATAATGAAATATATGAATCATCCACTGTCAAAATTCTCTCCGAGAAATTGCGTTCCTCTCTTCTGAAACGTGTCAAATTTGCAATAATTGATCAATCCTTTCCTTTTTTTATTCCCATTAAGCATTCGTCGAACCCAGCAAGAAGAAACTTTCCTTAGGTCCAATTCGTTTATTATTCGTTCCTCTTTCCATTGTTAGCCCAGTGTATCGCAAAACTCCTGCATGGTGACAATCCTATTTTCCATGAAATTTTAAACACTACTGGCAACATTAGCGCCAGTTGATACTGTTTTTGGACGTTCAGACCTCTGATCATCTTTCACATTCGTTCACCTGGTTTGAACTCACGCACCTGCTTCCAAACAGTGTTTTCTGCAAGAGCGTTATCAACACATACACGCTTATCGGGCTGCACAACGTCCATCTGCGGTGAGAAATTTCACAATTACCTGTTACTCTTCAACAGAAAATTCCATGTCCCCGGGCAGTATCAGAAACACGTCTTACTCGTTCAAGTACTATGACTCAACTGCTGCTACCTAGTAAACAAAACCTGCACTGCTTAGAGACGAAAGATGGAGGTCTCCGACGCCACAACTGTTTTCCTGAAATGACAAAAAATGTGGATTTTAGTACAAAACGCCATGTACTTTTGATGTGTACCTCGTATATGGTGTCAGATTTGAAAATACAGTGAAACCTGTCTTTAGCGGAATCGAGCGGGACTTGCAAAAATTTCCGTTAAAGTCAGGTTTCCGCTTAGTGGAGGTAGACCTTTTCTTTTTTCTTTCTTTTTTTTTTTTTAAAAAAAAAAAAAGATACATGCTTATAAAGGGGAATACTGAGAAAATATATTGCTGTACGTACTTGTTCGATTACAGTACTTCTTTCTTCCACGAATAAATACAAATAAATAAATAAATAAATAAATAAAATTAATACAAAATATACTATGCACACGTTTTCTTTGTTTTTCTAATAGCCAAGCAGGGTTTTCTGTGCACATTGCTGCTTGGCTGCTTGACTTTCCGCATACACTTTAGCCTGAGAAATTATACTAAGTGAATCAGAATCATTTTTCCGTAAGGCAAATTTTTCCAGCTCCTTTAAACTTCTGAGAGCATCTTGATATGTATTTATTCTACACTCTTCTTCGAACTCGGTATCATATTCCTCTTCTTCCTCTATCTTGTTTTCTTCTTTCCGATATTCCGTATGATTTTTGATTAAGTTGCGGGGATTAAGGACAATTTGTAAGGGTGAATATGAGTAGTGGTTGGGGAAGGTAAACACTGTCCAGAAATATTTAACACAAGAACGAACATTTTATCGCAGACAGTGTAATGTGTATGTCTCACAAAATGTCTAAACATCTTCTAAAAGCTGTAGTCCGGAACTCAGAATTTTCCGTTAAATGTTTATTTTTCTTTCCGTTGTCCGCGTAATACAGTTTCCGCTTAATGAAGGGACTTTTTACATGTTTTGTTCTCCAAAATTCATGGGACCGTGAAATATTTCCGTTTAAGACAGTTTTCCGTTTAATAAAGGGTCCGTTGAAGACAGGTTTTACTGTAAAATGAAGCATTTAACGTCTCACGAGTATGTACTTTAATTTCAAGGAGATGGATGCTTAATACCAGTGAACATGGAAGAATTGGTGAAATAGAAATGTGGAAAGAAACATGGAAACATTGAAAACAAACATCGAAACGTTGTTGTCCACAAGCACGCATGAAATAAGATCGACGTAGGAACCTTTTGCCCCAGAGAAGAGCGCTTTACCACTGAATTCTATATTTCATATATGAAGAAAGAAATATATTAATTTAAAACGTACTAATTTATAACAGGTTCTTTCTGGAAGATCATGCTAAATAGCTTTTGTTTCCGGGCTTTACCGCAAAGAAAGATTTTAGAAATTGACATATCGAAACAGACATAAACAAATTTGAGAACAATCTTTTAAAATGTTATTTCTTACATCAAATTGAACCGAAAGTTTATGTACAGATCAACAAACGTCTTGTTTGGAAGCGTCTGGACAGAATCTTGTCAAGAAAAATTGCAAAACAAATAGATGAGATATCGAGGATTAAAATTAAACAGGAAAATCGAAGGCTCGAATGATATTATGAGCATATAAAACTGAAATACATTAACGAAATTTTCATTACTGCATTTGTAACGCATTTCCCCTTTCTAATCCCGGTGGGAACACATGCACTTCGAATCATATTTTAAACTTTTAAACTAATTCAGGTCAGATATAACCTCGGTATTAAAGGACACATTAATCTTCAAGCAAAAACCGATTTCTTCTTTGAAAAATTGTTGTGTTAGATGTAGAGATGCAAAAAAGCCGGCTTTTTTGAATCGATGGTTTTTTGGGAAAAAAACGAGAATTTTGGAAATTTTGGCTTTTTCCAACTTCATGATTTTTCTATCTAAATAGCTTTCTTATAGTATATTCTATAGTTAGATAAGAATTCCATGACCTGAATGTGATATTTCGCTCTGAAATTCACCATCAAGATGGATGGAGCACATGTTTTACGAATTAAAGCTAACATGAAGAATGTAGTATTTGAGGGTAATTTTAGAGGCTATTTAACTTTATTTTAATTTTTGAGTTATCGACATCTTTTTTCTTCTCTAGTTTGTCATCCGTGTTTCATTTCTAAGAGCTTTTAGTACTCTAGCTTCTAGCGCAAAAGTTAAACTTGCCCGTTTTTCTATTTATCCCTCAAAGCGTACGTTTTTCAATATATCCGTCAAACCGTACTTCCACATTTCTGTTATACTGTAGCTGTGAAGTGATTTAGCAATAATTTTCCGGACACAACCTTGAATACCAATTTATACAAATAATCAGTAGCGGATTTAGAAAAGTACTTAAGGAGTTTTTTTTCTGATTGTTTCGTTTCCTAAAAAGTCCTAATTTTATTTGGGAAGTGCTTGAAGTTTATGAGTACAGGCATAACTAATATTTCGTTTCGTTTATATGTTTAGCAATAATCTTCCGGATACAACTTTAAAAATCATTTTATACTGAGAATCAGTGGCGGATTTAGAAAAGTATTTTGGGAAGGGTTTCTTACTAATGTTTAGTTTTTTTAAACATTCGTAATTTTTATTTGACGGTAGCTTAAAGTTTATGAGTAAAGGCATAAATAATAGATATTTCGTTTGTTGCAGACATTCCGTAACTTTGGGGAACGGGCTTCAGTCCGAAAGACCGCCCCCCTAACCTTCGCAAACCGTCACTGCTGGTAATTAGTAATAATAACGATTTAAAAACAATAAAAAAGGAAGTCGCCCAACTCACAGTACACGCACTATTTCTACATTGACAGATGGAATGAAGAAAAGCTTTGTCAGAATGGTCGAATGCTGGTTGAATCCCGGACTTCCCGATAGAAGCGCAAAAACTAATCACTCAGCCATGTTTGTTGTGCAGTTGTATTTAGCTTAACTTAAATATATTCCGTAGTCTTTTTTTTTTGGGGGGGGGGGGAGTTCCGTAATGATATGTTGAATCCCTCTTGTTAAAAATTCAGAAAACTTGAGGGTTGGGTAAACTGTGATGGTGGCTCTATAAAACTTAACTGTAGAATTTCAAGAATATACAGAACCAAAAGCTCTAGATGTGCAGCCTTTAAGTGTATCATATAAATCTAACTATTTCTCTCATGTTTTATTTTAATTTTATTTTGTTTCAAAAAGAGGGTGTGGAATATTTTAAAGTAAAAATACTACATACTATTTTGCTAGTTATTTGTGTATTCTTTAAAAAGAAGTGTTTACTTTTATGGTTGGCTGATTTACACCAACTTTTTTTTTAATAACTGGTTTAAACCACAAAAATAAAAAGAATGAAAAATGCGAATCGTGTGAACTTCATGGTAACGTTTCCAGATATCAAACCACCTGCAATAGTTTTATTTCCCTTTCGTCTTTTAATCAAGGTGTCCCATGTTCAATTCTCGGTCGAACCACAATCCTTCTTTCATGCGTAACCCAAGTAGCGGTTCGGATGTCAGTTTAAGCGAAAGTCTTCTCCTTGATAACCTCGGTATTTCGTAAGGATGTTAAGCCTAAATATACGAAACAAACCAAATTGTATATTTCTACATGCCTAAATGCGTGTTGTTTTATAAAGAAGCCAATATTGCTTAAATATATTGATAGAAATTGGCAAAATTTATCGATTGCCTACGTAGCTTCCAACATTAGCTTGGATTGGACTTTCAATGATATCTACGTACCGGTACTAAATTTGTAATTTAATACCTCAGTTTTAGCGTACTGATTATGGTACGTTGACCTTTAAATTTTACATGCAAAGCAATAACAGTATTTTCCCGTTATTGTCTTACATTTCAAGTAATGACGGGATTTTCCCAATGGCTAGGGCGGGAGATTCTCAACTTAAGAAATTTACTGACCGCACTTCTTTAAGCTTATGGGAGTTCTTCCGGCATAACCCCGCTGTTGCATAATAACATCAAGGCGAAACAAACTTAGGCTATTTCTGTGAATATGTAATATAAATACATAAAGCAAAAAATCTAAGTCAAAAAAGCCTGGTTTAAACCAAAAAAGCCTGGTTTAAACATCCCCCCAAAAACGGGTTTTTGGCATATTCAAAAACAACCACGGTTCTTGCCAACTCTGCTTACTTTTGTATATAGAAGGTTAAAAAATTCTTATTATATACATTGGTTAATCCTGTGGAATTCATAATGTAAATATGTTGAAGAAAAATTGTTTGAAATATTTTTTCGAAATTCATAGTTTATTTTCGATGTTTTATATTATTATCAGCATCAACCACTAATTAAATGATTTTTTGTGTTATAGAGAAGCGATACAAAGTCTGTTTTATCAATTTAAAGCAGTATTTTGAAAAAAGCCCAAAATTTCCGAAGCAAAAAAGCAAAGCAGAAAAAACCGAGTTTTTTTCCAAAAAAGCCGGTTTTTTTCCGAGCCCTTGCATCTCTAGTTAGATGTAAATTTTATTCACGAAGCAAAATATGGATAATGCAAAGACAAAATTAGGTTTGGTATATAATCCTACACCCTTTTAATTATATAACTGTATTACTTGTAAGAAATCGAACGATATAGATTAAAACAGTAACAGACGCATAATTTTGGATATGTGGATGCAGTTTGGGGACGGATTAGGCAGAATAAAATTTAAAAATACTAACAAGTACGTATCAAATACGTTTATGCACATATTTAAAGGAAGTAACGTACATAGATAGATATATGTATACCTGTAGACTAAGTGTATTCAAGAAAATATCTGAGAAAACCTAAGTGTGTAACAGTACATTTCACAAT
The DNA here is from genome assembly GCF_964235325.1 of Thermobia domestica. NCBI lineage: Eukaryota > Metazoa > Arthropoda > Insecta > Zygentoma > Lepismatidae > Thermobia > Thermobia domestica. The sequence goes on from NC_137464.1 coordinate 212,902,739, forward strand.
ATAAACTACGTAAGTACAACAACTATAACACGTATTACATAACGTCGTTCTTCTGTTAAATGAACCATGACCTTAAATTCTTTAATGACATTTTCAAAATTTATATTCATAGAAATCGACTTTCTAACAGAAAGCAATAAGATGAAGCAATGAGTCACAGAAAATAATATATATTCAAAACTGAATGAATTATTGTAGGAAAAGTAAAGACCGAAGTTAATGTGAGTGCACTGCATCCACTGTACGGCTGCCTATGGACCAAAACATTTGTGACAATCCCCTTGAAATTGTTAAGCTTAATAAAACAGAATAAGTAATATAAGCATCTGTATTATGTTACAATCTCAAAAGCCATTGGTTACATTTTCTTTTCCAGGTGAGGGTTTCAGTTCGTTATTTGTGTCCAGGACCAGGCTACTTCCCATATGAGGGAGACTGTGTTCGATTCTACAAATGCAAGTCGAACTCCGAAGGAAGGATGCAAGGTATTTATAATTCAGTAACACTTCTCTTGCATGGTTACTTAATTTGTAGTAATTTTATTCATGAAATATACAATCTGGCAACCATCCAAATCACAACGTTCGTTTAAGGTTTTTTCTACAATGCTTTTACAGGTTACCCGAAGAGGGTTATACCTCTGTTCAGGAAAGATTTTGTTAATGTCTTGTGCCATATGAAGGTGGATGTCGAAGAGATATTATTTAAAAGAGTGCGTCCAGTTTTAGCCCCAATTTCGTCTCCCCATGAATTTGCCCGAACCTGATTCCAATCGATAGCTTCCGATGCGTAGAACACGACTGTGATGGAACCAGACTGGTCAGATGCACCGTTCCTGAGATATCGCGTTCCAAAAGTGTGGGATGCCACGATATGGCGCCAGCATCGAGGTTGATATCGACGTGGCACTTCAGTTTATGAAACTCAATCGGAAACATCATCATCGGAAGCATTTTCAATACGAAGAGAAACGTTGAACCATCGATGGTCCGGCACAACAAACTTATAGTTGTGACCGTAAGAGAAGTACCAAATATTGGTGGCCATGTGTGAACATCCTACTGTACGTGTTCCAGACTCGTAACAACGAGCTTGATCAACGAGTTTAATACATATGTAATTATATATGTGACCACTATAAAGTGATAGCTTCACACTTTATACAAATACCCTCGAGGCGTTAAGAGGCGATCTCACAGTTGCGCCTTGATACTGGCGCCATCTCGTGGCATCCCACACTTTGGAACGCAGGAACGGTGCATCTGACCACTCTGGTACCTTCAGAGTCGTGTTCTATGCATCGACGCTAACGCTTGCACTCAAGTTCGAGCAAATTCATGGGGAGATGAAATTGGGACTACGGTAAAGACTAATGCTTTGTTGGCCACACTCTTTAGATTTTCTTCTGGATTTGAAGTGGTGACCGCTACTAAGACCAGTGCTTTGATTTTTCGGAGTTAACATCTAACAAATTTTATAAACAAGTAATAAGAAAGTAAATGTCTTAATTTTGATTACTTCATATTGTTAATCATAATACTTCATCTCAATTATTTCTGAAAGCGGATCTTTTCTACTCAACTCAAGTATCGGATAGCCCCCATATCATAGATATTGGATCAATTTGAGGATATTTCTTTACGTATTCTGTAAATGCTCCAGGAACTTTTCTAGAGCATTATCTAAAGGAAGTATTTTGAAATTAGTTGACAGGTCAAAGAATAAAAACAAACAACTCGATCCAAACATAAACACTTTGTTATGCTATTTGTTTTCAGTTTTGAATCTGATTTTGCGATTTAATGTCATTTTCTAAATGCTTTTAAAGCGATATTCTGACTTCATCTTCTCATCTATACATTATCACGTATTTTCTTTTGTGTATATACGAGGGCTATCCAGAAAGTAGATTACGTTTTCGTCTGTGTCCGCTAGGGGCGGGGCTAGCGCGGCCATCTTGGGGTCAGAGCGTTGCGCAGCTCAGTCGGCATCTAGCCGTGCTAGTGAGAGGTTCGTGCTGTGCTCCGTTAAGATACTGTGACGGTTTGAAATGTCTGCGTTAATTGAAAATCCCGCGAGCTGCGAGGTGCGTGCAGTAATAAGGTTTCTGACAGCAAAAAACTGTAAACCGATAGAAATCTATCGGCAGCTGTGTGAAGTGTATGGGGACAACATTATCACTGAAGGTGGAGTGCGACAGTGGGTCATAAGATTTAAAAATGGCCGAACCAATGTTCACGACGAAGATCGAAGTGGGAGACCCAGCAAAGTGACTGCCGAACTTGTCGAAAAAGTCGATGTTAAAGTCCGTGAAAATCGAAAGTTCACAATAACGGAACTTTCTTTGAGTTTTCCACAAATTTCGCGAAGTTTGTTGCACGAAATCATCAGCGAAAAGCTTGGTTACCACAAGTTTTGTGCAAGATGGATTCCAAAAATCTTGACAGAGGACCACAAAAATCAGCGAATGGCTGCAGCGTTGCACTTTTTGGACGCCTACAATAAGGATGGTGACTCTTTACTCGATCGCATCGTTACTGGTGACGAAACATGGGTGAAACACGTGAACTGTGAAACGAAATTGCAATCAATGCAGTGGGGGCACACAGGTTCTCCCCAAAAACCCAAGAAATGCATGCAAACAATGTCGGCAAGGAAGATGATGGCGACTGTTTTTTGGGACAGAAAAGGTGTGATTTTGGTGGACTTCCTGGAAAGAGGCACTACAATAAACGCTCAAAGGTATTGCCAAACTCTGCAAAACCTCAGAAGAGCAATTCAAAACAAGCGCAGAGGAATGTTGAGCTCTAAGATCTTGTTGATTCACGACAACGCCCGGCCCCACACGGCAAATGTCACGCGTGAAGTTCTTGAATCTTTTCAGTGGGAGTTGTTTCCTCATCCGCCGTACAGTCCCGACCTGGCACCGAGCGACTTCCACCTATTCCCAGCAATGAAGAAGTGGCTGGCTATGCAGCGTTTTGATGACGACGAACAGCTGCAAGAAGAGGTAACGAAGTGGTTGAAGTCGCAGGCGGCCGAATTTTTCGACGAAGGAATTTCCAAGCTCGTACATCGCTACGATGAATGCCTTAATTTGAATGGTGACTATGTCGAAAAGTAGTATTTGTGTGTGGCTTTCATCTGTATATAATAAAATTTGTTTCCTATACTTTGTTGATTTTTTATTCCAAAACGTAATCTACTTTCTGGATAGCCCTCGTATAACCTGAAGAGCAGGAAATCAGACTGCGTGATAACTGATAACAAATCACCAATAAAGCTTGTATACATATACATATATTCTACTCTATTCGCCATTTAGTTGTTGTCAAGTTTGATTTGAACATTGAATTACTTGCATTTTCGCTCGTGAAGAGTTACGTTATCTTATTAAGTAATCACTTTCTTGTGCTCTTTGAAATAGATATATCTTTATGAAATTATAATGTGAACTCTTGAGAAAAAGAGCCACTTGAGTCAATGCACTCGTTGGGGTCATGGTAAAGGCCAGATGCTTTCAATCGTATCTTGGTTCCTTTCCTGATCTTCCTGTGTAATTGTCCAAGGTCATCCAGAAACATCGCAAACACTTTGAAATGTGAAAGATATGCAAAATGAAATAGTTTGAACACCTGTAGGAATAAAATACAACGATCATGTCAAACTATAGCACAGACAACTTCCTTTCAAATTGTGATTCAAATTTTGCAGTTTTCTCTTCTTTGGACCTTCAAAAATGGTTTCAGAAGTTGCATATCTTCATATAAAAAGCTGACCAAAAGAAAGGTTAAAAAACTGCATTTCGAGATAGAACAACTTTACCCTATGAACGATCATATTCTTCATATATTACAGAAGTATTATATACAGTTGACCTACCACCCACCTTTCCAAGTTTTAGCTTCGTAGAAGTTGAGACGAAATTTGGAAATAATTAAATATAAGTAATGTAGTTAAGATCACAGCAAGAAAATAAAATAATTTTAAATATAAAAAAAAAACCTACTTACTTTTAAGTTAACCTTTATGTAACACCGCTACCTATAATAGATTTAGCAAAGTGGTTTTTCTCATAGTTTTCTCTCAAATTCAATTCTTAAAACACGTACCGGTATTACATAACATAGTTTCGATTTTAAATATCTAAATACCAAAAGGACGATCGCTTATTAGATTTTTTTTTTTTTTTGGTTCTGAACTTACTACAATGAACAAAATATAATAGAAAGTAGTGGGAGAGTGTAGAGAAGACCATGAACTTTTTAGCTGTTATTTGTCACTTGCCAGGATGCAATGAGCCCTTTGAACTTTTTGTTCTTACTTTCATATTTATTTAAGAAATGCAATGAAAGAACTAGTGTATTACATAGAAAGAGTTCGTGCAAATTCAATGAAAATTATTATATTAAAATTTTGTGTTGCACAGTATTCGAGAAAAATATCTTACGTTCTATTGATATGAGATCCAAGACTGATTTCACAAATGTTGATCTATTGTTTAGAATGAACTAGTTGTTCTCCCCAACCCTTCGATTAGTATGCAAATTGCCTGCACACTAGCGACATCTCTTGGCATCTGCCAGGTGGCACAGCTAGCGACATCTATTAGACTGTAAAGTATTGTCAATTAGCGTAACTGACAGAGTGAGGAGTCTTGCTTTTGCAATGAGGATTATGAATATCTAAATGTTTTCGCCTAGATATGTATGCAACCCGTAACTCGTAAGTGTTTTGAAGTTTGAATACTAGCATGACAGATTGAGGACTCTTGTTATAATAAAAAGTTAATTAGAATAAAATTGCGTGGGTTTAATATGGATATTTCTTAGACTGTTTCAGTCTTAAAATTTTCTGTGTATTATTTCTTATTATTATTTTCCAGGATTCCTCTACCGATGTCCAGATGGGTATGGCTTCTGGGAAGTTTCTAAGCGCTGTGAACCTCTGACACGAATACCTACCTGCCCACGAAACAGTGCAGATCCAGTGAATTGGAATGTGCCTGTCGAAAGGACAAACATTGCGAAAAGACCACCTCAAAATCCTGTTGAAGCCACACTAGATACTCGGCGACGACGGTCTTAGCTCAATGATACATAATTCCAGTTTTGTGCGGAATTTATAAAGACTGTGCTCTCCATTTTTTTTTTTAATACATGAAAACAAAGAAGCGCTGTGCGAAACAGCCTGTACATAGTTAGACTTTCGATACTTACTGCGTGATAATTCGATACGACATTCGCATCTGGGTTTTGGGGTGAAGTGTTTGTGGGAATGTAACACTAAACTCAAGTGTTATATGGTGAAAGAAGGTTTATTACAGTCTCTCTTTCTTTCTCTACAAAATGGAGAAAGCAACTATCTTCGACTATATGGGAATTACGGTGACAGGTTACTTGGATAATCGATCAAGAAAAGCTTTAACTGGACTTAACTTTGTACTTCGTTCTGAAGTAACCTCTGTATACGCTATGTTTAATAGCAGTTCATTTTATTGAATAGTTTTTTGTCATATTTATGGACACTTTATTTGATATGTATTGTTCTTCTACGGTTTATTATTCTTTTTAAACGATGTGCCCTTGTATCCAATACTGCCTCTATGAGGTTGGTTTATCTCTATATAAAAAGCAATGCAATGATAACGTTAACGTAGATACAAACATTGCGTGAATTGCATTTTTGTAACACTGAGCACGTTTATACAGAAAGTACAAAGTGCTTTTAACAAAAAGTCTATTAAATTAGACTTCTTTGTTTATCAGCGTACATGATAAGCATAAGAAAAGGAAACTAACTGTTTACAATTAATGCACTAAGTACGTGTCTCAATATTATAAGGAACTAAGATAACTCTATTTATCTACAAAATACCTGCTCTTATTCATTGTTACATTGGTATCGAGAACAATCAGAGAAAACTTAAAAATGCAACGTAAATGCGAAAATCTTATCAGAAAATATGAAATAAATGCGAAAATCTTATGATAAAATACAACGTAAATGCGAAAAGCTTCAGAAAATACAAAGTAAATGCGAAAAACTTATCACAAAACACAAAGTAAATACGAAAAGCTTATGATAAAATACAAAGTAAATGCGAAAAGCTTATGATAAAATACAAAATAAATGAGAAAATCTTATGATAAAATACATAGTAAATGCGAAAAGCTTATGAGAAAATACAAAGTAAATGCGAAAAGCTTATGAGAAAATACAAACATCTAGAACATTAAAAAAAAAAAAATAATAATAATTATTATTATGTCTTTCAGTTTTCTTAATTCAAGTGTTCGCAAAACTAAAGGTACTGTCACTGGTAAGTTAGTCTGCTAGTTTTCGCTAGTTTAGTAAGCTCACTGACAAATCTTGATTTTATTTATTCTGAAATGTAACAGCATGTAAATACTGCGAATCATTGCCAATAATTTTTATTTCCGTATCAGCTTCTATACTAAATGAAGATTTATGTATTACATATGTAAAATATATACAAATATAAGAAACAAATTTTCTTTTGGTTCTTTGTCATCAACATATATGATACGTAAGAATGTTGAAGTATACCAGATTATGATAACTTGTTAACTTAATATTTACGGATAAAATTATATGTTAAATAACCTCAATGTGTGGCATCTATGAATGCCGTTAACGACCGCTGTTATAATAATTTGAAAAGCTGGACGGTCTTTACATACACCTGTATAAATAAAATAAAACTTTTTATACAAATACTATTTTGTACTTATTATTATTATTATTTTTCAATTTTGTTGAACATTCAGTAAATGAGGTGTCAATGTGTCTCAATCTCTTTATCATCTGGGTGTACAAAATGTAACAACATTACAACTTAATCATATCAGTTTGGTCACTATATAACAGCGCATACACTCCTTAGGGCTTCTCCACACGTAGCTGTTGTAACCGCAAAACTAAAACAGTAATACTGCATGGATATGGTGTGATTCAGGGGCGGATCCGGGATGGACTTCTGGAGGGGGACGGTGGATTGTAATACTGCTACTTAGAGCTACTTTTAAGAGCTCCAAACTCTGGGATGGGTATCATTTATATATAAAATAAGAAAGTTTCCTGTTCTGGGGGAGAGCGATCGCCCCCTCCCCCCTGGTATGATTAATAGCAATATTATGAAGAAAAAGAAGCTGAGTATGAATTATTTTACAATTGATATGCAGTAAGAAATGTTAACAATTTGTTAAACCGGAAGAAACTGTGTTATCCACATTGTTCTGAATTGTAGTAGTTTCCTTTCGTGTATTCCAAGAGTTAATATAACAATGAAGTATATTTCTTTGTCTGTTACTTTATTAACCTAATAAAGGGAACAAAGTAATATAGGCGTTTTGGAGGGCTCGTTTTGATTTTCAGTTTAGCGTCCCTTTCAGCAGCGAGGCTATGAGACGTGGGCCACAACTTCATGTGGAATTCAAACCACAGGAGCTCCCGCTGGAAATCGAACCCGGGTCTCTCACACCAACGGCATGTACGCTAACCGCTTAGCTACGAGGGACCTCTGGGAGACTCGTTTTGTTCCCAACAGTAACCTCGGGATTTCGCAAGAAAAGTACATGTGTTCAATGTCTTTTTTTAGCCTTTCTCAACCCCTTCAAGGAGATTCAAGTAAACATGTTCAACTCTTAAACTTAAAACAAAAAAAGTAACATTGAGTCACTCGTGGGGGTTACCCTGAAGCAAAGACAAATACCTCTTTACTATTGCACCAACAGATGTAGTGCTAGTTCTTCTATTGAGCCAATTGGACCTGCCCATGTGTTCGTTGATTCAAGTTAAAAATAGTAACATTAGTATATTGTAGCTAACTTGTAAATATTAAGAAAGGAAGATTGTAAAGGAGGGGCGTTATATTGGCAATGATTTTCATCTATTTAGAACAGATAGGAAAAAATCATGTTTATTTTTCAACTACTTACATTCTACTTATGCCGTATGAAATGAGACTTTATCGAGTCGAATGAACATTAATTAGCACTTCAATTAATAATGTCCATTAAAATGGATAAAATTACAGTTTGCACTATATAATTTGATAATCACAGGTGTAAAAGCACATTTTTCAGGCCTCTCGTGCGAAATTAGAACAAAAGTCCATACCATCAGTTTAGATAGTTGAGATCATCCGCCATTTCATGTCTTACATGAAGTTTTGAAAATCGAAAACTTAAATTTCTGCCGCTCTGTACACGAAACAAGCTATAACTTGGTTATACGCGGAAAGTACCAACTATTCATTTTCCTTGCAAACTTTTTTTTTTCCGCGCAAATCATACTGGGATGACCATCTCTACTGTGTTGCCATCTATTGATGGAAAAGCAAATATTGTATTTGTAAGACCACTCCTACTAGATGTTACTAGCACGTGAGATGCAGACGTAGTGTAAAACAGAAGCTTGAGACACTTTTGTGCTTCTTACACATTACTTACCTTCCTTAAACTCTGCTACTACTGCGCTTATATACAGCACATGAAAGTCAATCACCAAGTGGCGCTTTATATCGGCATGAAAAACAGATCCACAGCTATTTATAGATCTTTCTGCTTCGTAACCTTACCTAATAAACAGTTTCAGGGCCAAACAGTACTTTTTTGGACATAAAGGACTTTTTTAAGCATGCATTTCTTCTTCTCATGTTATTTTTTTCAATATCTTCCATTTCTGTATTCATGAAAACACATTTGCATATAAAGTGTAACTAAGGACTATGTTATCTTTTTCATTTTACAAAGGCCATTTTTCAACGCAGCTAACAATAGTTACAGAAGTGTATATATATTGAATAGGGAGTACTGTTTCAATTTGTCAGTGTCTTATAGGAATACAGAATGTTGAATCGAGTATACGTGCCCATGTTTCAACTCTCATCCATGCGCATAGTATCCATCGCATAGAGTTGTTTGAAGACAGGGTGGAAAAAAATCATGATTTTTTAAAAAAAAATAATTTTTGTTGATTTTTTTTATTTAAATTGATTTTTTTGATTTAAATCAAATCTTTCTCCTCGTATAATGCAAGTCGCGAACTGAAGAAAAAGCATTAGGAATTAGTATTGAATGCTAATTATGCTATTTAAGTGAAAGTATTGGGGTTGAATTTTGAATTATCCCCAATCGTTAACCTATATCAATCCCAAACAATGTTTCTTAACCCTTTTAAATTATGGCTCTTTTTAAACGTAAATTATAGACTTTTAGTCACGCAGCTACAGCATCATCCCTATTGATCCTAGGATCATGGTACATACATCACTCTCTTTAGAATAGAACAGTTTTTGAAACAGTAATATTCACATTTCCCTATCATGTCCCTGAAGCGTGAAATTTTGAGAGTAATCGGCATTTTTTTTTTACTTTTTTTTTTTAATGTTAATCCCCTCTGGACTCCCCTGTGTTAACGCACAGATCTCAAAATCAACTGGGAAATACTAAGGGGTGTACTGAATGTATGTACAAAATTTCAAGCTTCTATCTTGAGTAGTAAGGGTGAGGAAATTATTTAACAATGAGCTAAAAACATTCCCACGATGACCCGGATGTAATATAAAAATTTCCTCCGACATCCCTATTTATCTTAGGATCATGATTTGTACATTATTCTCTTCAGAATAAAACAAATTTTCAAACGGGTCCCTTCAAATGTCTCCATCATGTATCTGGGGCGGGTAAATCACGAAAAAAGGAATTTTATGTTAAAAATATTTAAAAAAAAAAATACCTCTGTGGACCCCTCCTCCTGTTTTAAGGCAGAGATCTGAAACAAATCTGAAAAATACTGAGGGGTGCACTGAGTAAATGTGCAAAATTTCAATCTTGTAGATGCAGAAGTAAGCCCGCGAAAAATATTCCCCAAATACCCCAGATTCCCGTATAAAACAGGATCTCAGATAACAGTTTCCTGCGACATCCCTATTTATCCTAGGAGCATAGTACGTACATCATTTTCTTCAGAATAGAACAGCCTTTGAAACGGTACCATTCATATGTCTCCATCTGAGACGGGAAAATCACGAAAAAAACTGTTTTTGTTAAAAATATTGTTTTTTTAAAAAACATTTTTGCCTCTCTAGACCCCGCTGTTTCCACATAGAGATCTGAAAACATCTGAAAATTATTAAGGGGTGCACTGAACGAGTGTGCAAAATTTCAGTCTTCTAAATGCAAAATACAACCCGCAAAATGCAAAATAATAGTAATAATAATACGCATATCAAAAAAATCATTTTTTAAATTTGACGTCATCACATACTATGCCTCAATGCAGAAAGGCGTGAAAACATATGTAACATGTTCTAGAATGCCTCCAGTCTTGAAGAAAACGAAGTAAAAAGCCTTATTGGTACTTTTTTAATCGAATAATGAAGATTCTACCCTATCACCTAAAAACATAATATAATTTAAATATAATAATTTAATTATATAATTTAAAAGGTTAAGCATTAAGGAGAAAGTACAGCAACGTTTATCAAAATGACACTTTTATTCACAAAAGTTACTTATATTTGGCAGGGGCCTATTTTTAAAAATTCAGAACTAACTTGCAGCATGAAATACGTAAATTTCACCTAAAGTTATAAAACAAAAAAGGAGAGAGGATAGGACCCCTCTAAATACACCCTATTATCTAGGAACAAACAGACAGACACGCACAAAAAAGAATTTTCGTCTTAAATGTCGATAGTGATTTCCCTGTTGGAATAGTTAACGATCTTAAAACCCAAACCCAACGTTACGAAAAGAATAAAGCAGGATTGCTCCGTTACCTGTTCAAAACGGGATTTTCCCTAATCATCCTCTGCATGACATTTGTTTTCATACTATACTGTACATTTGAGTCTCATTGTATTATGATTATTAATTTCCATAATCGAAATAACAAAACAGAAACGGGATTTTACTTATTTTCACTTTAAATTAATTTATTTCGGAATTCGATTTAAATCAACGATTTTTATTGAAAAAATCAAGTGATTTAAATCAATCCACCCTGTTTGAAGACCAACACACAACTAAAAACTTTCAGTACTATTTCGCTACTATGGCTTCCAAAGTGAACAAGTTTGAGATGGGTATATCGTGGCACCTTTCCACGCCAAGTTTTCTGTGTCTAAAATTCAAAAACAGTGTAAAGAAAATGGATACACCATAGAATCGACACCTTTTAAGAATATAATCAAGCGATATAAAAGCCAAAAGCTATCAACTATCAGTTCCACCCACCAAACAGTGTTATGCAATGTAGTGGTTCCAAACTTGTCTCAGAAGTTACGTTGAAGGATCCTCAAGGAAAAGCCCCTACACGATGTAACCACATGTCTCAGAGAACTGTGAACTGCACACTGCATCACAAATTAAATTTCCGGAACATATTTAAGGGCTAAAGACATTATATGAGTGAGACCCATCACTGGGAGAGTTCGCCGCCACGTTGGATGAAGCTAGGATTCATTTTCAGCTAGGATTATCAGATTGTAGTAAAATTCATCAGTCTTAACTTACACTTCGCTCGACTAGAAATTCTATCCGAAATTACTCTGTCATTGCAAGATAACTTTCTTCAAAGGATTTATGGCTGTCGTGGAATATTGCTACAGTAAGATTCATTATTTGGCAGGTGCCTAAAAGCTATAAGATCAACTCTGTATACTATCAGCAACATATACTCACACCTATTTATACAGAAGACTTGCCTCACCTGTATGGAAATGTCATAAATAAAGTCTGCGGCAACACAAGGTTCCACCACATAATCTCTTTCTACATACAGATTTCTGCAACAAATGGAGACATCCACAGTATCAAGCCTATTCCACTTGAGGACATACCGGCGAAGAAACCAGATGCTCTGTGGATTTCTGCGGGTTTCGTCTTTTGAAGAAACTACATCCCTCATGATGTGTCACCACCCTAAACTGCAACTTCCAGTGTAACAGCTTTCTACAATGAAAGTTGCGAGTGAATGACTGCTGTCAAGACACATGGGGACATCACACTCAGGGCAACAGATGATGAAGCCATAGCTTTTCCGAAGGCAATATCGGGTTCAAGTTTGGACATATATACGCAACTCAAACTGCTGTAAATGGAGCTCTGATTTGTTTCAGTTTAAGAATACTTTCAAATAAAATTTCTAAAGTCTACCAATAACGACAACAATGATTACTACTTTGTTTTAAATTATGTGTTTTTCCTTTTCCAACGACATATAGTATATTACTCACATGGCACGTCTTTGTAGAAAGTCGATTCTCTCCCCAAATTCCAAAGATCAAGGAATTACAGGTTTACAGGTCACATGCAAGAACAATTATTAAAACAAGGCTTATCTTTTTAGACAACTTGTTTTAATTAGTGCATTTACTCAATTCTCTCGCATAGAATAATACTTTCTTTATGTAACACAATACTTACTTATTAATCAACAACATTTGTTAGTATACTACAATATCAAAAACCTTTAACGTATTTATATATATTTATATGTATATATATATTACAATAACTATATTACAAATTAAGATTACCATATTGTCAGATCTCATATGAAATTTTGCATAAACTATCAATGACAACTAACAGCGATTATTCCATATAAAAATGCGAATAACAATTCTGTATCTACAAAACGATTACTGTTATGAAGTCTCAAAAAAAAAAACTAAGTACATACATTCCTCAAACTCTAGTTTTTGTTTTATCTCAACATACTTATCTTAACAAAATTATGAAAATTAAGGCCAAGGTAAACTTGCAACTACACAAATTTAAATTTGGCATAAATTATTACCTTTTCCTTCATTTTTAACATTGCCTTCGTCATTCATTCTAACATTTAATACTACTAATTTGCTGCTACAAGTCTGTGGCTATTCTGGAAAATCACAAGACACGACTTTATTATTAAGATCATTTCGTACTTTCGTATGATATAGCACCACTTATGATCCGAATCACCTCTTCAAAAAGTAGTGTACTTTCCACAAATAAAACAAGTAATACTAAAGGTACCTACTTCACCAAGCAAATTATAGAATATGACATTTTATGCTTTCATTCAAGAGCACCCGTTACTTGTGGTAGATTAAAATTTTGTGCAAAAGGTTTGACATTTCAAGTCAGTTTATTTATTTATCCAGATTTCCAAATAAAATACCTTTTCCAAACAGAATATTTGTTCTGTTAGGAGGAAACAACACTAACAAGCGCCTGAGGTGCGACTTACTACATGACTTTTCGAGATGACGCGATTCTTTTCAGAAAGTTTTAGTCTGTCTCGATAAATTTCTTTCCATTAACTTACATCTTAAAGTAATTGTAAAGACGTACCATTCACCCACAGATGGCAGCACGTTTCTTACAAATGCAGGATGTCCTAAACTGTGCGCCACAGCACCTTAGCTAGCTTTCACGTAATATTTGGAAGTTTCACTGAAACGACACTTAACTTTAGAAATGTCATAATTACGACGAAAATAATTTCGATTTACAGCAACATCTGCCAAAGGGCTTGTAAAATTAAAATGTTTAATTTTCTGTGTATATCATTCACGTATATGTCTTTGCTACACCTATGTTCTGACTTACAGCACCGCCGAAAAACCGTCGTACACTAAGAGTGCCGCGAACTGAAAAAGTATGAGAAGCATCATACAAATGTTATTTTATAAAGGGCCATAAAGTCAAACTCGAGAGAGGACCATCGTTGAAACTAAACTGGAGTGATTTGAGTCTAACGTCCCTTTCCACTTATCAAGGCTACATGAGCATGGCACTCTGTTTGAAGTGAAATCCGAACCACTACTCGGATTTGAACCTGAGACAAGCACTCCACCAGGAATTGAACCCGGGTCCAAGCATACATGAAGTACACGCGACAGTCACTCAGCTACGACTAGGCATTTGTAAAACCGGAAGTGTTAGATTTGGCCACTATCGGAATCAACATTGTATTCTCATACAGCAAAAGCGTAACAGATATGTAAATAACTTTTTGATATGAAATCAGCGTCCTAAGAATAGACCACTTCCAGATCCAATATTGGATCCTCAGCGTAGTTTCACAATGTAAAATGAAATTCACTTGTGAATATTATAGGCCCTTACACGACACACTGGAAAGCGTGCTGCTCTATATTCGAGATTGATACACCTTTACACACTTTTCAAGTAAAATTTCTACAAAGAAGATCAGGAACACAGTTATATGTAAGTATTGCACAACGTATAAAGAAATAAAAACCACTATTACATAACGAACAAGCAGTTTTCAAGATTTAATCCTTTGACTGCATACTGCTTCTGTAGCCAAGACATGGCTCTACATACAAAAGTTAGAGAATTAGATCGATATCTTGGAGGAAAAAAAAAAAAAAAAAAGATTGAGACGTGGCACGGACTTGACTATAGCAGTCGCCAGCAATGGAAGGGGTAATATCTGATGAAAGTGTTTATCTTATGACCTCACATGCTATATGCTGCAATAAGAAACCCATCATGTTCTACTCTTTGAAATCAAAATTATTAAATGCTATTTAATCAAAAAATATGCCAACTACACAATCAATATTTGACCTGAGTTCACGTTCTTACACACAACAAGTAAATTTTCTTTTTCTTTTCATTTTTTAAACCTCTCTGCTGTCTTCTTCGAATTTAGTGCTCTGGTTCAAGCAAGAAAATGATACAAGGAAAGTGAGACAAGCAAACATCTTTAATGATATACAACTTCGTAGATACGAAATAAAGAATTGTAAAATCTTACGTGCTTTTTATTTCGATACGTTTTCGTTCTGCTCGGATATCTTGAAGATCATCGCTACACTGTGCTTAGAGAGAAATTTTCTATGAGAATTTACAGATGTTTATGACTATCGAGTGTCAGGACTTAGATATGGGTGAACACAGTACTTTTTTTTTAACAACACAATACACAACTTCTTCATATTCTCAAGGTAGAATCATCATTAGAAACCTTCCCTTTCCACTTACAAGCTGATGGAAGTTCTGAGAACGTAACGAAAACACATGAAAATATAGGCACATTTTAAGAATACACCAACCAAGTAGGGAATCCTTTTGATTCTTAAAATAACCTTTGCATACATTGGTAAGTTTGCGAGCTACTCTTTACTATGATACAGCCCTACTACTGATGACTACGGAATGGATTAAGATGTATTTAAAATGTGTTAGTTACGTATGTGAATACACATTTTTCAGTTATCATCATCAAAATATGAAATTCTATCATGGTTCAAAATGATAAAGAAGACCAACAAACGCACGAAAAAAAAAAAAAAAACTACTAGAAAATGAAGATCAAAAAAGAAAAACGCTTGGTAGAAGAGGTGTAGGATTTCCGTTAAAGTAGGAAAATAACAAGCGATAAAAAAAAAAAAAAAAACCCTACAAAATATATAAAATCCAGAATAGTTCACGAGAAGAAGGCATTCGATGAAAAACAAAAGCTTCTAACCGCAAACATTTACACTGAATAAATTAAAAAAAAAAAAAAAAAAAAAAAATGAAACCATATGTACGGATGTAAGGCATGCACAATTCAAAAAAATGTGCTGCTACAGAAGCATGCTAAAAATTACGCGCGGTATCAAATAAGAATGCTGGAAATGGAACAAGAAAAAAGGAGAGTGCTGAAGACTTATTTCGAAAAGACGAGATAGGATGATTAGACACATTGTGAGACAAAGGAATCAAGCTCTTAGCTATGGAGGGAATGACAAGAAGGAAAAATACCCACAAGATATGGCAATTCAAATATACTGACCAAATAATACGAGGAGGAGGGAAAAAAAACTACACAGAAATGGAAGATCTGGTTCAGGTTAAGGTTGGAAACCTGCATCAACCAACTGAAAGACAATTGACCCCAGAAGACTTTTCACTTCATTCTGATTATATGAAAATGTTATTACAAAATTTAAACAGCACAACATATACGATCTATCAACACGAAAATCTCTGCTTCGTAAGTACGCAGTTTTAATTATTGACAAGAATTGTAGATCAAAGTTTTCGACAAGCGAAAATTTTTAGGCAAGTAAATACAAAAAATCAAACTATAGATAAAATGTAATTAGGAAAATTATAGTAGCACTAACAGAATGTATATGAAAACGTATCGGCAAATACATTATTAAATGTGAAAATTATACAGATAAATAACTTGAGCGTTAACCTGTGCTTTACCAAGGGTTAAAGTGAACGATTTTCTTCCAAAGGGGGTTAGCTACCTCACATGTATTGTCTAGGAAACGTATGATATACTGTATATGTAACTTTGTGTCAAAATGTGACTTGTTTCCTGGTACCGTATTTATTTAATAACAAAAATAAAATCATTACGGCAGTGTACAAGAAGAACTGCATTGGACAATCTTCACTTTTATTGAACTGTAAACCTTACTTACTTTCACGTATCATTACCTTACCAACCGACCCTAAAACACTACTCTTGAAATTCTTTTTGTTAGTTTTAATGCTGATTTTTGTTGCTTTCGCAAGATACATGTGTTAGAGTGGTTTTCCCAACTCAGTGTACATTATCCGTAATGCGTAATAATGCAAAAATAGTCCGTATTATACTAAGAGTAACTGAGTGACACGTAAACAATAATTATGTTAATATTTTCATTTCCTTTACGCAGTCATATATTGTATAGAAAATAAAGATTTTTACATAATTTCTAAACAATAATTAGTATATTAATGAACATACTAAGATGTTCAATCCTTATTACAATGAACAAAATTTAGATGGAGACCCAGTTTTTTTTTTTTTTACCTAAAATATTTTCAGAAAAACAGACGTTGGGGAACTGAGTTACCCCACTTGATAAAGGAAGGGGTTAATCTTCTCTAATAAGTAAAAATTTCTGTATGCACATTTTTTCGAGTCTATGTCATAACGAACAAAAAGAATGTACAATTTTAGCGTCACGTAATTAGAATAACGAGGTCCCAGTGTGTGCATATGAAAACCAAAATGCAAGATAGAGTTTGCATACTCAACATTTTTCCTCAAAGGTGAAGATTTAAGGGTTACCTATCGCTACCATATATTTTTCATTTCCACAAACGATGGCATAGTTCTCATTCCAACACAAATGAACTACATTTATTCATAGTAGAACAAAACCGATTATAATAGTACGGTACAGTTTTGTTAAGTTCTAGTGTGCCTTTTCATGTCTATTTATATATATATATATATATATATATATATATATATATATATATATATATATTTCAGTAAAAACTGTTACGATTACTGGTGGGAAAGCTTTGAAATCTTGAACTGTCGACCAATACGTCTTTTAGCCTAGGTGCTGAAAGAGACGCAAAAACTCCAACCTAACTTCTTTGCTAGACGAACACCGATTCCAGCTATCAGAACGACAGAACGCTCACAAACAAAGAAAAAAATATTTAGTCAGAAACGGATCAAAAATGAGGACACACAGGTATGGAGCATTAGAAATGTACGTGGATGTGTACATGATATAGCGAAATGGTGCTTCTTTGCTTAGGGAGAAAAAAAAAAAAAAGAAAAGAAAGAAAAAATCACGACAGCGACTAATGACAATCTTTAATGAATCGAACACCAACAAAACAAAAAGTTAAAATTATTGCACAGGCAAAGAAGAAAAATAAATTAGGAAAAGCTATTCAAGCTAACGATTAGGAATCACTTTGAACATTATGACGGAAAAGCGTGCAGCCGAACGGACGTCGATTTTAGGGTTTCAAGAGAGGAGGAAATAGATACAAAGAGAGGGCGATTACCTGAGAACAGTGAAGTGACTAAACTGAAATAAGAAAAAGCTGAATAATAATAATAAAAGAAAAAATACTAAAAATAATGGAACATACGGAACTATTGATTTTAGTTTCACATACAGATATGTTAGTATATAATTACATACATATCACTTTCCTCGTATCAGGGACAAATAGTCTTGGTAATAATGTTCTCATTAACTACCACCAATCAAATCCCATCCCTGATAACACTACATATATTTAAAAAAAAAAAAAAAAGTATACACTTTCAGTTTCAAACATAAATATACAAATAATAACCTTTCCTTTTTAAGTAATAAATAACAATCCATTAAATTCTTCATCCAGTCTCTTTCACATTGGCACAATTTCACAAATCTTACAGCAAGTGAAGAACATTGGTAGCTTATCACTTATCTCTAAATTTTTGCTTCTGGTAACAAATTAAAAAGACTGAACAATTACACATATATTAAAAAAAAAAAAGAAAAAGAAGACTAAAATCATAGTGCTATGATTTGTGTGACTATTTCTTTTCACGAAAATAACTATAAATTACATTTAAAAAAAGAATTACGAACAATGCAAGAGAGCAAGATAAGATTAAACAGTCAGACCAGTGGTTCGCGTTTCGTTTTGTCGAATTTTCCAAATAAAGTTTCACATTTTGTAGCTCTTGTAAAACAAGGTATCCCTTGACATTTTAAAAACTGTTTCTTTTATTCATAGATCATTACAGAAATAAACCATTAATTACCTAAAAACAAAATACACTGAATATTGCACTTGACATAGTAAATTTCACTTATAGAAAATTATATATATAATAGCATGTTACATGTTTCCACATTTTCCTCCTTCATTATTGTACGTTTGTCACTTATCACCAGTCCCTGCCATTGGCTAGCTAATTAAAACGGCTCCTTCCCATCCAGCTGCAATGGTGATAGCTAACGCGCAATATGTTCTCTATAGCCATGTCCAAATCACCCAAAATGCACCGTTCATTCCACATTCTACCGTTCCGTCAGGGAAAACTGGCGCTTTTAAATTAATAAAAAGGTATTTTTAAAATTTCACGCAAAACTGGCAATTTCGCGTTTTATTGCGCAACGGAAACTAATGAAAATACACATAGAATACCATAAAACGTCAAGAAACTGAGAATTACTTAATTTTGACGCATTTCGTTTTATTGCGCATTGTGAAAAACTCGTGTCTCTATTTTTATCTTAATACAGTGAATGTTTATTTTTCCATAATATCTTGTCCAAAAGAGATTTAAACTCCGAACCCTCACCCCCGCCTTGCGTACGTCACGGAGACAGAAAAGTGTATAATTACCAACAAATAATGCTAAAAAGAAATAAGAAAAGTCCCACGTAATCACTAAATCCTTTTCTTCCTTTTTTTTTTTTTTTTTTTCAAATGTTAATGATTTCACGTTACATAAATAACAGGGCAATATGAACGAAATAATTTACGAAATCTTGAACATTTTATGGTTAATGAGGCCTCTAATTTATAATCCAACTAATCGCTTTCATGTTAAATATTTTTTCCTTAATTGTCTAATTTCTTACACATACATATAACTAATTTATTCACAATGTTTTATTTGCATTCATTTCAAAGGCGAATTTCTAATGCATAAACAAATCCTTTGACACAACCATAAAAAAAATCTAATAAAAACGGATAAAGGTCAAATGACTGCTGTGGTTAGATGGTTTATCAAATACGGATATACTCAAATACTTTTATAGCAAACCGGATATATTTATGTACGATAACTATAAACAATATTATCAATAAAATGTTACCCATTAAACTTTTGTATAATTTTGACTGTATATTTCTCTTGTAACTATGAACAGTACTTCACACTACTGTAATTTCTCATCAACACACATACTGTTTATGATTTTATACTACGGTCTAATTAAATATAACAGCTAAATGATCCAGGTTGATTTCTTTTCAATCTTATTTGTATAGTACACTTATGTGATTTATGCGTGTTCTGCCAGATAACGCAAAATTACAAAAAACTATTAATTAAATTAGTATCGTTCTAAAACGAAGAAAGGATCCCTAGTAATTACACTTCAACGAATTAACTTTGATATTCAATTAACAGGGTTTATACAATATTCACAACATATACATATATTTATTTATCACAAAACCATCTTGGCACAACTGATCTTCATGCAATACTTAAATATTCATCTTCACAAAATCTGGCCACCCACCTCTGTAAAGAACTTTTATTCACAACCGGCGTTACGTTAGCATAACACTGTGATTTCAAAAAATATCTCATACAGCCATTTCGGATGAAAGTAATCGGCTTTTCCAATAGAGATCAGTAGCCATTTTTTTTTTCCAAATAAGATTTACATGGATATAAATGCATTATCAAACTATTTCTTATAATATTGGGTGTTACATAAATGTTTCACAATATTTTGGGAAGATTCCTCACATCAGATAAGAAGAAAAAAGTTCATATGAAACTGTGCTCAAAAGTAGGTAGTTCGAAGTTATAGGGCGCAGAAAATGTGAAATAAGTGCCTTTTATAAGTCCATAGCTCCACTACTATGGGACCTATCGTAGTCGGGTCAAGACATCACTAAGGAACTGGTATATGAACTATCCAAATATCCACCTTTCAGAACTTTCGGTACTTGTACAATCATTTTTAGACAGGTTGTTTGGGAGTACTTGGTCACTTTCCACCTACCTCTCTAAAAAAATTGGTGTGCAGCATTCTTAAACATGGATATGTGGATGTTTACATACCAGTTCCTGAGTAAAGTCTTGACCCAACTACGATGGGTTCCATAATAGTGGAGCTATAAACTTTTAAAGTTCACTTATTTAACGTTTTCGGCACCCTATAACTCTGAGACTATCCACTTTTGAGCACAGGTCCATATAAATTTTTTTTTTTCTTATCATGATGTGAGAAATCTCTTCCTAAAATATTATAACACCATGTATATGAATTGGTAAGACAAGAAACAAAATAGTGTGCTTTGCAACTAAAATAAAAACCAACGCATACTGAATAGCTGAAAGAAAAAATATTGTTTTGGAATACAAGCATTTTTAAATACAAAAGCACTTACCAAAATATTTGAGCATGGACATTTTAGAACATCTACATGTAATACATTATTAGAAGAAGCAGTAACAGTGCCCTACAGCTTGTGCGGTCTGAAAGGTATGCTCTACCTCGCCAGCACTTTTAAACTAACGGTATTAATCAGAATGTGCCGATTTCTTTTTTAATTATTTTAAGTAGTGGAAATTTTCCTTTCTTATTTCTTCAAACATACACACACGACAAAAACGTAAGAACGTTTACAAAAAAGAAACCTTGTAAGCTGACGACGAAACTAGTCAGAGATCACTGAGGATCAAAGAATATGGTTACTGCCGTGATAATTTAATTTTTTGACACACTTCACTTTTCACAAGAACATACTCTGAAAATATAAGACAGATAAAATAAGCGAAATAGTAGATTCTTATACTTCAATTAGGCAAATTCGAATTTACTTTTCAATCATACGTGGTTGAATTATACTTCTGTCTACTATTAACAAGTGAAAACATCATAAGAATGTTTTACATTTTGTTTTTCAGTAATTATAACGAATAATGAAACGACATGTCCACATCCGAGTTCACTCTTAACCCTATGAACTAATGTATTAGATGTCTTAGGAATTTTTTAAGATTATTTTCTTGTAAGGTACGACTAGTGTAAGCTCAATGAAGCAGTTTTGTGCGTAAGCAAAATTTTAGATCCTGGTGAAAATCCAGAATCCGTCAAATTAAGAGGTAGATATTTAACTATATAGAAACCCAACCTGATTTGAATAAATGAAAATAACACAAAAACTAATTTTGTGTCACGATAAGTGATTATAAATTGTGTTCTATTTATACCAATCATTTTTTCCTGTTACAGAATTGTGTATTATTTTAAGCATGGCTATGCCTTTACCTACAACACAAAGCATGTACATCTTGAGAATGATACTGTTTTATTTTATACTTCCTTAAGTGATTTATGTCTTAAGTGGGATCAGACCCAATCTTGTACGACATCGATAGTTAATTCCTTAAAAATCACTGACACCCACTGTATGTCGAGCAATTTCAATATTCTTTGTTGTATATTGTTGTTGTTACCTTTCCGCATCGTGGCTATATGAAAAATAGTAGAAGTATGTTCCTTCGATATTTTCTTTTATTATTATTATTATTATTATTTTACTCGTAAATATTCTAAACAAGGGTCCCCATATTTTTAATCGGAATCATTTCCCGCCAACTGCAAACAATTTTGCAAGTATTTTGTTTTTGTTCACATTTGACTTCACAAGTCAAATTCTGCTTCACGCGTTTGTCTAGAAAAGACCATAGTGACCACCATGATAAGAGAGAGGAAATAACAATATTACTATTTCAGTCTATCACCTGCGCTGCCTACTAAAGCCAATAGATGGCGCATGCGTACAGGCAATTTGCAGATTTAGAAGAATTGTGACGACTTAATTGGAACTTAAAACTGTATTGTTTCAATTTAATTATTTGAAAATGTATAATGATGATGCTGAACAAGAATGTGCTTTGCTATTTATTATTAAGATAAGGACCGAAACCAGATGATGCTGAACAAGAATGTGCTTTGCTATTTATTAAAAGATAAGGACTGAAACCAGATGATGCTGAACAAGAATGTGCTTTGCTATTTATTATTAAGATAAGGACTGAAACCAGATGATGCTGAACAAGAATGTGCTTTGCTATTTATTATTAAGATAAGGACTGAAACCAGATGATGCTGAACAAGAATGTGCTTTGCTATTTATTAAAAGATAAGGACTGAAACCAGATGATGCTGAACAAGAATGTGCTTTGCTATTTATTATTAAGATAAGGACTGAAACCAGATGATGCTGAACAAGAATGTGCTTTGCTATTTATTATTAAGATAAGGACTGAAACCAGATGATGCTGAACAAGAATGTGCTTTGCTATTTATTATTAAGATAAGGACTGAAACCAGATGATGCTGAACAAGAATGTGCTTTGCTATTTATTATTAAGATAAGGACTGAAACCAGATGATGCTGAACAAGAATGTGCTTTGCTATTTATTATTAAGATAAGGACTGAAACCAGATAATGCTGAACAAGAATGTGCTTTGCTATTTATTATTAAGATAAGGACTGAAACCAGATGATGCTGAACAAGAATGTGCTTTGCTATTTATTAAAAGATAAGGACTGAAACCAGATGATGCTGAACAAGAATGTGCTTTGCTATTTATTATTAAGATAAGGACCGAAACCTGATGATGCTGAACAAGAATGTGCTTTGCTATTTATTATTAAGATAAGGACTGAAACCAGATGAAGCTGAACAAGAATGTGCTTTGCTATTTATTATTAAAATAAGGACCGAAACCAGATGATGCTGAACAAGAATGTGCTTTGCTATTTATTATTAAGATAAGGACCGAAACCAGATGATGCTGAACAAGAATGTGCTTTGCTATTTATTATTAAGATAAGCGCCGAAACCTGTTGATGCTGAACAAGAATGTGCTTTGTTATTTATTATTAAAATAAGGACCGAAACTAGATGATGCTGAACAAGAATGTGCTTTGCTATTTATTATTAAGATAAGGACCGAAACTAGATTATGCTGAACAAGAATGTGCTTTGCTATTTATTATTAAGATAAGGACCGAAACCAGATTTAGAGTTGAGCATTAATGTTTGTGTGACTGCAAGTGAGTTGGTTGGGAAAAAAAATGTTACATGTAAACAATTAACCTTTTAATTAAACACCTTTTTGAGCTACAGTGTCCCGTCGGGTGGGAGAAACAATTAGTTTCTTAACAAGAAAGTATTAGTTCATATTATAGCAATCTAAAGACATTATCTGACTCACTATCTAAATTTCTTATGTTCTTAATTCTCTTTAACTTTAAAGAAAAAGAAAAGACGGGGTGGGCGTAGCAAAGGCCCTTAGTGGAAATGTTAAGCCTATTAGGACAAATTCTCAAATATAATTCACCAAAGAAACTCCCATTTTTCTGACTCAATTATACAACAATAGTCATAAATGCAATAAGCAACCTATTACTTTAAAAGTACAACACATAAATCGATAAATGTAATACGCAAAAAAAGATACTGCACCCAAAAGTAATTTGAAATCACAAAATACGTACTTGTTTACGACCTACCTCTTTGTAGTAGGATTAAAAGCCAACATTTTATTACTATTATTATTATTATTATTATTAATGCAGTGTTTAGTTGAACGTGTCATGTATCGTCCGAAGTGACAGAATAAGAAAAAACGTTAGAAACGACCAAAGAAGTTCTTTTCTTTGCAGTTTCACGTCTCTTTTCAGCATCGTGGCAACATGAATGGAAATAAAATTAAATCTTTAGTTTGTTACAAAGTTACGTCCTGTAATCTGGAGAAGACGAGCGATAAATGCAGGAACGAAATATACACAAGAATTAGTGGAATGAAAATATGGGAAAAACGGGAAATCCCTGAGATAGTTACAGAAATGATTCTAGTTTAACGTCGAATGTTTATGTACTTTAGGCTAAAGGAAATAGATGATTAATGAAAGTTAATGGCTGTGAAATAATTAGTGGAAGAAGGGGGGAGACAACGGGAAAACTCCGAGAAAATCCATCACGGATATGACACTATCCACCACAAACTCACATAGCTTTCAGTTGAACCAACAACTCCCCACACGGAAGATTAGTGCTCACTGAAATATGCTATCGATCAGAAGCTAACATGGGTAAGATTGCATCACGAATTCCTTACGCCAAAGTGAGCGCTTTACAACTTAGTCAACATTACCCCAGAACGAAATTTACAGCTTATCACGGACCTTAACGTATATCTCAAACGAAATCAAAAAGATCGTATCACGTCCACGTTTAAGTGTAGAATGGGAAACAAAATTCTTTCTTTACCGTCTCTAAACTATAAATCAATTTAATATATACATATTTTCTTCCTTAATTCTGTCCCCTCAGACAAAACATGATAATTTGAGCGAAAAAAAAAAAACGGCTGATTTCATTCTCTACACACATTTAATTAATATTCTCATTGATAAAACACGAAACAGTAAACATAAATCGACCATATTCTTATTATAACGATGTATTATCCTATATTAAACATGTCCCAATCCAGTTCTCTGAGATGTTGAAGACATTCAAGTCATTCTAACTGAAGCATCCAGGGATTTTCTTAGCCAACTGACTCTCATAAACGAAATGAAAACGTTATCTTACTCGAAACAGCCTAGCCGGCGGGTTCTCTTTCAAAGGCCATATCCTCGCAACCGTACGTATAAAATTTCAATATTTTGGCTTTGAATGGAAACCTTAAACGAAAACTCATGTCTGTTTCAAATGAAAATTTTATCTGAGGGCAAGAATATGGTGCTTTACAGACATGGGTGGCGTATTCGACTTCCAAACTATGCTAGGGATAAATATCGGATATCTTTTACAACGGATGTATCCGTCTGCCTGTAGACAAGTCTTAAAGCAAAAGTGATAAGATATAGCGAGAAGCGATTTTTCTGGAATCAATTTAGCTTCCCGAGAATAGGTTCTATCTCATAATTAATCTCTATTCAAACAGGAAATAATAGAAATTAACTATTTTCGGTTTCAATGTTGATCGCCATAGAAAAACAGTAACATACAGTGACAAGCAGTTTTCCGGAATCGATTCAGCGTCTCACTGAAAGGTGCCATCTTCACTTGTATCTCTCTACTAAAAGGCAGAAATCACCGTTCTACCGTAGTGTATATATATACATATATTCGCGCACGGACGACCTATAAAATCGGCCTCTTTCGTTAAAGTTAACTTGTCCTAAGTGTTGAAAAGAAAACCGAATAATTAGTCACACCTAAACACTTCCCTTAATTAACTCCTCAAGCATAGTCATTTTTGTTGAAATTTCCATAAACTATTCAAAACACTATAATAATTCGGTGAGGATTGTGATATTTCAGTTAAAATATCGTTACTTTAAACGAAGAGAATTCTTGCTTCATATTCGGTGTACCACATACGCCAACACATCATTTACTACGGAAAACTCGAATATTTAGGAATGAAAATAAATAAAATTTAATTTTAGAAAGATATGTTTTCTAGGTGTCCAGTCCTTCTCTTTTTCATACATGCAAAAGAACAGAAAGAGAATTTTATTTTTACAAATTAGGACTTTTGATCGATCAGAAACCGTTTGCTTAACGATATCCGGAAGAAAAGAAAGAAAAAAAGTAGAGTACAAGTATCATAACTCAGTAAGAAACTGCGACACTTCAAATATAATCACTTGAAATATTAAGAACTGTTACCTATTTAATATTTCCTGATTCTATATAACCAGTATATAATCTACTTTGAAACAAAAACTACGAAAATCTTTTACAAAAAACGAGTTTTTTTTTTTTCGGAAATCGGCATCTTATAAAATACTTTGCTATATTTAACGTTGACCTTTTTTCAGAACTAGGGTGAAAATTAAAAAAAAAAAAATAAAATAAATAAACAAAAACCTACCTTCTCTTGTTTTTAATCAATTATACAACTTTTTGTGTCTTGCGAACAAAAAGTTATTACTGTTTCCAACTGCGAAGTTTAAATATTCCATTTACGCAACACAGGGAAAAAAGTATTTATACTGGCAAGATGAGATCACAAGTCCAGAGAACGACTATTTTTCATTTAGAACTCACATTAACATGAAAATATTTTGCCAATGTCACCTCGGGTTTATCTATGTCCATGTATCGAACTTAGCAATCTCTACTGAACATACGAAAAAAGAAATATTCCTTGGCGCGGGAAACTCGGGTTTGATTCCTAGCAGAAGCTCATGTAACACTCAATTCAAATACAACCAACGAAGAAAGAAATTTTTAAAAAATGTCAAATTTAGTCTAACGAAAGAGATAAGGCCGAAGTATTATTTACTCTGCTTTTCGGAATACATTTTATTTCAGAAATTACTTAGCGAGCAATTTTTAATGATTTGTTCTAATGTATTTTATAAATTATAAGATAAATCAGATGTCACTGTTAGGAATGAACTTTATAAGGTGTTGTTAAATACATCTGTATTATTTTTACAACTATCAACCTGATAATCTGTTTTTAATATTATTTTATAAATAATAAAAGATAGTCAAAAAAAATAAGCTTGTTATAATTTAATGCTAGAGGAATTCTTATTTCGAAAGGTGTATAAAATACGTACACATTGTACATTAACATATTTTTCCCTGTGAAGAGCCAATTATAAAAATAAGATGTAAAAACTTTTTCTGTGATTCAATTCAAGTAAACTTTAAAAAACAATTCCTTCCAAACAATATTCAATTCAAATCAGGGCTGGATGTCTATATATATAAACCACAACCCGCTAGAAGTTGCATATACAAAAGTGCGTCCTAAACTATTCAATGTAAAGAGTTAAAATCAAAGTGCTGTCTACCAATAATATTACATTTCTATTAAGTATGTAAGCAATGTGCTAAAGAAGCAGCATATGTGATAAGGAAGACAATGGCAGAACTCAAATACTCTTTCAGATATATACATATATTTTACTACATCCATTCGTGTTCTCTGCAGAAACTTCCAACTTCTTATAAGAACAAATAATAAAATAAAATAAAATAATACACATAAAATAACAACACAGATTTCTCACAATGCAAAAATTAACACAAAAATTGCTCATCTGACATACGACCACTCTTACAAATAATTTTCCTTTGGTACATTCAGTCTGTAAACTATCAGAAAATGTTCTCATACATATGGAAATAAACACGTACAGGAAATCAACAACATTTACGTTTTTTAAAAAAAAAAATTGTGATTAGTATAAATTTAGATGAAGTACCAACTTAATTCTAGAGCACTTGTAAGCTCGTAACAACTCTTCCAAAACTTTTACTCAATAGTATTCGCTCCCTTTTATTCTATAAATATTAGGATCTACTATCAACTATTTTTAATTGCTCCTAAAAACGACGTATTAACTAACATTATCCTTTTTAACTTTAACATTTTTTTCTTTATTTTCCATTTTAGTTAAATACCTTAAAAACTATCGCTCTTTTTATTTCAAAATGTATACGAGGATCATGGGCTAAAATGAAAACAGAAGTAACAATATTTCTTTTTAGCTGAAAATTCCTATCATGTTACTTCACACATTTCTTTAGGGTTATTGTAGTAAAAAAAATGAACCAATAAGAAAACAAAAACTCATATTAGAGTAAGAATCAACAGTATTACCTGGACAGCAGATCTCATTATCTACATTAGGTGTTAATGTCATCTAATGACTTTTAGTTTTACCTCAGAATTATTGACAAAAACATGTTCTTGTAATACTTTGTTCAAGTTATGTACCCGATCCCCTGCTTCATCAGCCATTCCTTCCACTTCTTTCAGGTAGTCAAACACCTCTTCAAGCTATCAAGGTATTGTGAGAAAATAAGAGAAAAAAAATCAGATGTTTTTATGCGAACCCACACAACAAGCAAAATACAATATGAGCTAGAAAATACAGGATTATCCTGCACAATGTGGTTCTTATTATCACATACATTTACGAATTGCCAATATCTTACCTTGCATCCACGAAAATAATAATAATAATAAATAATAATAATAATAATAATAATAATAATAATAATAATAATAATAATAATAATAATAATATTAATAATAATAATAAAGTTTTTTAGAACCGTTTCGTTGCTCCTGGCAACTTTCTCAGTGGCTATAACTAAACTAACAACATGGAGAAGAGTCCTTCATTTCTGTGAAATCTATTAAGGAAAAGAAAGTAAATTTGATCCTCGCTTCACGAATTGAGTTAGTATGTCTCCTCGAAAAAATATATATATATATATATATATATATATATATATATATATATATATATATATATATATATATATATATATATATATATATATATATATATATATATATATATATATATATATATATATATATATATATATATATATATATATATATATATATATATATATATATAAGTTGAAGATGTAATACCATTTTCTTAATGCAGAGTTATTCGTAAAAAGAACACTTATCTTCCTGTGAAAAGTACGAAGCGCACGTCAAAAAAAGACCGATAATTTTTACTCGCAGTTGGCAACACTGACGAAGTTTAGCATGTGCAGGAACCATGCCCTAGTATTCTGTGCTTGCTGTAGAGTTAGAATCAATCGAGTGGTGTTTGTACGTGCGAGTTGCAGTAAGGTGAAATAGCAACCGTAATACAAAATCCTGCCAAATGTGAAGCGAAATCTGTCATACCATTTTTTGAAAGCCAAAAGACAGAATGCATCGGGAATTGTGTGCTATTTAAGGACCGACAGCAATGAGTGACGGGGAAGATCAGGCAATGGTGGACAGAGTTTCGGGAAAGGCGTTCAAATGTTCATGACGTTGAGCGTAGCGGGAGGTCTAGCGTTTAGATAGACAATATCGGGGAATGCGTTCACGAGAAAGTGCAATCAAATCCCAGCTCAAAATAACTGAACTCGCCCACAAGTTTCCAGAAGTGCCTGGAGAAATAGTGCATCGAATTGTGACTAGTACGCTGGGTTATCACAAACTATGTGTGACGTGAGTGCCAAAAATGATGACAGACGCTTACAGAGAGCAAAAAATGACAGCTGCACGTGATTTTTTGGTTCGCTGGGAAAAGATGAGGATGACCTCTTTTCTCACAAAGCGACAGAGGATGAAACCTGGTTATAGTACGCCACTGTAGAATCGAAACAGAACTACATGAATGGCAGCACTCTCGTTCTAAAACGAAAAAATTCAAACAAACATCATCAGTTTACAAAATCATGGCAACCATGTTTTGGGATCAAAAGGGTGTGATTCTTGTGGAATTCTTGAACCAGGACGAACAATTACAGCAGATGAGTATTGTCAAACGCTGAATAATCTGAGACGTGCAATCCAAAATCAGAGGAGAAATGCTACGTTCTGGAATTCTTCTGATCCATGACAACACACGCTTACACACAATGTTCGTACTGTTGAGACTATTCAAAAATTTCAATGAAAACTATTTAGTCATACTCCTTTCAGCCCCAGGGATTTCTTTAGTTTTCTTTATCTAAAAAGTGGTTTGTGTCGAAGCGTTTCATCGCCATTGAAGTGCTCAACACATCAGTTCTGAAGTGACTGTACTCTCAGACAGCAGATTTTTACACAGAGGGTACACGGAAGTTTGTGCCACGTCGCCAGATACGTCTAGAGGTTCATGGTGACTACATCAAAAAATAGGTAAGGCATGTACTTGTATATCAATCAAAATAAATTTCTTTTCCTGTCATTAACAGACCAAAATCATATCTACGAAGAAATTAAATTTCAATTAAAAGCACGGAATTCGTGTTATTATTCTGTTCAAAATTTTTTGTCATCGCGAATTCGGTCGAGCAATTTGAAGCTTCAAATATAAAGACGACAGTCATGCCTGTTGTCTTGTATGTTTTCAAATCATGGTCGCTTACTTTGAGGAAAGAACGTAGTTTGAAAACAAGATCCTGAGACAAATATTCGATCCCAAGAAGAATGGGAATGAGGAACGGCGGAAACTTCATAACAAGGAACTGGATAATTTATATCTTTACCAAACATTGTTAGAGTCATCAAGTCTAGGAGGCTCAGGTAGGCAGGTCATGTAGCCAGAATGGAAGAAAGTAGGAACGCTTTCAAAGTTTTAAATGGAAATCCAATCGCAGAACGACCTTTAGGAAGACTAGGCGCAGATGGGAGGATGTATTAAGACGGATCTCACAGAAATAGAGAAACTGGATCTAAGTGGCTAAGGACAGATGTCAACGGAGAGCTTTCGTGAACGCGGCATTGAACCTCCGGATTCCATAGGCCATAGAGTTAGTTAGTATATATATTTTTGGAAAATACATCGGCCTTGTATATATGATAAAAGCTGTGTTTCACTTTCCTGGCATGTGTTATTAAACACAGCATCATCGCTTTTATACTTCAACAAGGAGAACAGTACTGCAACGTTTTTATGAACTTTACATCAAGAAAGTAACACGTATCTCCAATTTATAACTATTTTTTTTTCCTTAGAGGCAACACTTAACCCAATGTATGAAGCAATGACCAAGGAACTAATGATCATGCCAAAAGTGCTTACGCTTGGATAAATTGCTAATTGCGCTTTTTATACCAACTCGAGGATGATGAATCCAATAGAACTATTTTCAAACATATTCGTCCCTGGGGTCTCGAGAA
This sequence comes from Thermobia domestica, assembly GCF_964235325.1. NCBI lineage: Eukaryota > Metazoa > Arthropoda > Insecta > Zygentoma > Lepismatidae > Thermobia > Thermobia domestica. Next base: position 212,934,010 of record NC_137464.1, read on the forward strand.
AAAGTATCTAAGTAGCTGCGATATTTATTTATATCCCACATTTGTGATCACTTTTCTAGGAAACTCATGGACGCGGTATGTTTAAACATAGTTCCGTTAGATTGGCACTTTTACTATTTGCATAAGCGGTATTTCAAAGATTCTAAACTTGGTCATTTTTCTTGTGATTCCATGGACGGATATGTTTAAAAATACTTCTATTAGATTCAGCATTCTAACATTAGTATAAAAAGTGTAATTAGAAATGTATCCAGGAGTGTTTACTAGTTGCATAATCGTTACGTTTTTATTTTTACCCTTAACCTCTTACCATACAGATTTTAAACAGAAACGTATTTCGATTTTAATGTATTTTTTTCATTACTCACTTGAAATAATCACTTAAGAAAATTATAAATTCCCATGATAATATTGATTGTTCACAACTCAACAATCGGGTTCATGTATCTATAAAGCCCTTTAATCCGGAGTATACTCGTGCTCGCAAACGGACCATTATCACCTATGGAACTTGTGCAAATAAGCTAGAAAATTATTTAGACAATCAAAATTAACAGAAAACACAAGAGGAATAGCTTCAAGAAACATGGAAGAAAACGAAGGTACCAGAATTTGCTTTATTATAATTTAACTTTAAAAATATTTAATATAGTGGATTTATTGATTCGACATATTCTCCCACATTGCACAGAATGTTTCTTGCTACTACTACAATTAATTCAGGTTGCCAGAGCAACTACATGGATTCCCACTACTATACGTTTTACTGTATATTTGAGGTCGATGTTAATTATGGCAATGATGTTTTTCTTCCGAGATCCCTTTCTTTGTTTCCTAATACTCGATTGCATTAGTATCTGAAAGGCAGTGGGCTCACACGAGCCCAATTCAGTACACGGCTATCATAATGACTGGAAGGATCAACTCAGATTTGACCTAGGGTTGATGCCTGACACAAACCCGCCTTAACCTCGACAAAGGGTGATCACTGTCATAATTCATAGATGCCACCATTACCTTTCGTTGTACGAACGGGCAGCAGTTGAATCTATGGGTCATGACAGTAATCTGTCTCTCCCAAGGAGAAGAGTGTCACAGGAAACGTCTTCCTAATTTTTGACCCCCCAATAATAATAATAATAATAATAATAATAATAATAATAATAATAATAATAATAATAATAATGAAATATTTTTGAATTTGGATTGCCAAAGATTATATTATTTGGATTATGTTAGGAGGTTAAAATGACTTCACAGAAATGAAGGAACCCTCCTACATGTTATAGTAAAATACCCAGGCGGCTACAAAGGAAGCGGACCACAATTGAAGGAAACCGCGCGTTTCTTTGTTACATGGGAAGGATAATTCAACATGTCCTTCCAGTTGAGGGTGGCCTGCCAGTTGACCTGCTGAAAAAGAAATCGATGTTGCAATTTTCACCCTCTTGCTTACTGATTCTTCAGTAGTCTTAGCAGAAAGACAGATTTATCTGGTTTTTTTCGTTACTTTTGTTTTCATTGCATCCTCCTCCTTCCGTCTCCTTTAGCTTTAAGGGCATAATTCTGGGGCGTTAAACTGAAATATTTCATTTAATTTGAATTCGTTGTAATGAAGAGAAAAAAGAAATCAGTCATTAGTTTCATGATATGTGCTTATATTACTCTTAAATATAGCATATTGTTAATATTATGTAACTTCCATAACGACAACGCTTGTACGAACCAAACATGTTAAGTAGTTCGCCCCTGTCCTCCCCCCCCCGCAAGGCAGTGCCGCAAAAGCCTTAATGAGAAAAAAATACAATCTTTCTTTGCCGCTCCCAGAAATCCGTCCTTGACCGCCCCTGTTCATACTATTCAGGGTTTGCCCAAATGGGCCCAGCCCGAACAAACCTACCGGGTTTTTTCGGGTTGGACCCACCTGGGTTTTTGACCTATTTGTTAGTATATTATTGATACAACTAAGGTGATCACATTGTAAGTGATTTTTATCAGATTTCAGACTTTCCTTGGTCGAATTAGAGGCTTTCACGTTAAGGTATACAACATTCAACATAAGACCTTTATAAAGTTCTGAATGCACTAAATGAATTTTAAAAAAAATACCTTCGCTTGAGATAGTTATAAAACAAATTAATGTGTGGATTATGCTTATAGCCTATTTGAAGTAAAATAAGCAATTCTGTACTTTAGAAAATATTTTCCGTGAATAGTATGCTCGTCGACTTGGCGATACCGAGGGACATTATCACTCATACGTTTGACGGGTTTAAGGTCATAGGTGCCGGTACTAATAGTACATATATAAATACATTAGTAAAACTATTAGTATTATTTCTTACCTTTGATGTAAAACACAAGGTTCTTCAACTAAAATTTGGTTTTCCAACAATAACAGTTTAGTTCAGTCATTTGTTGCTACTCTTCAAGTAAGCATTCTGTAGAATCAACACCAGCAATAGCGTAAAAATTCTTGTCAAATTTAAGAAGCTTAATGCCCGGGGTTTCGAAGACTACGTAACGCTTACTATTTCAAGTGCTGAGTTCAAATTTCCATACTAGTGGAAGTTTTGATGTACACGCTGTGAAAGAAGTGCTCGGGAAATTCCCGAATTAAACGCAGAAGGATCGGAAATGAATACTTCAACAATAAAAGTATTTATTTTACGCTTAAGCCTGCCATACGTCCCGTAAAAAACGGGAGTGTCCCGTTTTTGGGCCCGAGTGCCCCGCGTCCCCGTAAATTTAGTCGGGACAGGGAAATGTCCCATATTTTAACTCCGTTCTATTTCTGCTATCAATATCAGCTTATTCGAAAAGTGAAAAACAAAAAATTCTGACATTGGCTGGGAATCCTGTAACTAGTGTATGAACAGTACGCTGTTGCATGTAACAGTTTCGAGGAAGTTATAACACCACAAATTTGCAATGCTACTTTTTCCATTGCACTTGATGGAAACTCGGATACTCTCCGGAACATTAAAAAAATGGTTTTGAGTGTTTCTACATTTACAAGATGACTAACCTTTTCTTAACAACACATTAGATAAGTTAACAAAAATCATAATCTTTTTCAGAGGCTAGGGGCACAGAATTGTGCTTTGGTCTAGGTCTTAGAAAAATGTAAATCTGGTCCTGATAATTGCACACGACACAAAGAGAAAAATCAGCTTTTCATCAGATTAAACTGACAAACGTAATTTTGACAGATACGTAATTTTGTGTAAATAAATATTGCTAAACGCGCGAAAAATATTGAAAGTAGATTGTACCACTGATTTAAATAATTTGCATATTGTTTTCCTGTAAAGCATTTTAATAGCCCCATCTTAAGTTTTTAGGCATCTTTAGTCTATACAATTAATTGCAGGGTACGAAATGAGAAAAGCAGCTCTGCTTAGTGAACTTTCGCCAATTATATTCTTGAAAAAAAAATTAAAATTAAATAAAATGAAATCTTTTACTTTTAGTCTCACGGTTATACCTGCTATGCTCAAGGTGACGGTGATGATGAGAAATGAATGAAATGACAGAATGAAGAAAGTGGGAGGAAACGTGAGACTCTCGAGAAAACCCACGCAAAGGTGTTTGTCCACCACAAAGCTCACTTGGCGCGAGCTAGGATCGAACTAGGAACTCCATGCACTAGAGGTGAACGCTCTACCACTGAGCCACCCCGGCCTATTATATTTTGTTCATAACCACATTACAGTTCATTGCATTGTGTTGGAAAGTTGAGGAAGGGGGGGATCTGAGGTGTCCCGTATTCTCATGGAGAAAATATGGCAGGTTTATTTACGCTGAAAGATGTTAATTTCATATAAGACATTCTGAAACATGTATTTATTTCATACAACATGAATTGTATCTTTGTTTTAAATTAATAGAGCCCTTTTGGTATTCATATTTGGCGAACGTCAATCAGGCTTCTGGATGACTTGATCTATTACATTTGTTCGTTTGTCTACCGAGCTCCTTCATGGCTATGCGGTTAGTGTACGCGTCTTCAGCGTGGGACCTGGGTTTGCTTCCCGGAGGAAGCTCATATGGTTTGGATTCCACGTTAATCAGTAGGTCCCGTCTCATATAGCCTCGCTGCTGAAAGGGACGTTAAACACAAAATCAACTCAACTCGTTTGTCTGCCTCTACCACACACACTACTGAGTACAACTTTTGGCCTTTTAAGCTAAAATTTTCAGAATACAAGCACGAGACACTAAATTTCCTGTATAGATTTTGGCAGCATACCAACGTAAAATTTCAAAATGGCGGAAATTTATTTTCAAAACAGCGAGTATCCACGCTACGAAGCGCAATTTTCAGTCTTTTAAGTTGAAGTTTTGATGGTGAAAGCACGAGATCTGCCAAATTTGCTGTATAGATTTTCTCGGCGATCGAATGTAAAATTTCAAAATGGCGACCATTTTTTTCAAAACAGCAGTAAGTAGAAAATTGTTGCAAGTTGTGACAATGACAATCTTGAAATATAAATCACATTTTAACATTTTTACCCCCAAAGACACTGAAATATTTCGAAAAAACCCGATTAAACCCGAAAAAACCCAATTAAACCCGAAAATACCCGAAAAACCCATATGGGCCCAGGTGGGTTGGGCTTTTTCAAAAAAGCCCGGGTTTTTTCAAACCCTGATACTATTATACTGAATTCCTATTATTATTATTATTATTATTATTATTATTATTATTATTATTATTATTATTATTATATAATGTATCCATCGATAATAAAAGTTTAACGATGGCAACAACCTATTACTTCGACACCAAACACGTGCCGTTAATGGCTTATTTGGAGTGTTATTTATGAGGGCGGTTAGGGTAAATTTTCTGCTTGAGTACAAAGGAAGTCGGTTGGGGACCAATAGAACGTCTCGACTATACCAGTTTAGCAGCGAAGTTATAACTATTGAAAATGTTGCCAGAGAGTAGCGTAACGGTCTAGAAATGTTTAAGTTCTCCCGGATACAAGGTAACGTATATTCATTTCCAATCAAGAATACTTCTCATCTGTAAAATGGATTTCGGATAACTGAAAACAAATTTAAATAGCCCCTCTGAAGATGTAGTAAATTCCAAAATTTTAGTTGCTAATGGACATAAATAATAAAGATTTGTGAAAAGCGAATTCATACAATGATAAAATATTAAGATAAATCCAAATAATTTCAAATGTATTTAAGCAATCTATAAGAAATTTTAGTAACTACACTGCTGAGGCTTTCAAAAGCATTATTAACAATGCTATAAGTAATGCACTGTTGCCAACCCGGCATGTATTTTTCTTCTTTTCAAATAGCACTACGTCATATCATACGTCATATATAAGATGAATGCATAATGATGAACAAAAATATGTCTATTAAGCAGCAATGTTGCAAATTTTAAGAGTTATTTAATAAGATTGATTGCTAAAACTTTGATCTACATATGTTGCAAAACACACGAAAATAAGTAATAGTTTCTGAAGAAAGTAGTTCCAAAGAGAGCTATCCTAACTTTAAGTTGAAAAATATGTATCTATCAACAGTATTATCAAAATAAATAAATAAAAATATTTTTCAACAGTTTTGTATAGAATATTCCGAATGGACTAGTTTCCAAACTAATATAACACATTTCTCATATCAAAACTTTCCAAGTATAAAAACTGAAGAATATCACAGTGAATTAAACAAAATATTCATCAAAGAATCAGGCCAGGAAGAGAGACATGAAAATCACTAATATGAAATGTGTTTGCCAGTCATCGGTGTGGCCAAATTGTTAGCGTACGGAATTTCCATGTGGTAGATCAGGGTTCAAATCTAGCCTATACCAACTACACACACACACACATATTATATATATATATATATATATGTATGTATGTATAGGATTATCCAAACATTAAGTGAGAAAATATGTCAGATGACGAAAAGGGTTGGCAAAATATAAAATTATATTTCAGTAACTTTGAAAAGGATTTTGATCAGATTCATTCCGATCAAGGAGCAAGACTGAAATAATGTGTCTCTTCAAAACTACACTTAAAATGTGCAATACACCTATATGTTATACAAATATTCTTGTTCGTCGTTACCTAGTCATACATCTTGTGTATCTAAATAAACGAACTGGAATATTTTGACACATCCTAACAAAGGAAAATAACTAACTAGAGAATCAATTTCAGAACATAAATCTTGTTCGTCTCACATCCGGAAAAATAACCAATGTATTGATTGGTATTTGGATGTTTTATCCTATTCCTGTGTCAAGGTAAAGTATAAAAGTGTCTCCGTCCTGACCCATGGACAGGACAATGCAACGAGGACCTTTGGGAACAAAACTTACCAAAAGATGTCAATATACAAAACATAAAACTTCCTTAGAATTCCACTCCTACCATACAACTATTAGATGGGGTCTTAATGTGGTATCAAACGTATTTTGAAACGCATTACCGACTACGTTGCTTTTAAATAAATTCAACATAAAAGTTTATCAACGTAAAAGAAAATTGTTGTTGTAGTTTACATCGAATCTTCTAGTTTTCAGACCTTACCCTCATGCATCCAGACTTCACACTGGTATATTATTTTACTGTTTGACACCTACGAATATACTACGTAATATATCTGTATATTGTTCACTTTGTCATTTGAACACTCTAATGTGTTGTTTTTATTGTAAGAAGGTATTTTGTTTTGTACATTGTTCAAAACTTGCGCAGCAAAGTTATTTTAATTCACCATTATTTGTTTGATGTTAGTATAAGAAAATATCTCAAATGTGTATGAAGTTTTCTACTACTCTCCAATACTTTTCCCAAATTAAAAAAAAAAAAAAGGTATGGTAATATTCGAACAATAATCTGTTGCGTAGAAATTCAAATTAATTACATGGTCACACCAACAACTGACAAACATACTTCATTTTCGTAATTTCACGTCTTGGTATGGCTCGTTTCAGTTTGACTTGTATGAACCATTAGCCCAATCAAGCATGACTAATTATTTAATAATGTTACGTAGCAGGAATTATGACGCGACACTCGATGTTTGAGACGCACGTGTATTAGTACATTATCATAGCTTTTTATCAAATAGCAAAGACTCAATAAGAAATTTAAAAGTACAACTGAGTTTATGCATCGAACACACGTCTTCGGCTTACGATACCGGTGCGTTAACTAATACCTTACCAGATGTTGGGCAGTAATCAGTAGAAAACAAAGATTGGATCCAAGGAAGTTTTTCGTCTTCGATTAGTGAGTCAAAAAAACAATCACCTTACGACCTGAACAGCAACAGTCAATTGCAGATTCATTCAATTACATATTATCATGCTGGATGAGAAAGTTTCCAACGCTTCCCGGAATAACGATATCCTTACTTTATTACGTGGTTTAGAGCATGAATAACGTTTTGATGTGACACGCTCAGTGACAAGAATATATCCCCTTTTCTCGAACGTAATAAGAAATTTAATTTGTTCATTTACTACCATTAACTAACTAACTAACTCTATGGCCTATGGAACCCGGAGGTTCAATGCCGCGTTCACAAAAGCTCTCCACTGACTTCTATCCTTAGCCAATTGGATCCAGTTTCTACTTTGTATTCCTATCTCTACGAGATCCATCTTAATATTATCCTCCCATCTGCGCCTAGGTCTTCCTAATGGTCGTTTTCCGATTGGTCTTCCAGTCAAGACTTTGAAAGCGTTTCTACTTTCTTCCATTCTAGCTACATGACCTGCCCACCTAAGCCTCCTAGACTTGACGACCCTAACAATGTTGGGTAAACCGTATAAATTATGTAGTTCCTCGTTATGAAGTTTCCGCCATTCCCCATTCCTGTTCCTCTTGGGTCCGAATATTCGTCTAAGGATCTTGTTCTCAAATACTTTCAGTCTATGTTCTTACTAATTGAAAATCCTGAGAGATTTGATTCTTGTAACATTTATAAAACACCAACAGGAGTTAAGCCTGCTTAATACACAGAAGAAAGGGGGGGGGGGGGGGAAGTGTCACATATAAGTGTTTTACGTAATTGTACTTAATTTTGGATGATTGGTGAATTTAGAGTTTAGTGTCCCTTTGAGAAAAGTGGCTATATCGCGTGGATTTACAGCTTAAAGTGGGATCCGAATCACATGAGTTCCCACCGGGAATCGAACCCAGTTATTTTGTACTTCATTTTAATAAAAACGAGAGGATGTTGGAAAATAATTAGCAGTAAATAATAACTTGACAAAAACTGATTATCCAAGTAGATATGGTATGCTGGTTCTACTTAGCTACAAATAGATCCGATCAATATGTACTAATCTGCTTAACTGCAAATAGACCCGGTCAATATATACTAAATATCCTGATCTACTATTACTTCTATATTAAATAACAACATTAGTCTGTCCCTATACTCACACATTTTCGGTCTTAAGATCGATCCTCAACTGTTCAGAGTATATGAACAGTACCAGAGTTCTGCTGTAAGAGGACAACAATATTTATACTGTGCGTTAATGTACAGGTATTACCATTTCATTACGAAATAGAGAAAACATCTGATTTTCTCTTACCCCACATCCTTCCAAAGTGCAAATTAATTGGTAGTTGTATGGAAGGTACAACGAGCAACACAGACATTGCCTTGTAAGATATAAGAAACAAATGAAAAAAATTGAAACGTTTAGCAAAGTGCCTCCTTTTCCTTCTTTTGTGTTGTGTGGTTTTTACATAGGCAAAAAGTCGCTTTCCCCAAAACAAGTAAAGAAAGGAAAGAAATAAGAGAGCTATATATATATATATATATTTTTTTTTTTTTTTTTTTTTGTACTAGAACTGGCACTACTGTGTCTCTCAGTGTGACTTGAACTGGTAACCATGTTTTTGTGTTTTGTTTAACAGTTGTTTACTGAGTGAAGTTGTACCAAGTAGTATAGGTGTCGAGATAAATCGCAAATTTACAAAGGAACGGCATGTTTTCGTGCTACAAGCTTAGTGGAAACAACAAAAACACAAAAGTGATGATAGCAGACTTCAGGACAAGATTTCCTGGTGTGGAACCACCTCATGTCAAGCCATAAGAAAACTGAACCAATGATTCGAAGATACAGGTTATGTGTATGATCTACCGCCAAGTGTGAAACTAAGTGCACGAAATGAAGGATACTGAACTTACTCCTTAGAATTGTGTATCTAACCCGAAGAAGTCTACCAGAAGGCGCACACGTGACCTGGGAATAACATATACCTCTTTAAGAATTATGCTAAAGGATTTGAGGATGAAACCTTACCGGCCAAAGCTTCTGCACACGTTGCACGAATGTAATCCGGATCAACATGATGAGTTCTATGAGAAGTTTTTCATTCAGAATGAAGCTGACACAGACTTCTGGAAATTAATTTTGCGGACAGATAAGGCCTCATTCAAGACGAACGGTCGCGTAAACAATCACAATTGTGTTTATTGGAGTGATACCAATCCACACGAAATGGTAACGAGAGTTAAACGTCCCTGTTATCACATTTTGGGAATATATTTGGAGTAGTTGTGTCATAGAACCATTCCTTTTTGAAGGAACTGTTACAAATGACACATACCTTCATATGTTGTGGAAATTCATTTCAGAACTAGAATATAACCCTCATTACAAAAACATTCAGGCCACGTGGCGACACAATGGACCTTAGTGTCGTTGTGAGAAATGTTTTGGATCATCATTTCGTTGAACGGATTCCGTGACCTCGTACGATTTCTCCATGTGGAATATTGTCAAAGACGAGGTAACAATCATTCGAGAGGTTGGGTGCTAATCCTCGGTTGTGTCATATCTGCAAATCAGCGCTAAGAGATGTGTCTTGTGCACTGAATATTGTGAGATAGCCTGAATAGTATTTGTAAGTACAATAAAAATTATCAAGTCACATAGCTTCTTTTATTTTATTTCTTCACATATTGGGAAAAGCAAATTTTTGACTATCCTGTATATACTCTACTAAGTTGTTCCCATGCACGCTTCCGGATTCCTTTGTTTTAATTGTAGTGCATATCAAATCATTATGGTGGAAAATCTGATGGAAGAACTTCGAGAAAACCCACGGATACTTTGGTGTCCACCTTAAACTCGCAGGTTCTGGAACCATTCGCATTACGTGTGGGTGCTGCTCTATTAGTGCACGTCATTACCAAAATATGCAGTATCAATCATGCCTGTAGCCGACCTGTTCAAATATGAAATGACTACAAATATGAACTGGCAGGAACTCGAATTCAAATCCACTGCTTGTCGGTAGGTTGCTTTCACCAATCGGTGGGAGCTCATATGGATCGGATTCCACATTAAGTTGTAAGTTCACGTCTCATAAACCTCATTGATGAAATGGGTACTATACTCAAAATCCATTCATCCACCAATTAAGTTACAATATGGCCAGTTTTACTGTATTTTGGAGCTTGATTCCTTCAACACTTATACTTTAGCCATCTAAAAGCAATCCAAGCTCTGTGGACATTTTATTTTATTACACGAAATACTCACTTATACATCTTTTTTTTTTTTTTTTTTTGGACAACTGGTGCCCAACTTTTCTTCTCTTATTCTTCCATTTTTTTTCTCTCTATGACCCGCGCCATCAATGCGGGGAAGAGGATGGACATGACAAAGAACTAGAACCTGTACAGAATGAGGGGCGCCCATAATTCTCAAGGTTGTAAAGCTAAGAACATTTTTCCTTTCTTTCTATGTTGATTTTCGCAGCCTTATATGTCACATATGGTACGGCAGCCCTGGACAGCAACAGCGTACAAATTACATCAAATTCAATCAAAATTATCGATTTGTTAAATGTCTTTTCCACATGATTATGATATGTTTTTGGAACAAGGTAAACACAAAATGCCAAACTACTTACATATTCTTTGTAGGACTGCAGTCTGTGAAGCTTCTGATTTCCATCGTACAGTTTCTTCATTTGTTGTATAACAAAGAGAACAAGAAGGAAACCTCCAACGTATAATATTACTGAAAAGATACTGGGCCAGCGACGTCGGACTAACATCCTGCCCACATAGCCACATCTTCTGACAATCTCTACTGCACTTCATTCTACACTGATAACAAATCTGAAACTGAACAACGTCAATCTTATTATATTCCAATTCACTGTATTTTGTACAACTGTTTTAAAAGAATAAAGCTCCTTATTTTTAAAACCTCCTATCGTCTCATTGCAAATATAGCTACAGACAATATAGAGTGAAACTTCATTTACCTTTCATACATAATTATGTATGTAGGTAGGTAAATAAATAAAATAAATGAATACGACGATTATTATATCATATAAATCATGACAACTGTGTTACATTCACTAGAAGCTTCGTGGCCACAGGAAGCATCTGTGTACAGGAGCTAACAGCAAAGGGCAATCGAAAGATACTACGTACATACAAATGTATTACTTCATTAAGCTTTAATACAAATTATCACGTAAGTACAAAGAAAAGTACATAACGTAGAAAACAGCTAACAACCTTTTAAATAGTCAAAAGCATACACACAACTTTGCCAACAAAAGGGAAGGTGTTGGTAAATGATACATACTCACGGATCACACAGCTAACGTTTTTCTCATCGTTGACCAGCATGTGTAGATGCCGTTGGGGACTATTTCAAGACTGTTTGCTGTTCGCTACGTATGTATCGTGCCGTACTACAGGGTGTTCAATATACAATGCAACCCGGAGTTTGGGATAGTAGAACTTTTGAACCTGAAGTGATACACAAATAATGGTTATACCAAAATGAAGCCTTGTTCATGCATATATTTTCAAACTAGGAAGTAATGATTAATGATTCTTATAAAATCTTTTCACAACACTCATACTATCAGTTAGTATATAAATAGTGATATACAAATTATTAAATCACACCGTTATTCATTCAAATAACTGAAATTAATTTAGATCTATCCATCCATTACGAAAACTGCCACAAGTAATATATTTTAGTGCAATGCTCCCTTGTGTCCCCTTCTTTACACAACTTTATTAAAGTGACTTTTTTACTTTTTAGTTAATGTCCCACGATTATGCACCGAAGCTAAGGGAGACAGTGATGATAAAATGGATGATAATGGCGGAATGAAGAAAGTTGGAGGGAACGGTAGAACCCACGCACACGGTGTTTGTCCACAACAAAGTTCGGCATTTTATCCAATAACCCCCAACACTTTTTCAACATGACAATAACGACTTACGAACAGGATTCGTTAGGTAGGTTTTGTTGCATTCACTTACTTAGTACCTAGATTTGGCGCGCGGTGGAATCGAACCAGGGGTGAACGCCAGAGGTGAACATCTACCACTGAACCACCATGACCTTCACCTGTCTGCTTAAATTACGCCATTACAAATTACACAAATTGAGGATTCGTACTCATAACCAACGGTAAATGTAAGCTAAGTAACTTGTTATAATAGATACGGTCCAGTAAGCCACGAATTGTGAGAATACAAGATATCGAATTCGAATTTCTCGAAAAAGAGCAATTCTAATTTTTTAAAAAAAATCCTGTAGGTTAGGCCTTTATAAAGATGCAGATAAAATATAATTTTAAAATCATCATGGGATCGAGAGGTACAAGATTCGAAAAAAAAAATGTGGGCAAGGTTCTAGAACACAGGTCCCCCTTCCCACTTAGCTGTAATAAAAGACAGAAAACAACGTGCCCTGCGGAACTCTAACCCGCCTTCACTCGCTAAAGCTCGCTCAGCAATACTATGTGAATTAAATAATTAACAGGGTTCAGAAAAGAATCAACCTAGCTATTAACCTATTTGGGGGTACCTGTGTTCTAGAACCTTCCCAAAATTGTGTGAATATATATTTTTATATATAAGCAGTGGTGATATTCTAATTTTTTAACAAGCGGGCCTCACCTAGGGTGTATATATATATATATATATATATATATATATATATATATATATATATATACACCGTTTGGAGACGCGAATTGCACTATGTCGCAACGTAGCAGATAAAGAACCACAGAGAAAATCTGCCAATCTAACAAATAGTTCCATCGATTCTTTTCAGATGGAAGTTAAGTTGATACTAGCACAATTTACTGACATAGCAATCGATATAACTGCTTGATGGATTCGTAGAGGAACGCTAATGATTCCAAGTTAATCTGCGACTTTGCCACATAGTGAAATCTTGATTTTCTGTAGCGGCTGAAGGCTATATATATATATGTGTGTGTGTATTGATAGGATAAAATATTTTAAATTTTATTCTTGTAACTGTATATATGCTTCGTTGTGTATACTTCTTGTTTTTTCTAGTTCCTTAACGTTATACGTTCAATTTTTTATATATATAGCTTTTCTAGTATGCGATAGAAAATTCCAGAGGGTAAGGACGGTTACAAAAACTTTTTCAAACGATTTTTTTGCGGATCCATTTTAGCGAAAATAAGAAACAGCATAAAAAAAAGACATGGTCACTCGAGGATATATAAGTGAAGGGGCCATTTCATTGTGCGGGAGTTGGGAAGGAATCTTGGCTGCTAGAAGCCTCCCGTCGTTGGTCTAGGTCATTGCCTCCCTGGATTTTTTTTTTTTTTTTTTTTTTTAACTTTCCTATCTGTTAGGGATCGGTTTGAGTGCTAACCGAATGATGGACAATTAAGTTCTTTGAGGCCTGAATGATGGCTGTAGAATTTTCATATATATATATATATATATATATATATATATATATATATATATATATATTAAATTAGGCATTCTTGAGGGACTAACCTAAATGGTGGTTAGAGCAAGGAAGGAACTGCTTGGGTCTGAGTGATGACCGTAGTTAGTATGGAAATTTAGTTTCAGATAGAAATAAGCTTGAGTGATAGCTTATCGGGATGAATAATTGCCGTAATCTTCTAGCTAGATGAAAGTAGGATATTGGGATTTAAAAAAAAAAAAAAAAAAAAAAAAAAAAAATCTGAGGCAAACTTCATTAAAGTACTATTTTATTTTATTTTATTTTTATTTATTTATTTATTATTATTATTATTATTATTATTATTATTATTATTATTATTATTATTATTATTATTTGTTGTTGTTGTTAGGCCACAGAAATCAAAGTGATGGTTTTCTCTTTGGATTGAATAGCCGTCTTTGGACTGAGTGATGTTCTTTGACTTTTTTTTATTGACGGAAGGTTGGAGTCAGGCCTTCTTCATAGATAGGTAGGACTGAGCTGTGAAGATATGACTGACCAGTGAAGTCTGACAGTCTGACTGACCAGTGATAGTGATAGGGTTATTGTTGTGCGTGCGCGTCAAGCTTAAGGGACAGGGTTCCGAAGTTTAAGAGCCCTGAAGATTTTCTTTCGGCTAATTGGATAATTCATTTTTATTTATTTATTTATTTATTCTGATTTAATTCCTGAATAAAGATTTTTCTTTATCCTGAATCTGGTTACAAGTTTTATTGAGAGGTATTCACCTGAATGGGTTGGATTTTTTAAAATTATTATTTATGTTAGTGTTCCTAAATGTTAATATCTCCTAGAGGAACCTGAAGAGACGTAAGAAGAGACCAGCGATAGGAGTTAAAAGGGATAAGTGGAAGGAAACTCTACAAGATAAATATCTTGGCGCCAGCCCACTCAGAAATTTACCTGTCCGTTGAATTGAAACAACTGAAAGTTGCTTGTTTTCACAACAATGAAAGCGAGTGGGAAAAGTACAAAGGTATTTTAACAAATTTGTTTGGCTTCTTTCTTTCACGCTTGGTTAGGTAATGCGTTATATATGTATGTGTGTATGTGTTTATGTCTGGATATAACAAACGGTTCTGAGAACTCGGAATATTTTAACAACCGGTGCGAACCGGCTGAATAGCACCACTGTATATAAGGTTAGTATACAAATGTTCAATATCCTAGCTCTATTTGCATATACATTCACTAAAATTTCCTCATACTGCAATGTTAGCAATTCTATCAAAGTGATGATATTTATCCCTCCCTATTCAATAGTTAAGAAAAAAGCTTAAAACAAGTGCATTCTAATAACTGAAGTTCTACATTGGTACGTCAAATAGAAACCGAGATATATCAAATTAAACAATACACATAAATTTTGGACAGAAAAGAAAATCTCGAACCATAAAATTTTGAATACTAATTTTACCTAGAATGCTGAAGTTTATTTTGTCAATCTTACTACTGTATCTTCGTGTTACATAAAAATCATCAAAATTTGAGAACGCGAGGGAAAAAAAAATTCTTCCTAAGTGCTGATTTGATGAGGAAGACCCTGATCATGATTTAATAGGGGCGCCAGCAGCGAGGATATTTGTCCTCGTCACAATAAGGTGAACAGTAGTCACAAGCTGCACATTAAAAATTCAGAGTTTCAAATCAAAGCAATAAAAAACAAAATATCAAATATAAAAATTAAAACAGAGGTCGTAAGAAGATCAGAAAATAAGAAGATTGTATAAAAAGTAGTGTGAATACTGTTTTCACGTCAGAGGGCTAGATTTCAGCTCTACAAAATTTTCACAGCTGATAAGGGAATATGAGACGATGAAGTGGTCCGAGTTGTAACGACTGCATTCAGGGTTGGCTACTTTAAACCAGCTGATTTTTTTTTTTTAACCGAAAAAAATACTTTACATCGTGTGAACTTCACGGTGACGTTACCACATATCAAACCATCTGCATTCAATTCTCGGTTGAACGACAACCCTTCTTGATAACCTCGGCATTACATAAGGATGTTAAGCCAAAACATACGAAACGATACCAAATTATATATTTCTGCTTGCCTGTTGTTTTATAAGAAGCCAAAGTTGCTTAAATATATTGATAAAAATTGGCATTTAGTTTTAATTTTATTGAATAGTATCTACATACTAAATTCCTAATTTAATCCCTCAGTTTAACGTATTTATGATACCTTGACCTAAAAATTTAGATACCAAGCCAATAACAGGATTTTCCCCAATGGCTAAGGCATGAGTTTCCCGATTTGTATATAATTCCGTATAATGGTTTCACTTGTGCAACTGTTTATCTTTTGTCCTTGTGAAATTACTCTTAATGATTATATTACAGGTATGTAAAGATCAGTACAACGTATTTTTATCAGGAGTGCTTCGTGAGTGAGTCGGCAGACTCATCGTATTTGTGACCAATTAGTCCCGGTTTCGAGTCCAAATGGAGAACAATTGAAGGGTTGGATGCAAGAACCAGGTAGGTCCATTTTTTAGCGAATTTAAGATTTTCACATATTCCAGTAGGATAAAAAAAAAAAAAATCACTCGACATTGTGTGCAAGAATTAAGTGCATCCGTTGATTATATTCAGTGTTATAATGCAAAGGAGGTACATTCATGTCCAAAATTATTGTCGCATGTCTATAAATATGTTATAGGAATACAATTTTATAACGAATTCGCCCAGTATTTCTTATAATGCTAGCATGTGTATAATTGGCAAAGACATGTATGTGGAAAATTCCATGTCAAAAGAGCAGTAAATAAGAATAAAACTTTCTTGTCCATTTAGCAACATTTTGTTTTACTCATTCTAATTTTCGTATTTATAATTCTTTTCTTATGAAATTTTTCTAAGATTTTCTGCTATTCCTAAGTGTTCTCTGAGGTCTACATATTCTAAGTATTTTATAAGAGCCTGTCGAATACCCAGTGGGACAATACAGTCTTTACAATAGGACAGTTAGTGCCACGCACTAGGAATGTGTGAGATGTGTGTAATATGCAAGTTTCACTGTGCAAGATGCAAGTGTCCTGGTCAAGTTTAGGCATACCACATTTTGCAAAATTTACAGCTAAAATTCAATACTCTGCACAGAAAAACTTCATATAGCCTATTTATATTATAGATTTTTGGCGACAGAATTCAATAATACGTACTACAGACGATTTTATGTTTATTAGTGTAAGCATTACAAGTGCTTTACGACGGTTAAAATGACTGAATACATTTGAACGATTACTGTATTAGATACTATTTTCCACCAGCGAAAAATTTCTGTACAGCATACTAAAGTTGTATTTTATGTTTATAGCTAGTATGAAGCTTAGCTCTCATCGTCTTAGAATCTCATCATTTCAAAAATCCAAGCGTTTTCAATGCCTTTGGTTATGCAGATACCTACCGTCGCCGACGCTCCTGCTCCCTTCGGACGCATCCTTGCGCGGCCCAATTGTACAACCCTACGCTGACTCGGTTGGATAGCATTCGTTTTAGTGACACCTAGCACAGGTTTGTTTCCCTATTTTGCACGCTAGTTTTTATGGTATATGTTCAAACGCTGTATTTATACGCAAGTCATGAAAGAATTTCAGTTATCAATAGTTACTTTTGATGGCCACGTTTAACTTCATCTACGCTGAGTGAGTATTATCATGTCGTCCAGTGCATATGTTTTGGAAGACAGTCAGAAAAAATTAGTGAAATAATAATTGGGGTATGTTTAGTACAAGGGGTCCAGAAGCACGTAAAAAACACAACATTTACAGGAGAAATGAGTGATGCAAGTACTTAGACGTAATATAACGTAGCCAACTCTAACCTAATCTAACATAAACTAACGTAAGCTAACCTGAACTAACCCAAACTAACGTAATATTAGTAGAAATAAGCGAAAACCTAAACGTAATATTAGTAGAAATAAGCGAAATTCTATCATTTTTTGGAAAATTATGCGGGACTCCTAACATAAACTAAGCTAACCGAACGTAACCTAAACTAGCCTAACCTAACAAACTAACCAACCCTACCATGAACTAACCGAATGTGAACAGAAATTACCAAAATTGTAACATTTTTTTAGAGAAAATAGCTGGACCCCTTCTGCTAAACACAGGCCGAATAATTTTTCATTCATTATTCTCAGGGTGTGCCTAAACTTGACCTGCATGGAAATGAGAATTTAATCGTGATGTGGTAGCACTCGGATTCTCAATCTGCATGTGTAACTGTTCTTACAGTTGATCTTAATACTTTTGAAGGTCAATGTTCCGTTATGGGGGTCCAGTGACTTTGACACCACTTCTTTCTATTGATTTTCGTTTGATTACATAATATAACGTTATATTGGGTTAGGTTATGTCAGGGTAGGTGAGGTTAGGTTAGGTTAGGTTAGCTTAGGTCAGGTTAGGTTAGCTTAGCTTAAGGGAGTCCAGTGTAGTTTTGGACCCCCTTAACGGAACATGGACCCTTTTGAAAATTAAAAGGTTGCTTTAATGATTTCACCCGAAAATTGTCAGTACACCAAAATTAAGTGCAAGTATTATACACAACTTGCAATTGTGATGAATTAAAAAGTATGCAAAAGATAATTTCTAGCACAACTTCCCTGTTACACCCTTTTCTTCTTCACCTCTTTATATTTTTAATTTTACACTGGAAGTGCAAAGATAAAAAACAATCCTTATGATTTATTACATTCCTCTTTCCTCTACTTAGCACATATTGAGTAATTTTCCACTGGTGGCGGCTTTTATACAAATACGAAAAATTATTGAAATATAGCTAGGTCAATGATCAACTAGTTTAAAAATAATTTATAGACACTTACATACATCTGTTACCATATTTTATTGTTTAACACATCGTAGAACTTCCTCCTCCACATGATCAGATGTTCCTTCCCTACCACAGAATAAACCGTAGAGTGAGTATTATAAGAGGCACCACTTCCTATACAACGAATGGAAATTCAAATTTCTCCCAGAATGCCACAAAACTGACTCTTGCGCCTCTACTGGTAGGAGTCGTAAGTCGCTTGCATCGTCTGCTTCTAGCGTTGTCTGCTACCAGCAGCGAGAACACCGTCTTGTCATGTTCTCGTTCATAGGACAGTTTGTGCATGCGGATAAAGCCGTCCCCGTTGTTCTAATGGCTAGCGCGTGCCATTGGTGCACGTGGTTCCGAGTTCGATTCCCGACGTTAGAGTGCATAAAATTAATTTCACAATAATTTAATTAATCATCCGTCATCTTTAGCCTCAAGCGCATAAGTTATATTAGAGGAAATAAAAGAGATAATTTATTCTGCCAATAGTTTCGAGTAGCATGTCCTTAATTATACCATATTGTACTTATATTCTGAATGGCAAAATAAATTAATAGTATAGCATATTTATTGTAGGAGAAGATTAAAGTGGTACTGTCTAATTTTATGAGGAGACACGGTGGCTGAGTGGTAAAACTCTGCTAGTTCGTTTAGCTTGCGTCAAGCGGGTTTTGTGGTTGACAAAAACGTATACGTGGGTTTTCGCGGTATTCTGCCGTTTCCTCCCACTTTTTCATTCATTGTTGTCATCACCGTCTGACTCGGTGCATAATTAAGTAAAAGTAATAATAACTAGAACCCCTCCTTCTGAATATATAACATGATAGACGAAGTAGAGGTCTGCACGAGCTCAGACTGGGTCCGCAGGCCGGTTTCGGGCTTACAAAGCATAAATCATTTCCGTCCTGGGTAGTAAATTTTTAAATATACATAGTTCTCGGGCCTAACTTTGTAAATATGCTCTACAACGATATTTATTGGACCGTTCTTTCTGGAGAACTTTTAAAGCACAACTGCATAATTAAACCTCTAATTGCTGTAAATAAAACTACATATTTACGTTAATTATTAAATGAAATGAAATAAAATCTTTCAGTTTTACATCCCACGGTTATGCCGGTTAGGCTAAAGGAGACGGTGATTATGAGTAATGAATGAAATGGTGGAATGAAGACAGTGGGAGGAAACGGGAGAACCCTGAGAAAACCCACGCACACGGTGTTTGTCCTCCACAAAGTTAATTATTAAGTTTCTGTAATTTGGGCTTATTTGATTATCACACGATCTCAGGCCTAAATGCTAACATATATTTCGGACTCGGGTGGGGTCTCACATTATAAATTCACTAACAATTCCGGTCCCTGTTAGACCTCTAAGATGAAGTCGTGGCGGTACGCCCCCCCCCACACACAAAAGGATATTTACAAACACAAGAAAGTTACTACACACACGAAAGTCATGGCATTACTCTAGCAGACGGTTCTACTCAATTTTGGCACATTTACATTTTCAGGTTATGTTAGAGCTTTGTATTTCTTTTAGCAGATCATGCACTAAATGAGGTGCTCCATTACTACTTGCAGATTGACGGCGCAGTGTAAATAGTGTAGACGTATGGCATAAAAACTACATACAGTGCATGAAACACGAATCAACTTATGCTAGGTGGCCACTAAAAAGCACGAATGCTATCTAACCGAGTCAGGGCAGGAGCGCAGCAGGAAGATCTGAGCGGCGGCGAGGGGCTCCGTCCGTAGGGAGCACACGCATAAACGAGGGTGCACTTACGCATACAATACTTTCACTATCACTCAGAATTCATTTCAATATGATGTGCAGTAATTACTTATATTCACACTCTCATTCCTTCACAAAAAATGTTTCACATCGTATTTTACCCATAAATGTTCTATTTGGTAGAACCGTCTGCTCGAGTGAACCTAAAATAATTTTGCTATTTAGTTATAGCTCTACTTTCGGTGAGTCCTATCCTACTTTAATTTCTCTAGTCTAGGGATACAAATAACCACTCGCCTGGGACCAGTGGTTCATCTGTACGTGCGAGTATTTAACGCAGGGTGTCTATTGACCTGGAAAACTTGGAATTTGTTTTTGTACCTGGAATTTAACAACAAACCTGAATTTTTCTTAATTTTACATTTTTCACTGTATATAATAGAAAAGTCCTAATAAAAAAAATAGCAACCAGGGGGATATCTGGTCGGAGTTCTGTCATTGCTTCCGCTTGCTTGTGACTTTTTTTTTTTTTTTTTTTTTTGTACGCTTCCCGTGACAGTTTCCATAGACCTCTTGAAAGTATTTAGGTGGAATTTTTATCCATATTTTGGGGCAGTTCGAAAACTCTTTTTGCTACAATAACAAATCTAGAAATCAGGGAAATACGGGAAACTTCTCCTTTAGGAAATTTTAGGAAAAAGTAATGGACAAGACAGGGAAAATGGAACTGTAAATCAAGGAAAATTTTCAGAAAGTAAAACATTCTTTTAGGTTTTGTCTATTTGTTAAGAAAAGCCGATAACTGAAACACGAGAGGGATATTATCAAGAGCTATGACTCACACGTTACTTAAAGATGAGAACCCTGGTTGCTATTTTTCAGTTACTGCACGTTTTTCTCAACTGGCCTTGTGGAGGGGATATTAACAGTAACAACTTTTCTTTGAAAAAAAAATGGAAAATAATATAAATAGACGTGGAGAAAGTCTGGAATTTAACAACAAACATCTAGTAGACACCCTCTAATATCATACCGAAGGTAAGTAAATGATTCCTATTGTGGGATGTGTGCTAGTAGCTCTCTCCATGGACTACTAAAATGTTGTTGCTTATTTGCATCCCTGCTCTAGTCCCTTATATACATCCAAGGAAATACCTACCTGCCTTGCTTATTACGTAACAGTCTCCTACTATAATTCAGCTGGGATTGCTCCTCAGAGGAAAATACTAGCAGTTACGATTAAAATAAACTGTAGGTTTCGTGTCATAGTGAGAATGCCTATCTGTTGCGAGTTCGAATCCAGTTCAACCTTGACCATAATATATCTCTTGTCTGCTTTGGCCTAATAACTTCACCAATAATAATAATAATAATGTGCTTTCAACTAATGAATCCAAGTTGTATCACTAACTTCAACTTTGTAGAAAGGCTTCAAAACAATTTACCGATTTCATAAATATACATTTGATGTAGCTTGTACTTATTTATAGAATCTTCATATCGTACACGAATGGATCAGTCAAGTAATTTTGTTACTTCCGCTGTCAACAAAACTGCAAGAATTTGGCCTATGATAGATTGTCTTTACTTTCATGCAGATAGATTTCTTTCCCTTCCTTATTTTTGACCCTGTTATCTTTCGAAGACCGCTCTTTTGGATTTTTTTCTTTTAACCGATGTAGATATTCTCCCCTTTTGTCATATTGTGAAAAGATCAGCGAAAAACTATGCCATTATATCGTTTGCAGTAAATTTCTCATGAACGTACCGAAAACAAATTAAGCTGAATGAAATGGCGGAAATACGTCATACTTGACCCATCCATTAGTCCTTTCTGAGTAATTGTCAAAACAGAACTTTAATTCTGATGCCACGATTGTAGAGAACATCTGTAAGTTTTTTTGGATATCGATGAATATATGAGTATATTTAGTTAAATCCTTCAACAATACCTGGAACATACACACTTGATCTAGAAATCAATTAGATAATACAGCGCGTTCAGTGCACAAGCGAATCAAATCCATTTTGAAAGTATCTCTTCTTCAGGATCCCCATCGAAACTCCTTATAGAGCTTAAAAGATTCATAGCTTTGTCTCCTTTTGTATTAACTTTGGTAATTGAACTTGTTTCCCTTGTGCTCTAATCCCCCCGCACTCATGCCCTTGGCGCACTAGGTTCCAGGTTCGATTCGCGGTGAAGAACTTTCGAAGGTTCTATCGCATCATTGTTGTTTATATTCCACGTAAAACTATAGGTTCACGTCTCATATAATCTTGGTAGTGAAAGGGATGCTAAACTCTAATGTAATCAGCAAATAAATAAATGCATTAATGATTGCCACTACTTTTTCCTATAATTACACACACAGATCATAGTTGAAAAACACAAATACGTAATTTCACACTTATGGTAGCAAACGAAACAAATGATCAGCAACAGAATAATTAGGCTTGAATTTTATTTAGACATTAATAATTAAGAGCTCTTTAGCACATTATCTCATGTTACCCGCGCGAGAAATGTTGCATTTAACCAACAATAGAAACATATGCTACCATAATTGTGCATAAGCTAAAGATTACCCTAAACCAAGACAAGGAAAGAAAATAAAACAATAAAATACAGTAATAATAATTTTATAAGGTCCATTAAGAAAGTACATGGAAATTGCGTACTGATTGCTACTGATAAAATGTGTGTTAATTCCTGTACCTCATTTCTCCTATTTAGAACTTAAACTATTCAAAATGCAGGCTCATGGACAGTGACGAAAGAAAGTTTTGTTTTTTTTTTTATTTTTTGTTTTTGTGTGTCTTTTTTTGGTCTTTTAAGTCATAAGAGAGGGACTACATTTCCAATCCGGTTCACGTGAATTAACTCCATTGACAGACATGCTGCTTTCCCATGAAGTCTGCAAACAGACTGCTCTCCTCAGATATACGTCGGAGTTCTCGCCAAAAGATCCGTTCTTGAAATGGCTGTAAGCCACTGCTTGCATCTGTAATACAAATTAACATAATGAACAAAAAAACATACAGTACATTTTACTGTCGCTACGTATTACGAACTTTGAAATATTCTACTTACGAAAATAAGCTTTAAATTTATTATGTGTAGTAAAAATTAGCTTTCCTTCGGAATTAAAACACTACAATACCCTATATAGAAAAAAATATATTTTGAGACCATTACTCCAAATAAAGCAATGCAGTACATTTTCAAGAAAGTATCTTACACTTCTGAACGTCAAAAACTGAGAATTTATAGGCGAGATAGTACCGTAATATTTCTGCACAAATACAAGTGGCTGAAATTTAAATTGTTACTCAAAATTTACAGTAGTTCCCAGAAAGTACTTTGTGACAACTACTACCAAACAAAAGAAATTGAGGTGAATCTTTCTAGTAGTAGTTTGAAGAAATGCCCGTGACAGAAAATTTCCCTTTTTCCTGGAATCACCCATATATATATATATATATATATATATATATATATATATATATATATATATATATATATATATATATATATATATATATATATATATATATATATATATATTAAACGTGCAGGGAAATGTCGTCCCCCACCTCGAAAAAATATGTACGGCGTGACGTGACGCCGCTACCCACCGTCCCCCCACCTTTTCAGATCCACTTTCACCCTATATCTATCTATCTATCTATATAAGTGGCCAGTAAAAGCCATAATGCTACTAACCTAGTTAGGGCTTAATTGTAGCAAGGAGCCTGCTCGAGGGCGTGTCTATAGGGAACAGACGCATAAGTGATGGTGAGTATTTGCGTACGCGATTGTAGTGAAATCGTGGGTTTTCGCAGTGATGTGATTACCTATAGCACTTGTAATGATTCTTGAGAAGAGAACAATAGAAAGAAATGCAGAGGTCTTATTAAAAGCTAGCAGTGAAATGGGTTCGGAAGTAAACGCAGAAAAAAAAAAAAACTAAATACCTTGAAGTGCGTCGGGACCATAACACGGCAAATCATAAATGCGTTAATACTTTTGATAAA
The DNA here is from genome assembly GCF_964235325.1 of Thermobia domestica. Classification (NCBI taxonomy): domain Eukaryota; kingdom Metazoa; phylum Arthropoda; class Insecta; order Zygentoma; family Lepismatidae; genus Thermobia; species Thermobia domestica. The sequence continues at coordinate 212,958,413 of NC_137464.1, forward strand.
GTGGATAGTATCAGATATCTGGGATCAATATTAACAGACGAAAAACATATTCACGAGCAAATTAAGTGTCGACTAAAAGCAGGAAATTTGTGTTATTATTCAGTTCAAAATTTCTTGTCGCGAATTCTGTCGAGGAATTTGAAGCTTAAAATATACAAAACGATAATCATGCCTGCTGTTCTGTATGGCTGCGAAACACGGTCGCTAACTCTGAGAGAACAACATAGATTGAAAGTATTTGAGAACAAGATCACGAGGCGAATATTCGGACCCAAGATGAACGGGAATGGGAAATGGCGGAAACTTCAAAACGAGGAACCAGAGTGGAAAAAAATGATTTTTTTTTAAAATCATTTTTGCTGATTCTTTTTATTTAAATCGATTTCTTTGACTTAAATCAAATCTTTCTCCTCGTAAATTACAAGTCGCGCACTGAAGAAAAAGTATTAGGAAGTAGTATTCAATGCTAATTATGCCATTGAAATGAAAGCATTAGGGTTGAATTTTGAATTAATCCCCGATTGTTAACCTCTGTTTATCCCAAACAATGTTTCTTAACCCTTTTAAATTATGGCTTTTTTAAAAAAAAAAAAAAAAAAAAAAGGGAAATTATGGACTTTCAGTCAAGCAGCTACAACATCATCCCTATTTATCCTAGGATCATGGTTCATACCTCATTCTCTTCAGAATAGAACAGCCTCTGAAACGGTAACATTCACATTTCTCTATCATGTCCCTGAAGCGGGAAATTTTGAGAGAAAATGGGATTTTTCTGATTTTTTTTTTTCAAATTTTTATCCCTTCTGGACTCCCTTGTGTTAACGCACATATCGCAAAATCAACTGGGAAATACTAAGGGGTGTACTAAATGTGTGTATAAAATTTCAAGCTATCTTGAATACTAAGGGCGGGGAAAATATTTAACAATGAGCTAAGAACATCCCCACAATGCCCCAGATAACCCGCATATAATATAAAAATTTCCTCAGACATCTCTATTTATTCTAGGGTCGTGATTTGTACATTATTCTATTCAGAATAAATAAGATTTTCAATCATACCATTCAAATGTCTCCATCGTGTATCTGGGGTGGAAAAATCACGAAAAAAGGAATTTTATGTTAAAAATATCCCTTTTTTACCCCTCTGGACCAACCCCCTGTTTTAAGGTAGAGATCTGAAACACTGAAAAATACTAAGGGGTGCATTGAATAAATCTGCAAAATTTCAATCTTCTACGTGCAAAATTAAGCCCGCGAAAAATAATATCCCCCAATTCCCGTATAACACAGGATCTCAGGTAACAGTTTCCTGAAACATCCCTATTTATCCTAGGATCATGGTTCGTACGTCATTCTCTTCAGAATAGAACAGTCTTTCAAATTGTACCATTCATATGTCTCCATCTGAATCGCGGAAAAAGCTATTTTGTTAAAAATATCCTCCTTTTTTTTTTTTTTTTTTACATTTTCCCCTCTGGACCCCCTCCCCCCGGTTTTCACGCAGAGATCTGAAAAATAATAAGGGGTGCAGTGAACGAGTGTGCAAAATTTCAGTCTTTTGAATGCAAAATGTAAGCCTACCAAAAAATAATAATAATAGGCATAACTCACTCTACGGAATAAACTGTATTTGATCATTAATGGTGATGGTGAATATAATTTCAGGTCAAGAAGTTTGCACCGAAATTTCCTACATCAATAAACTCACGTAAATTACATGACATCAATACTGTTTGCGATACAGTAATAAGATAATAATGAAATTAGAAATCTAGGCGTAGTTTCAAACATGGGCACATTTCCAGGAATTCAAGAAGCCGGGGACGCAACGTCAGTAAAATTAACAAATGTAAAAAACAAAATAACCAAAATAGTGTTATTAGTGGCGGCGCTAGGCTCGGACACACTTTAATGTAAGCACTAAAGAGGGACATAAACTACACAAATATTGATAGCAGCGTATCACACAAATGAGTTGAAAATATTAGAAGCACGTTATGTCTAGAGCCTACATGCTATAAAACTCCACAGTCGTATCCAAAATGATTGTCACACGTCTATAAATGTTGTTGTAGGAGTATAATTTGATAATGATTTCGCCCAGTATTTCTTACAATGTTAGTATGTGTATAATCGGCAAAGACATGTATGTGGCAGATTTCATGTCAAAATAAGAATAGTAAAGAAGACCAATATAACGAAAAATCCTTTCTTGTTCATTTAGCAGCATTTTGTTTTACTCATTCAAATTTTCATATTTATAATTTTTTCCGTATGAAGTTTACCATAAAAGTACATTTCCCGATTACACCAGGTAAACATACGGTACTGACAGTATTAAAAATACCCTGCAAAATCATTATCAAATTATATTCAACATTGTTCATTGTAATGACAAATAGTAATGGTAATCAAGGTAACAATGGTAACCAAGAAAGTTCTAGGGCCTATCATTTTTTTGTGTAGGTCTGTGTTCACACCGTGAGCTGAATTCGAATGGAGATAAGGTTAAAGTCAGTTGTTACTGTGGATATATCCAACATACTGGTTGTGGTAGTTCAGTTACACTGTGAACTTGCTTAAGGACCATAGATGTTCGTTTTATTCCTACCTCATTCACCCTCACCCTCGCAGTGACAGTTGGTTTTCGCCCTTATTCACCCTTACCCTCGCGCACCCTTGCCCTCGCGAAGGGAGTTGTCCATCACCCTCGCGCACCCTTGCTCTCGCAGTAAAAGTTGGCCTTCTCCTTCGTTCGCCCTCGCCCTCGCTCGCCTTCGTGCTGAAAACTTATCCTCGCTCTCGGGAAGGGAGTTGTCCATCACCCTCGCGCACAGTCGCCTTCGAAGTGAAAGTTGGCTCTCGCCCTCGCGAAGTTGGTTGTCCTTCAATTTTCCAGCCTGTTTGCTGCATTATTTCCTTAACATAGTCCTAAACAAAGAAAACTAAACATACCATCGTATAACTTACTACGGATCACCTAAAATGGAACAAATCATTGACTACTCTACGCTTAATATTATGCAGATAAAATTTGAATAGATTTTCCTTTACATCTTTCGGTGCAAACTGGTGTCGGCCATGAGACGAAAAGAAACCAGAAATAAGGTTTATCATCTCGTTTCATAAATTTTATAGGTCTCGTCTCGTCTCAATTCTCGGAAACTTTTTTATTGCCTCGATTCTCGACGACTCACTTCTTGTCTCGTTCTATAAATTTACGTATAAAATGTATTCCTTCATCTAGAAATTTTCAGAATCCTTCTGCGTCACGAGAGTTGTAAGAAGGGTGTATCTAACAACATTTAAACCATATATATTAGAATATATTGTGGTTTGAGTATCTTTAAAGGCTCATAAATGCTCTTCATTCTGATCGTACAATTACTTTTATCAATTTATAGATTTTACGTACGGATCATTTAGCACTAAAATAGTGTTTGAGACCTAAGACTTGAGTGAACTAGTGTTGCTCACGGTATTCAAAAAAATTCCTAAGAAATGTGTATTGGTTGGTGAGTATGTAATATTGTCGATTGTCTAATAGTAATAATAATAATAATAATAATAATATTTAATAATAATATTAATAAAAGATAAGAACATATGTCGGACTGAACTTTATTACTACTGCAAAAAAACTAATTAAGAAATTATCATATTTAATGTATTTTAGCAGGACAATATGTCTTCAAACACATAATTAAAAGTAGAGGCTGCTCCAGTAGAGTAATCTGTGTTTCTCTACCACTTTCAATTAGTGTTTCTACCTTTTTTAATTAGTTTCAGTACATACTCTAGGTACTCTAGGTACATACTGTCGTTGAAGTAATGAATATTGTAATTACTCTAAGTACTCTCATTGAAGTACAAAGGTTCAATTGTAATTAAATTATTACGGCTTTTTTTTTACCGGTACTTTAGGAACAATTACTGACATGTAATTATGCTGTACCGGACTGTAGTTTTATTATTTTGCGTACGTAACACTGAACGTAATTAGTTTTCGTACTAACAGTTTCATTACTGTCATTTTTTTTATGTATGTATATAACGTAACATTTCGCGTATGTAATTTCATTGTTACACTGTTATTGAAGTCGGTGAGTATCGTAATGTACTTTTTTATTAGAATTCCAGTTTGGTATTACGTTACATACACATAGCCTATGATAATAATGTACGGCTAAAGGTTATTTACCCTTTATATTTACCCTTTTGGATGTGCCGCAAGGTAAACTTTCTTATTTGAGCACCATGCCCAAGGTCAAACCTGATTGGTTTAACCACTTAGTGCTCTTTTATATTTATTTATGGAATTGATTTGTATTAATGATTTTTTTTGCGTAATTGTCTGGTAGGAATGATCGTATTTTATATGATCTTTACGTAATTCCAGAATTATTTTGCGCAACCTTGATTTTGCGTATATACACTTTGCATATGATTTTTTAAAATTCATATATATGTTTGAGTATTATGAGGCTGAAATAAATGAAACAATATTTTACATTTTAAATATTTTATTCAAATTATACTGTTATAAAGAAATTTAAAAAAGTTACATATGCAGTTATGCATATAGTGATTCTTACATGAAATGATATACATTTATTAAATATATATAAGTTTAGCAATTAATATTGTACGAGAGAATATGTGTTTGTCATTTACCATTATGAGTACAATTTAAGGTACATACATTTGGTGATCAAGATAATATTTATACACATATAATAATGTTGCACAGTAGAGTAACAATAATAATCTTATTACATACACATTAATGTAACACATGAAAGTGTCTAGGTAATTTTATACTGTATTTTATACAAAATACTATTAAGTTGAATCAACAGGTATCATTATCAAAAACGTTTTATTTTTTTCACATGTGTAAAATTATATTTTCATTGGTTTTACATCAAAATTCACATACATGCATGGATAATAATTGAGCAAACTTTAACTTTGGTATTCATAGGGTAGTGTTCTATAGTTTGTTTTACTGTGGGGATTTAACCGTCGTCTCTTATTGTTTACTACTCTATGCGTCTTAGTTTCAGGTTTTGTAACTATAGTAAATCCAGGCTTACGAGTAATTTTACGTGGATTCAACAATGTTTTATTTTCAATTTTTCCTTTTACTAAATTATAATAATGCTCAAAGGTAATTTCTTGACGTGTCCTAGAATCTAAAGTAATTCCTCTAATTTTATACACGTAATCGAATTTTCCAGTTTGAATATTTTTCATTCTGTAAGCATAATTCTTTGCTCCACACCCTATGAAGACATCTATTTCCCACCCTTCTGGAACCTCATTTGTTAATTCTCCTAAGTAAGACCCTATTTTAAGCTTAGATTTTTCATGTCGTGGTTGAACAAATATAATACTATCTGTGTCACAGTACAGTACGTTGTCAGGTCCAACAGTAGTCAGTAGATCGTGAAGTTTAACCCTTGCCCATGATGTTATGAATGCTGCAAGCACAACATTGGAAAATTTGTTTGGTTTGTTTTCATTTTCTCTGTCTTTATATGTTACAATTAAATGTTTCTCTTCTATAGGTATTACAGACTGCACCTCATATTGTGGTGCATATAGATACGACATAAATTTTTCGGGAGTATCGACGATTACAGATTGTGAAAGATCTGTTCTTTGTCCCCATTTCCCGTACAGCGAATTCAAAAATATTTTCGAAATATATCTTAATCCGGGATTGTACTCTATGTTCTCATAATTTAACTGTATTCCCTCATGTCTGAAATATTCTTGAATGTACTCTTCCTGTTTTTCTTTTGTAGTGCATTCTGCAGGGAAGCCTGAAGCTTCCTGTTTCATTTGAAGGAATGTGTTCACGTAATTACGAAACAAACTATTTGAATGGTCGTCTTCAGATCCCATAAGCTCAAATTCCCAAATTTTTTTTATTTTCAGTATTTTGTATCCGCATTTCATTGCTCTATGCAAATCAGGAGTACAAAAGGTACTTGTAATGGCGCGATCACTTTCACAATGTGTACATTCGTCAATATTATTTTCCTGCATGCATGATCGACATAGACCAAATAATAATTTTCCATTCCATGTGTAAGGGAGGATTGGAAAATATAAATCGGATGGTGGAAGAACAGTACATTTTACGAGACCATGGATCTTCTCAATGTCTGGAAACAATGGTCCCTTGTGAATGTTTGGCTTACCTATTGGGAGAGGTTTACGAGCCATTATCCAAGGGTAAAGACTAGTAACATTTAGGTATGAGATAGTTTCATCATCATTACATTCATGCAGTGCCTTATAGCATTCTACACGGCCACCGTGAAAACTTTCTTTAGGGACAAGATGATCAACAAGATCATCACATTGATCTTTAATAAAATCTTGTATTGTTTTGTCTGATTTTACTTTGGCGTCCCATTCACATTCCCATATTTCAATAACATTAAATTTTCGTTTTTTCAAGTACTCGATTTTTGTGATCGTTGATTCATATCGATCTTGCATGGTTGTACGATGATTTGAAGATGAATCAAGACTTGTATGACGAAGATTAACATAACAAATTTTACAGCCATGCCAAAAACATCCATGAAATTCAAACACTGTGTTTGTTTTACTCTCGTACCCATCGACTTTGTATTTACCGAAACGTCTTTCCAATCCATTTGCGGAATATTCGATTTTCGCACCTCTGGTACGTTCCATATATCGTAACCACTGCAATGCCTTTAAGCTTTGTCGATCACGATGATCAAATCCAAGGGGTGGAATAATTGGAATAGTATTTTCCGGTAGATGCAATGAACGATAAGTTAACATTGAAGTACTTGCAATAGTACTGGCAGAGATAAAGCACTGGAGACCACCAGTTTTCTCTTCAATTAAATCAGAGAACTTAATCACTGCCTCCGCTAAGATTTTAACGTCATTCCGGCAGTAATCGAACATTTCCTTTTGCAGATCGTACTGCATGTTGTTTTCTATACATTCTTTGTGCCAACTTATTAATTTTTTGCGTTCTTCCGGACTTCGTGAATCTGGGTCAAAGTAATGTAACTCAGGAATCTTTCCTTCATAATTTTGGTTTTCCTCTGTATTAAATAGGTATGGAAAATATCCCTTCTTTATGTTTTGATTTAAGCCTAATGTCTTTGGGAGTGCAGATAATTTGATACCCATATACAGGAAAGTATCTCTAAAAATAATTTTATTTGATAATCTCATCTCAATAATTTTGTGTCCCTGTGCTATTATGAAAGGTGAAAGATTTTGACTTTCAATCAATGTCTTAGCCGCGAAAATTATATCATACTTACTGCCGTTATGAGATAATGCTACGATCGATTTAAAGGAGGACCGATCCATCAGCACGTAACGTATAAAGTCTTCCATGCTCTTAAAGGAAAACTCGCGGTTTTCATCTTTATTTCCGCATTTTACGCATGGATCATTTAAGGATTTGCTCTTGCAATCTGAACAAAGATGCATTACATGTACTAAAGTAACAGTATGTTCTTGTTCATCACGATCATTCTTACCGAGTAACATCGTCTCTACATCAAATATAATATACAAAAATGAGTTTACATGAGATGGTGTTGCTTTTTGAACGAAACATACGTGATCGCGCTCGACATGATTATAGCACGTTTTACAAAATTGTTCATCACATTGGTGTGCAGATTTTCGTCGCCGAATGTCATATAAAACACAACATTTAACACAAACTTTGACGTTGATACATACACTCTTCCCATTTTCTGTTACACTTTTATGATTTATATAGCATTCTTCCGTAGGAAACAGTTTGTGACAATCTGTACATTCGCGTTTTATATTGTCTGAGGAAGACACTTCATGATATTTTTCACAATATGTACATTTGTATGCACATTTGTGATCATGTACATGATGATAAGCTTCCAAACAATGATGACAGTATCCTTGTTTCCCTAAGAGTGATCTGATATTTGTAATCAACTGATAATGTTGATCATCATATAAAATATAAATTTGCTTTGTAGCGTGGACTCCAGGATATATTATATTAAATTCACGAGTCATACCATTTTTCTCGTAAACAATAACTTGGTAATCAGGTAACAGATGATTTTGAATCTTTTTCACGTCATCCAAAGTACATCCATTCTTATTCACAATATCTATATCTACAGCGGAACACAAAGCTACTGCTTGTTTCAACAAACGTTTTGGATTTGTCTTAAGATTATATATTTGTTTACGATTATGATCGGCTTTAGCCTTCCCAAGAATAATGCTCTTGGGAAGACAGTATACATCCTTTTTCATAGGAATCACATTTCGTTTTAGGAAAGTAATTAAATCAGTGTGTTTCTTAGTACCAAGGGTTCGTCCTCTTCCTTTACGAGGGTCAACGATATGTACTTTAAAAGTAACCTCATCTGCGAAAAGAAACTCTTCGTTACTGTTTAACGTGTTCTCCACTATAGAGAAGAGTACATCAGGGTTCAATTCAGCTTTTGGACGCCATGACATGAATATGGGTTTGTTTAGATTACAAGCAGAACTTTCAATAGTTATACCAACATACGTGTCATTGTCAACATCATTAAGCGTATTGTCTATAACGAAATCAAATAGGTTTCGAATATGCGTTTCCGGATCTTTGATAAGTTTAGCATCAGGCCGAATCGTCACTTCTTTTCCTTGTAAACCAAAGTAGGAGTAATGCTTAGATGTACTTTTGACAACATGAAAGTCAGATTGTTTACCACCAGTACCGTACAATGAAGATGTTGATGGAATCGTACCAAAAAATACTGTGTCTGATGTAGGAGTAGATGAATTTACAGTGTCCTTCATATATTCAACGAAGTCGGATAGAGTTAAACCAGAAATTTTATCATCCGATATGAATTGCATTACCTTTTCACGCGCTTGATCCCTTATTTCTCCATGTTTAAAAAACCCAGCTTCATGGAGATCAATGATATCTTTTGCCGTCTTACAACTGTTGAGGACAACATCTTGAGCTTCATAGTAGTAAATATATAACGCACGCCGCAATTTAAAATATTTAAGATTGTCAACTCTAACACCAGTGGCATGGCATCGCGTCACAATTTCCCAAGAAAAAAAGACCTCTTCAGCGTCAAAATAGTCTCGCTCCTCAATGAAATCCAATATGGTATTGATTGTACGAATGGCGTCCATCTGTAAATATAAATTAATCACTTAAAAACAATATTTTCAAAACAAATGATAAGAGAGTAATATATGCTATATTAATCAAAATATTTCTCAAATTCGTAATTGTAATAAAAAGAATTGAACAGTAATTAGAACGATAATAGTAATTAAAGTAATAACTACGTAATTAAACAAGTTTTACTTTTAATCAAGTATAAGATTTGATGCAAAATAGAAATGTATGTCTAAAATATCAAACAATAATTTACATTAATGCTTGATAGCCCTTTCTTGATTCGTAATGACAGGGAATTTAATAAGAAAAAGACAAATAATTTGTTGTTGTCGCTACATAATAATAGCGTTTAATCAGAACATTAACATAGACACTAATTTAAGTCAATTCTCTTAATTACTGTATCTGCTTTATCTTGTTATATTAGATTTCTGATTTACGTGTAGAATTTAAGCTAAACAGTGTATCAGCTGAATTTAAGCGTAACAAGACTGTATATTGACAGAGTATCAGCGAAAGTTCTACGATACAAAATGAGTTATTTACCGAGGATGACTGAAGTATCGAGAAATGCTCCTGAACTTGCCGATAAAGGGTAACTTTGACGTTCGGTAAATTACCAAGTATCGCGGAATATAGAGTAAATACTACTCAAGCGCAGACATATACTGAAATTTCGGCAGAGATGTGTCACTTTTATACCATCACAAGACCCTAAAATATCCGAACATTCCCGAAGTTAAAACCCGAACATTCCCGAAGTAAAAACCCGAACATACCCGAAGTGAAAACCCGAACATTCCCGAAGTCAAAACCCGAACATTTCCCGAAGTGAAGTCCCAAACATTCTCGAAGTGAAGACCCAAACATTCTCCAGCTGAAGGCCCGAACTTTCCCGAAGTGAAAACACAAACATTAACGAAGCGAAGATACAAAATTTCAAAAATGAAAGTTATTATCGAAGGTAATGTTTTAAATACAAAGTTTATAAGTCAAAGTAGTTGAAGTTTACCGAAGATAACAAAAGTATCGGGAAACGGACCCGCGGTTTCCGATAAATTATAACGTATTCGTTCCCGTAAAATGTTATATGCACAATAAATATGTAATATAGAAAAACACCACATGACATATTGCTCATTAGTATTAATCATTCATTAATTTAATTATAATAATAGCATTTTCAATTTAATTAATAATAGTTCAAAATGATCAATACATTTTATTTAAAGTTTCATGTGTTTATAAAGACAAAAAAATTGTATTTGTACTACTCTATAATCTGTCTTTCCGTAAAAAATGTTTCTGATTTTATAGAAAATGTTTTACTCTATCATAAACAAAAGACTACACGAATAAAAATTAAACGTACATTAAAAATTGTAAATTTTACACTTTTATACATATAAACTGTAAGATTACTGAACTTCAACCAATATAAAACAAACAGTTTAATACTAACAAAATATAAGTTATGGCTAACTGTAGTGACAAACGTTGACTACACAAACGATAGTAGAAAATTGTTGTCATCGTTGTAACAATAGAAGTTACTAAAAAATTTTACACTTAGGGAAATTAACGTATATTGTAAAACAAAAATAAAGCCCAAAATCTTAATAGAAAAAATTGACATGAAAAAATGTTCAAACGAAAAGTGGCTACTAAAAAATGTTATAAAGTTTAAACGGAAAACTTAAAAAAGTGAAAACAAAAGATGTAAAAACAAAAAAAAGTATGTTAAAAGAAAAATAAAACAAGAGTTCAAACGAAAGTTTAGTAACGAAGTGTTAAAAAGTTAAAATAGATAAGTTAGAAAGTTTAACAGAAAAATTAAAAAGACGAAAGTGTAAAAACAAAAGATTAAAAGAAAAATGTAAAAACAAGAAAAGTTGAAAAGTGAAAATAGAAAATTAGCAGCAAAAAGTTAGAAAAGTTAAAAGTTAAAATAGAAAACTGACCTTTATTGTACACAAGGAATTAACATTAAGAACAAATAATAATAGTAATTAGTATAACAAGAAAAATATTGTAAATCAGTTGAATGAAAAGACAAATTGTTAAATTTCATTCTTAGAAAATAATACTTGAAACTATTTTAGTTTAAAAAAAGTTTAACTACATTACATGTTTTAGACAAATCTTATCAACAAGTTAACACATTCATTTTATATATAAGTAATTTTGTATTGTGTTCAAAATCGAAAGATTTTTCATTTGTTTTGAAGTTACGGAAAGAAAGTAGGAATATAATTAAATTTGCAACTACGTTCGAAATATTACTTCAATTGAAATGCTGTAATAGTTATTACGGAAGGTTATTTACCAGTAAAGACTAGGAATTAAAGACATTTAGTTAAATGTTAAGATTTAAGTTCATAGTGTTGCTACAGACGCTAAGAAAAACTAGTAACTTGGAAGAAAAATATTTTTTTTTATCATTTATCTATGAATTTCCATTTTTGACAGAATTTTCCGTTGATAAATTTTATTTGTAAATTGTACAAAATAAAAGTATCAGTACTGTTACTTACCAATCAATTTAGTCAAATTGTGGTTACAGGGAAACTTGATTAGAATGCAACAATCGAATATCTGTGTGCAACACTGTAATAGATTCAAAGATTATATTATGACTTCATGTTCTATTTAAATTACAATTATCTATATTTGTTTCTACCTTAATTTTATTTATTTATCATTAAAAAATAAATTTCTAAGTTCTCTTCCACAGTTTACCCTCTTCTCTTTCTTCTCAGTTAAGATTCGGGTGTTCATATTTAACTGTTTAGTAATCCTATGGACGAGAGTGAAAAGATTCGGTTATAGCTAAGTCAGACAAACTTTCAATACAGTTGCAATTCACTGCTTTGTATTGTTCTGAGTGTAATCATCAAAGTATATTTCTTTCAGTTTTTACTCAAGATTTAGAAAGGAAGTAGCAACTATGTATAGTACAGGGCGCTGAAGAAATGAATTCGAAAAGCAGAAACATTACTATTAGTTTCTGATACATAGTTTGTGCAACTACAAGGCAGTGCTTTGGAAGTTCCAATTAATTATGTAACAGATTCTTTCTTAGATCATAATGATGTTCTTTTTTCTCCTTTTCTCCTTAGTCATTAGATTTTCTCACTATTATGCAAGTTAAAGATATATAAGTAAAACATTATCTTAATTTCTGAGCTTTATTTTATCGAATTATTGTTTACGCTTAAATAACATTTAAGTCATTTTCTTGGTCTTTGTAGCGTGTAGTAGACTAACAAACAAGTTTATCGCCTTATTTAGTTCATTGTTTAAATTATGACTTATTTCAGCATGTTATATAGATTACTCCAAACATAATTACCTTTGTAGTAATTACTCAATCACATGTTTCGGTAAAACACTATTCATAATTCAGACAATAGTAGTAATAGTAGCAATATTAATGTTAGATGTGGTAATAAATACAATTTTGAGCTATAAGAGTAAAACATTTTAAGCATATAGATACATTTCTATGAATAAATGTATCTCCTAAGAATGTATGAATGTAATATATTTTCTAACAATTATTGCACAAGAATATACTAATCTTATTTTCAATACATATATTTTATAAGATTACCATAAAAATAGTGTTGAAAGAAAAGCATAGCAGTCAAACTTGTACAAGATAAATTAAAAAGTTATAAAGATCAACCATAGAAATGTAATCATGAAGAAAATATATATACTAGCAATAATATTCCTAATAAAAGGTATACAAGACAATTAAAATGCTATTCATATGCTCATGATATGCTAAAGAACAAGGAAAAATAAAATGAGGAAATCAATCATTGTAATAGAATTATCTAATAAGAAACGAAACTGTTCTACAACTAATCAGAAAACAAGCGAATATGTAAGCATAAGAATTAAAGAATATGTGAAGAAAGAGGTACAATGCATAGAACTGAAGGAATTAGCTTCCAGAGGAATTCCAGGAGAGGACATTTGGAAGATACGCAATAAAACAACAATATCAGCGTAACTGGAAAAGACGGAGACAGAAATGGGAACGTAATCTTCAATATCAGATTCACACAGTGACACATAATTAGTAAAGATTAAAGAAGATAAAAGGATAAAGAATGAGAAAGTAAAACGATCTTATATATTCTACGTATAATATCATGTCCATTTACATGAAGATGGTAAGAAGTAAGAAAGAATGTCCACATTAGCGAAACGTTCACCAATGCTTTCCATTTCTCTATGCAAATATATTATGGACCAATTAATAACATTGTGCGTCAATGATTTGGTCATCTCTCGATATTATTTCACACTATAAAAGTTTTCATCTCACTACGTTCATCTTAAGATTTTCTTTCCCGTAACCTATCATATTGTTCTCGTCAACTTTCGCAACGATATAGCGTATGACATTCTGTTTTCCCTGGCATTATAAAGTCTATTATTATACAGTTTCTTTCAAATAGTTTCTTCTCTGAAACTAACTGGTTCGCGACCTAATTCTCTTTATTCTTCTCCACGCCCATAGTTTCAACCTTGTACTCTTTTTTCACGTACTTGTTTTCATATCACACGAATTATTTCTCTTTATTCACGGAAGCACAGAATAAACTTCCTTTTAAAGGGTTCTTTTGCCATTTCTATCCTTGCTTTTATTAGACGTTTGCAATGTTATTATTACCTATGTATGAAAATCTAGTCATTTGTAATTGCAATGGACAACGCTCATACGAGAATTATAGTAAAAAAAGTGTAAAATATGCAACTGAAATAATAGAAAATATAGTGAATTAAGTCGAATATCTGAAGCTTTTTTAGTATAATCATGTATTATATATGTGTTCAAAATTATATTAGAGAAAAAAGAAATATCCAACAATACCTCGTGTCGGTATTTTTAATTTAGTGCCCTCCAAAATTGTGCAAGCAGAATTATTACTATGCCTCTTTCAAAAGAAAAATAACGGAAAAGAGGGGATCAATTTCTTCGATCAATTGAAGAGGCTGTGTTACCTTAAGAGTAGAGCACTCAATTCTAATGCGTGGAACCCCCTGCTTCCATACTAGTATACATCAAATGGTTTTTGTGAGGGCGTGTGTTCCTCAACTATTTGTTTTAATTTTCAGGTGTCCTACAGATCATAAACGTAAGAATAAAACTTGAAGATTTTATTGTACAGTCGCGCTTTAGAAAATGTCTCCACAGAGGATAGATAGACACATATATGTATAAAACGTCAATTTATCTTTTGTAAGCTAAATTCTGTGTGCCACAGTTGTTGCGAACTTCAAGTGTGTTCTAATATTCAAGGATTTTAAGGTACGACTCATCACTTCCATTACTGTCACATGTTATTTAAATTATCTCCTCTCATAACACCTTTGCAACTGCAACTATAAGTGATTTTAAATCAATTTGTGTCTTTTCACATACTTAAGTAATGTATATATTTATTTTTCACAATTAATTTTAATCATCATCTTATTAAACGCTTGCAGGGGCATAGGTTTAAAAGTGAATGCAGAGAAAACTAAATACATGGAAGTGCGTCGGGACCGGAATACAGCAAATTATGGATGCGTTAAAATATTAAATAATACTTTCCACATAGCGGAAACTCAAATATCTAGGGTCAAACCGAAAGCATATTCACGAAGAAGCTAAATGTCGACTAAAAGCAGGGAATTCGTGTTACTATTCGGTTCAAAATCTCTTGTCGTCGCGTATTCTGTCGAGAAATGTGAAGCTTAAAATGTATAAAACCATAATTATAACTGTTGTTCTGTATGGCTGCGAAGCATGGTCACTTACTCTGAGGGAAGAACATAGACTGAAAGTATTTGAGAACAAGATCCTGAGACGAATATTCGGACCCAAGAGGAACGGGGATAGGGAATGGCGGAAACTTCATAACGAGGAACTACATAATTTATATGGTCTACCCAACATTGTTAGGGTCGTCAAGTCTAGGAGGCTTAGGTGGGCGCGTCATGTAGCTAAAATGGAAGAAAGTAAAAACGCTTTCAAAGTCTTGACTGGAAGACCAATCGGAAAACGACCATTAGGAAGACCTAGGCGCAGATGGGAGGACAATATTAAGATGGATTTCGCAGAGATTGGAATACAAAGTAGAAACTGGATGCAGTTAGCTAAGGATAGAAGTCAATGGAGAGCTTTTGTAAACACAGCATTGAACTTCCGGATTTTATAGGCCATAGAGTTAGTTAGTTAGTTAGTTAATTATTTCAATCATCAAAATAACCTTCTGTTTCAAAAAAATGATAAAACTTTATGCTAAGTTGGCAACTCTGTTACCCTGATGATAATGCAAAATATGTTAAGTATGTCGGACAAATTCTAAACAGTTTTTCTATTTACCACGGTGCACCATGTTGTTATCCTAATAATGAACAGCATGTCTTAATCTGTATTAATAGACTTCACTATATGCTCTGCCTGCATAACTGGCAGCTTTTATACAATAGATATTGTTACCGATTTAAAACTACTATCCTTATTGTAACAGCAAGGCATCTCGGTAACTCAGTCACGGTAATTTTTAATAGGAAGGTTAAGCCAATAGTTGTTATTATCTGCGCTGCCTCGTATCTGACGGCAAACATGGCGCTAGTGTACAGGAAATTTGCAGACGTCCTACAGAATTTCAAAGCTAGTAAATCTTGTCATAAACTTAAATACTATAATTAGTATATAAGGCTAACTCTAATAATAAGTACATCAATCACACTATTAGATGCCGTTACCTGCGCTGCCGAATAAACATTTATCTCTTATATTCCGTAACAAAAAAGTGTCGCTACCTACCTTGTTTAGATGACACCAAGTTGTCCCTGACGTACACTACGTGTTATTACATATATATCTCCTCTTACTGGTCACTTCTCATACAAAGTCGCTCGGCGAGAAACAAATATGTTTTCTATATTTAAAAAGTGCCTTTAAACCATGCAATCAACGTGATTAATATTAGACAACTTATTATTCTCGGTTCATTTTAGCACACTGCAGTACGCAGTATTAGTACTGTGTACTAATTTCATATACAGAATTTCAATGAAGATGGTTCTTCGTTAACTAATACCGTATCATGTTCTAATTACTTTTACATTATCCCCATCTAAAATTCTTGATCTAAAAATCTATGACCTAATGCCTCAATAAAATAGTATGGTTATGTCTCATACGAAATGTCTTCCTTTCATCCGAAGAAACATTATGTCTGTTTCCCTCTACCACTATTATTTCTTCCCTACATAAATTACTTATAAGTATTCGCTTTCATCCGTCTACTTTACCCTAAAACCTAGATATATAATACTAGCGAAACAAAATAATCTCACTGATAATGTTAGTATAAAAACGTTCCAACCTGTATGTCACATACGCACGTAAAATTACATTCTTGGTACTAATTCTTGTTCTCCATACTGTCTAATATATTCCGATAATTTAATGGCTAGCAGGGCGCTTTTCGTACACGTAGGTCCAAGTTTAATTCACGGTGCTTCTTTCATATAAACAATAGTAATCGTTTTACTTTTTAAACTAGTTTCGCATCTTTCATAGCCAAGAAGTGTAAGCCTAAGGCGTTAAAGTGAAAAACCATATGCTCTATACCTACAAAAGGCGCTTGTCAGGCATTCAATTAATGAAACTGAGACGCGACTTTGAGCAAAATAACATTTCCTCCCATTTACAACACAAAAATCCTATCTATTAGTTTACGACCGCTGTAGATCACGAGGTAAATATACCGTGTTTTAATTTACGTAACAGTTTTAAACACGAATAAATCTTCTTTGTAACTACGTGGTTAGCGTATGTACCTCTGGTGTGGGAGACTCGAGTTCGATTCCCGGCGAGAGGTCATGTGCTTCGGGGTCCACGTTCATCAGTAGGTCCATGTCTCACATAACTATGGTGCTAAAAAGGGACACCAAACTCCAAATCAAATACGATTATTTGTACTTTCAAGGAACTATAAGAAAAAAAATCTAAATTTTCTCATAAAATGAATACAAAAGAATCACAAAACATATCACATACCAAGCTTTATTCAGCTCCTGCATTTCACAAACTGAACATTCTTCTAGATGCGCCTCAAAATGAAAATGGTTGGGAACCACTGACATATGCTAACAAATATAAAAATATTATTCGTCGAGTGGAGGAACTTATGTTCAGTTCAATAATACTAAAGATAAAAACAAGCAAAATTCAAAGCAGGTGTAGGTTACCCAGTTCCTTTCCCCTACTGTAAATGTTAATACCATACAAAAATAATAAACAATTAATACTATATTACATAAATAGTCAGTTTCACCCATCATTTAATGGTCTTTTCATGTAACACTAACTTCTTATATTCTGAACAGATGCTAGGATTCTATGAGCAAGAAAATAATCGCATATTTATTATGAAATTTATCTGTCTGTGTGTCTATGAAACTATTGTTTTAATATGTAAAATAATAACTGCGTCTAGTCCTGACGGAGAGGTCCAAACAATCCAAAATACCTTGCTATTTTTTTTATTGTATTTGGCTTTCGGCGCGGAAGATCATGATTCAATTCCCGGCAACGTCACAGGTTGTGTTCAATTTTAGTGCCATATAAGTAAAAAACTCCATCAAGCAAAAAATTAGCGTACGGTTTTCCACGTAGGAGAGCCCTGGTTCAAATCAAGTGCAATGACCAATATTAAATCCCTGTAGCCTCCATATTACATTACACTATACATTAGTTAATTTATAATTCCATAAAAATACACAGAGTCATATGGTTTTCGATGCCGGAAAATCCGCAATCAATTCCCGATAAAAAACAAACACTTCCGTCCTCCTTATACTCCCAACAATTACAAGTGTTTACGTGTATTTCATTTCCAATGTCCCTTCTCATATGAAAAAAAAGAAAACATAAACATAAAACAAGAAAAAAACAAAGCCAGTACTTACAGATAAATTCTTCTTCTCTGTTAACTTCTATAAAATACAATTCACCAACTCAAACGCATCGTGCACTTTTATTTCTTCAAATGTAACCACTTGATTTGCATCAAAGTTTGTATACCAACGAAAATAAATCCAGAAAGTTCTACCAAATTCTAAAATCTTCTCACTCTCCGTAACTCATATATAACATCCTCTGTGTCGCCCAACCTCCCCTGCGGGCACTTATGTTAAAACAGATGGCGGTCTCTTTTCTTAAAGAACCCTTGTCGTTCTGAATTAATTTTCCTGTCGCGTCCTAAACCTGCCGGGATGCAGTTTTGTTTGTCTGTTGTTTACCCAAACAATTAATCTTTAAAGGATTGCGTTTCCGTTTCAAAAAAGTCTTTCAAAATCAAACGGTTGACATTAATTATACACTTCAAAAACCATGCGTGAATTCTTTACATTATTAATTACTTCCTTTATATTAAAATGTCCACCCTACCCAAAACTAAATTAACATTATTTTCACATTTAAACCCAAAACAATTTATTTTCAGTAACTAATGTTGTTTTCTTTAAATTTGTCGCTATAATTCAAAGCACTACAAAGTCTGTCAATTCAATTCATCTAATGTCACACCCTCATTACAAATGCATTTACTTATCACTTTATATATGGGCGAGCTCTGTTTAGACATTCAAAATGTTACAAAGTACACAAAAATAATTAATCAACATGAAATACAAGCACAGCCAACCATTTCGTTCAATTTCCTATTTAAAACTTTATCAAAAAATAATTCATCCTGTCACTTTAACATGCTCTACAAAGGAACGCATATAAAAGAAAAGTGAACAAAAAATATGTAGGTAAGGCAAAATAATGAAACTACAGTCCTGTACAGCATAATTACATGTTAGTAATTGTTCCTAAAGTACCGGTAATAATTCAAGTTCAATTAAAACATTTATTACTTCAATGAGAGTACTTAGAGTAATTACAATATTCATTACTTCAACAACAGTATGTACCAAAAGTGTAAGTACTTTCAAGGTCAAAAAAAAGGACGTTTACAGATTATTCTACTTGCTCCTGAGGGAAGTCTAGTTAAAAATTTAAAGCTTTCTTGCTTCAAACTTAGAGGGGAAAAGTAATCTAATGCACTTAGAATGTGCAGTACTCGATTGGGAACACTATTGCGGTACCCCAGATTCCCAACTAACTTGCATATATATATATATATATATATATATATATATATATGTGTGTGTGTGTGTGTGTGTGTGTGTGTGTGTGTGTGTGTGTGTGTCTTTCAGCATATAAAACTTGGTTATGGGTAGGAGAAGATAAAAAAATACAAAGAAATCGCACCGAGGCTATACCATCCGGGTATTCATGGACGTATCATATCACTTAATATCTATTTTTACAACAGAAGTTGGAAACGTAAAGAAATAAACTAGTACTCAATCAACTTCAGAACATATTGCTTAGTTCCAGAAACTTAATGCAAACTATTCATTTAATAATTAAGCGCGAGCCCGAGCGCAAGCAAGGGCAAGCCTCAATGAAATAAATGAGCGCGTGCCAAACTGAGGAAACTGAGCCCGAGCGCGAGCCCAGTTGAAAAAAATGAGCCCGAGCGCGAGCCCAGTTGAAAAAAATGAGCCCGAGCCCGAGTGAACGCGAGCCCAGTGCAAAATGGCCTTCTATGAACAAAAGTCATTCCGTCAAGTCTTTTCCCATCTGACTTTAAACATGACAATGTAGACACTTTTTATCTAAAAAGTCTCTACCACAAGCAGGGCAACAATGAGGCACACTCGCTTCTAAACGTAGCGCTATTTCTATCTGGAAACATTCATGAGAAACATGCAAATATTATATTCATTTGCATTATTATTTTTAATAATTATGTGGAAGTACACAAGAGAAATTGTCTACTGCAAATAAATGAAAGGAAGAATATGACCAATCTATAATCTTGCTATGACATCAACTTTTCATCTAGAGGACATGGCTAGTGATGTGAGGTGGAAAATTTTCCGCGGAAAATTTTCCATTTCAGAAAATTTTCCGGAAAATTTTCCGCTATATTTTTCCGGAAAATTTTCCGTTCTAAAAAACTATCAGTAATCAAGTAACAATTCCTCAGCAATCATAAAATTGGTTGAATTCATGTACAGAAATGTTAAAAAAAAGAAAGATCGTTTAAAGAATCTGAAAATTTTCATAGCTCAGACAATTTTCAGTACTATTTAGGAACAAGTTAAACAATTTTTCATGAATCGAAATATTTTCTGTGTTGTATGGAAAAATTGAAGAACTTTTTGTGAGTCGGAAAATTTTCATCATTTTGAAGAAAAAAGTAAAACAACTTTTTGTGAATCGGAAAGTTTTATTGCTCTGTAGAAGCAAATGAAAGGAATTTTTATGAATCGGAAAATTTTCATCACAATGTAGAAACAAATGAAAAAACTTTTCATAATCCGGACAATTTTGGATATTATGTACAGTGATGTTTAGTGGAAAATTTTCCACTATATTTAACAGCACATTCAGGTACAAAATTGAATTTCTGTAGAGGAAAGTTAGTCAGCAACAAATTATAATTTTCCAATTAGCTTTCGGGAACCGGAAAATTTTCTAATATTTCAAGTTGGGAAGTAAAATTTTACACAGTGTTTCTCTCTCTCTCTTCATCTGCGAGCTCCTTCGTTGCTTAGCGCTTAGCATACGCACCTTCGGCTTGGAAGACCTGGCTTCGATTCCCAGCGGAAGCTCGTGTAGTTCGGATTCCACGTTAATCAGTTGGTCCCGTCTTATGTAGTCTCGCTGCTGAAAGGGACGTTAAACTCAAAATTAACTCAATTCAACTACTCTCTCTCTCTCTCTCACTCTCTATCTCTCTCTCTGTGTGTATATGTGTGTGTGTGTGTGCAAAGTGCAGAGAACACACACTGAGTTCGCAGAGTACAAATATCCCATTCTATTATTTAAAATTTCAATTTATTAAAATTCATACATATTTCCGATTCATAAAGAAACATACTCCACTTATTCCTACATCGTTGTTTAGCCGTAAAATTTATTGGTAATAAATATTGTCTTAAAAAGTTTCATGAAGTGAAAATCTAACGATTCTTCATTTCAAGAATGTTTCAAATACTTCAATGCGTTCTTCCCTCAGAATTCACCTTTGATCTTACAATATTAGATTTCGACAGTTTAATACGCATAAGACTGTTTTCTCATAGCTTTACTACTTTTATAGATTTACATACTGCAACATTTATAAATACGTAGATATAATATAAAGTGCCTACTGTAAATTTTTGACTACCCAAAATTCAAGTTTAAGGAACTCATGAAAGCAAATACTGACCATTTTCTGGAAATAAACATTTATTTATTTATTCATATATTCATTCAGAAGACAAAGTGAAATATAACTAATAAGGAAGCTGATTTGTGTAGTTGTTCTTCCAATAAAATAATAAAAGAAACATAAAAAGCAGCACTATTAGCGCTACATTCTAAAGGCATGTTCCCTGCACTTTACACACAGACACACACACACACACACACACAGAGAGAGAGAGAGAGAGAGAGAGAGAGAGAGTATATTTTTACTTCCCAACTTGAAATATTAGAAAATTTTCTGGTTTCCGAAAGCTAATTGGAAAGTTATAATTTGTTGCTGTTTAACTTTCCTCTACAGGAATTGAATTTTATAGCTGAATGTGCTGTTAAATATAGTGGAAAATTTTTCACTAAACATCACTATACATAATACCCAAAATTGTCCGGATTATGAAAAGTTTTTTCATTTGTTTCTACATCGTGATGAAAATTTTCTGATTCATAAAAATTCATTTCATTTGCTTCTACAGAGCAATAAAACTTTCCGATTCACAAAAAGTTGTTTTACTTTTTGCTTCAAAATGATGAAAATTTTCCGACTCACAAAAAGTTCTTCAATTTTTCCGTACAAGACAGAAAATATTTCGATTCATGAAAAATTGTTTCACTTGTTCCTACATGGTACTGAAAATTGTCTGAGCCATGGAAATTTTCAGATTCTTTAAACGATATTTCGCTTTCTAACATTTCTATACATAATTTCAATCAATTTTATGAATACTGAGGAACTGTTACTTGATCACTATTTGTTAACGGAAAATTTTTCTCAAAAATATAGAAGAAAATTTTCCACCTCACATCACGACTAAACAACGATGTAGGAATAAGTGGAGTATGTTTTTGAGTCGGAAAATTTTCCGTTTCAAAATTTTCCGGAAAATTTTCGTCTGTACAGGATAGACAATTTTTCGGTTCCTGAAAACTTATTTCACTTGTTCCTACATAGTACTGAATATTGTCTGAGCCATGAAAATTTTCAGATTCTTTAAACGATCTTTCAATTTTTAACATTTCTATATATGAATTCAATCAATTTTATGAATACTGAGGAATTGTTACTTGATCACTGATATTTGTTAAGAACGGAAAATTTTCCGGAAAATACAGAAGAAAATTTTCCACTTCACATCACGGCTAAACAATGATGTAGGAATAAGTGGAGTATGTTTTTATGAATCGGAAAATTTTCCGGAAAATTTTCTGGAAAATTTTCCGGTAAATTTTCCGCTTCAAAATTTTCCGGAAAATTTTCATCACTGGACATGGCAGATATTATTTTAAATATTATATTCCTCCCAAAATGGTCAAACACCAAATTCAAAATAGTTGTTGTTAAGGAAGCTTGTCCTCCTCCCTCGCGTGCCCTCGTTCTCGCGAAGGAAATTGTTCTTCGCCATCGCGCACTCTCGCCATCGTAGTAGAAGTTACCCTCGCCTTCGTACACTCTCATCCTCGCGCACCAGTGCCCTCGCAGTGACAGTTGGCCCTCGCCCTCGCAGTGACATTTGGTCCTCGCCCTCGCGAAGGTAGTTGTCCATCGCACTCGCTCACCATGGCCCCCGTGTTGGGAATTTCTCCTCGCCCTCGCGTCATTGTGGGCGAGGGAATTTGAGGGTAAGGATGCCCTCGAGAGGGCTACCCTCGCGAGGGTAAACATCTCTGGTAAGGACTGAGTGAAAATGGGACCTCCACCGAGCGTCATAGGGACGTGTATGTTGTACGAGTTCAAACTGGGATCAAACGCCGTTGCAGCCGGACAGGTGATATGCTAGCCAATTGGTGAGGGTGTCGTGACTACGTGGACAGTTTACTGGTGGTTTAACATGTTTAAGGACGGTAATGAAACACTCGAAGATGCACCACGTGCCGGAAGACCAACACATGTACAAAATGAAGATCTTCAGGCAGCAATTGAGGCGAACAGTAGCCACACATGTGAGGAACTGGGTCTACTATTCAGTGTGAGTGGAGAAATCATTCGGCAGCACCTCCATCAACTTGGGAAGCACTATAAAGTGGGTTGATGGGTCCTACATGATTTGACTCCTGGCCAGAAGGCAACGTGAGCAGATACCTGTGTTTCTTTGCTGTCTCGTCTTAAGAAGGAGCATTTCTAGACAGGGTGTTGACATGTGATCCTGTACGAAGCTCCACTGCGCCGTCAGCATTGGTTACCATCTCATGAACAGGTTCCAAAACAGCCGAAACCAACAATATACTAGAAGAAAATCCTCCTGTGTGTTTGGCGGACTGCTCGCGACATCGTGCGTCGTGAACTTCTACCAGCTGGTCAGAACATCAATGCAACTGTATACTGTCAGCAGTTGAGCCATGTTCAAGAAAAAGTCAAAACTCTGGAGCCTGCACTTCTGAATCGCAAAGGGAGCCTCCTGTTACAGAACAACGTTAAGCGCCACGTGAGTAGGATGACTCAGGACACCATTCTACGCCTTAGATGGGAAACACTATTGCATCCACCATACTCCCCGGACACTTAACTGTCCGATTATGATATGTTCCATTCCTTGGACAAGCATCTTCCAGGTACGAATTAGGTGACATATCGATGTTCGAAGGTGGTGGGTGAAAAAGTGACAAAACTTTCTTGGTTACCTTTATATAACAAAAATTTTAGGAAACCAAAAAATAGATCAACAGATTGCTATCTTGGGTCCAATAATTAGTTTTTGGATCAGGGGCTACAAAACTTTGAATGGTCCCTAAATCAATGTTTCGTATTTTCTACGGAGTAAGCACATCACACTGAGTTAACTGATAGTTTGAGTTTTGCGACAGCGGCAGTTTCGAAATCTTTGAGTTTTACGTCCCACAGATATGCCGGCTAGGCTAAAGGAGACGGTAATGACGAGAAATGAATAAAATGGTGGAATGAAGAAAGTGGGAGAAAACGGGAGAACATCGAGGATATCCACGCACACGCTGTTTGTCCACCACAAAATTCACTTGGCGCGAGCTGGGATCGAACTAGGGACCCCATCCACCAGAGGTGAACGCTCTACCACTGATCCACCGCGGCCCCAGTTTCAACAAGATGGTAACTTTTGATTTGGTTTTCCTTTTCATACCTCTCAATAACCCCCGTACACATCTAGTTTTGCCATTTAGACACAAAGAACGACCGCACCTCGTCCGAAAGTCTAAACAATCCCTTTCACCTCGCAGCTGATAAATAAGAGAACGTAGAAATATTTACCGTAACTGGTACACATATTTTTTGTTACACTAAAGGAATAGATGGGTCCCTGGGACCCAGCATAAACTATATAGGCCTTATGCAGAGTCGTTCTGACGCGTGATTAGTTCCATACTAAAGAGAGCGACTAACATATGTTTCCTGCAGTAGTCAGGGCTTTAGTATGATGCTAATCATACTTCAAAACGACTCTGCATAAGGCGATATATGTTTAACATAATACACATATATTCAAAGATGATTATAATACTTGTGCATGTACATGTGACTTTCTTGAAAATATTGACACTCTTGTTTTGAGAGTTTTTAATGAAATACAAAATTTACAAATAAATACTCTATAACCTATTTATTAGTACTCGAAGGTATACATAATAAAATTAAGTGTGATTTTGACACCATAATTTTACTTTAGGATTCATAAAGTTATCATTATGTTGAACTCGACAGTCCATTATGTCATCTTATTGCAATAATTTGATTGAGTTCTTAATACAGTAAAAAAACTGCAATGTGTTCCGAAAGTAAATTAAAATGTAGCATTTGTAAGGGTGATGGCAATTCTGATTTTGATATTTGCAGTGCTTTACCTATTAGCCCAGGTAAATGGCATTTCATTATATTATGTTGTGGTGTTCTACCGTGGATTGAAGGCTTATTTGTCCAATTTTATCGATTCTTTTCATATATATATATATATATATATATATATATATATATATATATATATATATATATATATATATATATATGTGTGTGTGTGTGTGTGTGTGTGTGTGTGAGTCAGTAACTAATTGAACGTCGCTTTCGTCTGCACTTGTTTCAGACTCAGTTTCGTGTTCACTGCACTCAAATTCACTTTTAGATCCACTAATGTCTTCATCGAAACTTGTCACTTCACGAAATTCATATTCTACTTCTTCCTCTACAATAATGTTAGCACAAGCCACTCCTCTGATCTTCTGAAGCACTTCTAAAAATGTTACTCTAAAGGAACATATGGGTCCCAAGGACCCGAAAAAAGCCAGTTCGCAGAAACCGTAGACACAACAAGTATAATACCTACCTTGTACTGTCTGAACGAGAATTGCAGCGTACACAAGTACTGCGATAATCACTGCAGCACTGGCAACACAAGCGGAAAGAGAGGCAAGATAAAATTATCTTGGGTCCCCAGCAGTGTTCAAAGTGGGAAGAAAAACAGAGGCGGTATGTTTTATTACGATTTTGACTCAACATACCGGCTATTTAAATATTGTCTTGATCGCTGAAAAACCAGAGACGGTATGTCCTTATTACTGAAAAATCAGAGGCGGTATGGCATACCACCGCATACCGTTTCCCTTCGACCACTGGTCCCCAGATCCCATGTATTCCGGTTACGGGTTAATAACAAGACAAACAGCTGCGTAGTTACGAGGCCTCGTTCAGCTCGTGTCACGAAGCAATTACCCATATGCTTTTAATGTTAGGTGAGTTCAGCTGTAACTTTTTTAATATAACGAATACGAGTATTTTCATGATTCTTTTTGCTACTCATAAAACCAATTATGAAATTCTGTTATTTGCAGAAATATAAAGGGTATTTGTGTTTATGTTATTTAACTTTATAACATACATGTGACTATAGTTTATCGATAGTTATAAATAGACGGAAAAATTTTCAACGTAAAACATGGAAACATCGAAATACTCAGTATTTAGCCATACTCAGAAAAGCTTAGGTAACTAGGGAACACAATTAGCATTAAAGGATGCGTTAATGAACAAAGGTAGCTTCTATATCTGTAAACATGTGTTACAACTTATCTCATCTAAATAAATGAGAGCGACGGGCGATGTGTACATATTCTAGAGCCCTACTTGATCCTAAATTTAATTATTACAATCTCGTTCTTTTTAAATCTT
Organism: Thermobia domestica; assembly: GCF_964235325.1. Classification (NCBI taxonomy): domain Eukaryota; kingdom Metazoa; phylum Arthropoda; class Insecta; order Zygentoma; family Lepismatidae; genus Thermobia; species Thermobia domestica. Next base: position 212,985,121 of record NC_137464.1, read on the forward strand.
CGTATGTCGTTAATAATTAAATAACAAAGATTTTAATGTTATAAAGATCTCAGTGGCAAATTCTACAGCAGCAGTTTGTGATCATGAGTTCACCTTTGTACATAGAAAAATTGGAGAGGGAGAAAAGGATGGGCGAGAAAAAATATTGAGGTGGCGCTTGCCCCTCCTCGCCCCCTGTAGCGCCGCCACTAAGTGTTATCCCAGTTTAGGAATTCATATTTAAATTCATGAATTATGACTTATTTCTTCTAGAAGTGGTCTACTAGGATCTTATTAATTGTTTCTTATAGGAGGAGTTGCATTCATGAGTGAATATTCATGTTAGGAGGTTTATATGAAGTAGCTATATCGCACGGACATGTGCCGTACAAACAACAGTTCGAGAAACACGAATCAACCCTGTGCTACTTGATAACTAGAAAGTACTAATGCTATGTAACTCAGGCATAAAGTGGTTGTTTAGCAACTGTACAAAGCAACACCAATAGCATGTCACTGAAATGACTTTTCACCATGACACGTAGTTGATTTAACGACTACCATTTTAACTTTTTACTCAAAAATGATATGAAGTAGCAGCAGATTATGACAAAATTTAACACAGAGCCATTGTGTTAAATTGACACAGTCATTCCTTATTGTGAATGAAAAATATAAATGTTAGTGTTCATTTTCTTACTTTCTTGCAATAAAATTGTTAATGATAAAAATATTTGTAGTAGCCTATTTTTGTATTGTAGTTTTAATTTATTCGTATTATGTAGCTAATTCATTTTACTAACGGAAAACAGTTTCATTTATGAGGCTATGTTGTTCGAATCTTATTTTATTAGTATAAAAAAATCCATGTGCATACTTGTAATGGAAGGACTCCTTGGAGGTAGCTATTTAAAGAATTAATCCCTATTGGATTCGCCTCCATCTACTACATACCTGTATTATTAGCCAAAAGTATCTGTATAATCCAGTTCTCATTTTCATTGACTGCCCACCCACAAACAAAGCCTGCCATCCCTCCACACACTCTACCACACAATTCTGGCTTTGTGCCTGCATCTTTTCCAAACTTTACACCATCACTTATTGCTTTCCTGAGAGGAATATTTGTTTTGTGGTGCCGAACAAAATTAAGTATATATTGTCGTCGTCACTAAGAGAACATTACAGATATTCATTTTTATTTTATTTTTTTAAAAAAATGTTACTGATTGCCATTTCGAAAGATATGAGTCCATAAGTGGTGAATAATGAAAATACTCTCCGGACAAGGTTGGTTGCTCATGATAAGGCCAGGGTTCTTTTTATGTCAAATACAAGTTTCAGCAAATCATTATTATCATAAATAAATCATCATAATAAGATGGTTAACAAAATTTTAAATACATATATTATTTTCTTAGCGTAAACACCATGGGCGTCTCTGGCGGAGGGGACAGGGAGGACACGTCCCTTTTAATTTTTTTGTTAAATGGAAAAAGATGAAGGCTTATTATTCAGAAGAACAGTTCGATCAGGGAATAGATTAATTTAATAAAAAAAACTCCTAATACGAATAAAGTTACACTGATAGATGTCGCTACATGCACTGTCACTTGACTGCCTAACCCTAATTACTACGTAAGTGACGTGTGTTATGAATAATTGCATTAAAATATGACGGAGTTTGAGGTGGTTCGTAAGTAAACTAAAATAATAAAATGAAATAAAAATAAATAAACGTAAATAATTTGAGGTATTAATTAAGCACGATTTCAACATATAGTGTAACAGTGGACAGAAACCTTGGGCGAAATAAAAAATAACAATTGATTAGAAAATAATTGTTCTGCCTTGGTTATATTGAATTTGTTACTATCCAATTTCCATGTTAAATTAAAAAGAGTTAAATGGAATTTTTAGGTATGTATATACCTTAATATGTTACGTAAACTATCTTTACATTGTATAGAGTATACTTTTAAAAATATTTAGCATTTTGGATAAATTCATTTTTTAAGTAATGTAAAATTTAAGGCGAATTGTAAAGAGTGAAGAATTCGATTCGTTCGCATGTTCTTGGTGAACAATTAGAAGATGAACAGGATCTTTGTTTTAGCCAACCAACAATGAGGTTAAGCCGTGCTATTAACAATCCTATTTACCGTCTTGGTACATGATAAGTTGAAGAATTTCATTTAAAATCATAACAGCAAATCATATTGGAAAACAATCTCGTTTTCCTGGCCAATGAACGTTGATCCCGATCATGTGCTTCTTCTACCATGAAGTACGTCAATCTGGGTTTCCTCTATAGAGGACCATAGCTAGGACTTTTATAGGAAAGAAGTGAGGGAACTATTAAAATTTTAAGAGGAGCATTCGTGTTTAATACGCATTACGCATAGCTTGACGTGCTATCACACTAAGGCACGTTACTAAAAGTATTACTTACTTCCCACGCTGTCAAATGTTCTCGGTGTAATGTGTAACGAATTCCCATTATACAGGGTGTATCAAAAGCTCGGAGCCATAGACCAACTCTGTAATGAGAAAAGATTATGAAAGAATGGAAATAGAGAAATGTTGATAAAAATGTGGTTTTGAATCTAAAATGGTAGAAGTTTTTTGATCATAACAGTCGTTTTGGAATACGATTCCTGGTAAGAGGAGACATATTTTAAATAAAAAAAGCAACGTTGTCAGTAGACTATCCTTTGGACCTTCACTATACCACCAATAACATATTGTTGAGAAACTGATTCGAAGTATTCTAGACTCCTCTCACAAGAATGTACACGATCGCAGTGGACTACCCATAAAGGAAGTAGTCAAAATTGATCTTTGGAACAAAAGTGTCAAATTACGCTGAGTCAGCACTCGTATACAGAAAAAAGTACTGTTGCATTATAGGGGAAGTGGGAGGGAGTTTCTTCTAGTTGATCTAAATAATTATACAATGGATGCGTGGTTGTATAAGCAGCAGCAACCACATTTACTGTTTGGAGAATAACAGGAATTTCATCTTTGTATTTTTAATACTCATATAACACCACTTCATTTACTGGAACTATTTGATGAACTTCAACATCAAGTGATGTTAGTTAAACATACAATTGCTTTGTCTCACTAATAATGGTCACCTGTCCCATATTTTCATGTTGACCAAACTTTCCCCAAACTGAGTTTAACATTAGCTTTGCTGATTTCTCTGTAAATTTGAGGGTCCATTCAGATACAGGAGGTATATATATGAAGATTTTAAGACAAATTGCACTCAAATTCAGCCAAATATTGTACACTCATAAATACAGTAGTGATCCCACAAGAGCTTTGAGGGGGCCTCGGCACCCCAGGATCGCCGCCTTTGTCTACATACTTTTTTCTTCAAGATCTTTTACTTTATAGTAAAATACATTTTATCTGTATTCACACGTCCTTCAGAGGAGTCCTGGGAAGTAACGTAACGCAAGTAACGCGTTACTTTCTAAGTAACGTTTCCTAGTAACGCGTTACATTTTTCCAAAGTAACTGTAACGGTAATGCGTTACAAATTTTTAAGTAACGTACCTAGTTTGCGTTACATTTCGGATGAGTAACTACAGTATAAGTATATATTTTTTTCGGAAACAAATGTTTCTTTCCTGTAAGTGAATTTCTCAGAATGAAACAATCGAGCATGAACTACGTATGTCAGTTACCGAGAGTCACAGACACACAGAGAAACAGATAAGTTCGTAGTGCCACTTGCTTTTTTTCTTTTTTTTAAAAAAAAAAAAGATGAGGACAGCCTTAGGGAAATCACATGTCTTGATTGCAAGCACCTGGAAGATTTTGTCGTAGATTTTGACAGCTCCAAATCAATACATTCAGTGAGTGAACTAGGAGTGCAATGATACCGGTAGTCTATTTGTCTATTTTACTTTGATTGGTGTTGCTTTTATAAAGATGGAGAACGAAAATATTTTACCGTTCGAACATTTGAAAAAATATTTTTTTCTTAAAAGCTGAGGATATGGTAGACAGAATTTAAAAGTAGTATCTGTAGTGCCCCGGCGGAAAATATTTATCAACAGCTAGGGTGCCATAATTAACGATTTACAGTAAGGAATTAATATGAATAAACTGTGTCCTGATGAGCAGGCCTACTTTATTACTAGAAAATAATTTGCTGATGGTATGTAATATTGGAGTTCTTTCAGATCAGTTTGCTTATCCTAGAGTCCCGTTGATTATAGAGTTTGAAACTAGCTTTAAAAAGCATGTATCAATTTTAGAGTTACTGGCAAGTTTTGATTCACTCCCAGTTCATGTGTTCTCATTTTATTAATTGTAGTGTAATGTTTCTCTATATTCTGTATTTTTAATTTTACATAACAACATTGTTATTATTATATAATTAGTTTAGCAGAATAATAATAAGCAACCATTTTTTTCTAACGCATAGGGATGAGTACGAGTCAAGCTAAAACTAGACTCGACTCGAATTCAAGTCGAATTTCGAGTCAAGTCTAAGGTAATATCCTCGAGTCGAGTTCCGAGTCGATTCAGTTTTTCGCGTCGTGTTTCAAGTTCAGTCGAGTTTTGATAAATGGCTCGTTCGTTTTAACTCGTCTTGAAATCATGGCCTGATTACCCTTGAAAGCGAAAGCCATGAGAAATGTAAGCTAAACAGTAATATGAAATACTTTTAGTGTTGCTCACGAGAGGGGACACTGCTCGCATCTCGTCTAGTCTCGATAGTGAGACCAAAGGTTGCAAGAATGGTGTTCGGTGTTGTAGCAATGTCGCTTGTGTACAGTGCGTACAAGATAGGTGAAATACAGGAGCCTTGTGGGACTCCTGCATGGATCGTGCGGGGGTGATTGTTGCCCTGCGTGGGAGACGAAGAAGGTTCTATTGTACAAGTAGGGAGCGATGACTCTGATCATATTGTGTGGAAGGGCCTGGAGATGAAGTTTGTGAATCAGTTCTTCATGCCACACCTTGTCGAAAGCCTTTTCTATGTCTAGAAAGACTCCCAACGTGTGGCCGCCGTCGTTGAATCTCGACGTGATGTTTTCCACCACTCGGATCAGCTGTAGCTCGGCGCAGTGTCCAGCTCTGAATCCAAACTGGTGCTCAGGAATGAGCTGGTTGTCTTCGATGTACTGTTTCACTCTCCTTTGGAAGATCCTTTCAAACACCTTGCAGGTATGTGAAAGGAGGCTGATCGGGCGATAGTTGCTAGGGTTTGTCTGAGTGGTGCCTGGTTTGGGGATCATCACGATTCTCGCCTGCTTCCATGCCTTAGGAAAGTATTCTGTTGTCATGATGGCGTTGAAGATTCTGCAGAGCAATACCAGGGCCTTGCGGGGTATGTTTCGGAGTGCTTCTGGTGAGATAATATCCGGTCCGGAGGCACGGTGCGGGTTCAGTCGTTTGATGACAGCTTGGATCGCTCGTGGAGTGGTGAGAGCGGTTGGAGGAATTGGGTCGTCAATGTCTGTGTCTTCCAGCGTTCGTCTGACTGCTTCTTCTGTTGCCTGTAGTGTTTCGGTGTTGTTCGTCTGCAGGATGCCTTCCAGCGTGTCAGCGAGCAATTCAGCCTGCTCTTGGGGTTCGTATAGTGGTCCTTGGGATCCTTGAAGGGGGTAGTTCCGTGGTCCGGATGATGGTTTGGTGAATCCCCTCACCAACCTCCAGAAGTCCCGGTTCGGTGATGCGAATTCCTGAAGTCGCTAGTTCCAGGCTTGCAGTTTTATTCGTAGGAGCCTCTTCTTGACTCTGGTAGTTAGACTGTTCCAGAGTATTTTGTAGCTCTGGTGACGACTACGTTGCCACTGCTTCCGGGCCCAGCGCTTGAGGTGTATCAGGACTGCTGTGCGGAGCTCTTCTGGTGAGGGTGCAGTGGGTCGAGCTGGATGGTTGTTGCTTGCCTGAGTGCAGTTTGCATCTGGGTGGTGATGGTGTTGACTGCTTCATCTAGTTCCTCCGGGGTGTTCACTGGGAGGCGTTTGCAGATTTGTCCTTTTATGATGGGATTGTGACTGTTACTATGTGTGGGAGTTTTGTCCATTTGTGTGGGAGCTATGATCGTTGGGGATTATGACCGCTTACCTGTGTGGGAGTTTTGGGTGTGGAAGTTATGGCCGTTCGTGCATTTGTGAGATTTGTCCGTTTGTGTGGGAGTTATGACCGATTGTGTGGGCGTTTTGACATTTTCTGAGTGTACGAGTTTTGACTGTGGGAGTTATGACCGTTCGTGGATTTTGGAGATTTGTCCATTTGTGTGAAAGTTATGACCGTTTGTGTGGGCGTTTTGACATTTTCTGAGTGTAGGAGTTTTGACCTGTTCCCGACAAATAGGCGGTTGAACCGGAAGGACTACTAAACCTCAAAAAACCAAACTTATTTGGTTTGTATTAAGGTATATTAGTGTAGAGGGAAGCAGAGATCTAAGATAAATGTTTGTGTTTAATCAGTAAACAATCTGACAATAAATTTCATTGGGTATATTACTTTGTATTCTTAACTTCAGACATTCAGAGCCAAGAGAACATATCTCATTAATACATTGTCAGAAAGATAGATATAAAGTTTACACTGAATACTTAATTACAAGGAACGTTTTTACTGTTTTACCTTATACGAGTTATTTGCAATATCTGGACACGAATTCTTTTAAGCCCTGAAAGGAATTTCACATAGAGTTTGTAAAGATGAAATGTGTCCAAAATTACCAAAATTGAACTAAATGTTCTATTGGTTCCAGAAACTTTATATTACTATTATTCTTTTCATGTTAACAGCAACGGTGCCTTCAAATTGGACAACTTCAGAGCACTCAATGAGATGAACTCTTTGATGTTATATTTTCAAGAGGTAAGGAATCATTGAACATAATTGTATAATTAACGAGGACAACACTGGAAGGGTGGATTGAAGTGAGAAATAATCTAAAAATATTTTCTACTCAGCAAAATTCAATTGGTTTATTTTAACGTATTCCAACCCTTCTGGTGTTATCGTCACATAAGTTATAGTTTCCTTTTTTAATCTGACAACTAATCATGTGATAGGCCTGGGTAAATTTTGATTGATTAATGAAGTAGAATACAGGGTGGCCCAAAAGTAGATATACAGTCCCGTACTGATCGACTCATGGCCTTTTATATTATTTACTTATTGTTTATCTATACAGGTATTGACTTAGTTTTTTCATTGTCCGTTCTTAATTTCTTTTCACTTATAACTTAAACTCGGAACAGACCAAAGCAAATAAATTCATTATCTTAATAAATTAAAATGTCATACTTGATGATTGCAGGTCTGTATACCTACTTTTGGGCCACTCTGTACATCAATTATGTGTGTAATTTAAATGAAAAATGTTTAGTACATGCACAAGTTTTACCCGTTTTTAATGTGCAGATACAGTAGAAGTGCGAACAGCACAACAGAACATAGGCTGTAATTCACCTAAGACTGTGCCTAGCCACCACCACAATCGATGACCTCTTGCCACCTTGCTGGTAGGAGATGAATTCCACGGTGATAAAAAATCCTGAAGTTTTGAGTTCTGAGGAATCAAAGGACTGTTATAAGGCAGCCTTCATAATCTATATTTAAATGAGGATCATCCGAGAAAGTGAGTTCTGCAACGGCTGGTAGCCTGTAGAGGTCAAGTCAGGAGAACCAGGTAGTAGGATAAGACCTCCCAACCAAAGTGCCTTTTTTATACATCTGGTGACAGCAGCATTTGACCTGACGATATCATAGTAGATGATGACTCTTTGATGATTAACTAGACTTAGTTATTTGGATCGTAATGCTGCTCGCAATTTCTCCAACTGTTCAGAGAAGAAGGTGGCATATCAAGCACCTCCCATTAAATTATTACTTGATTTCGCCGCTTCACACTTAATAACACCTTCTTGAGATGAAGGTCTGATACGGACGTCGATGGCAACGGTCCAGAAAGGTAACGTGCAGTCCTGTGGTATTTTATGTTCTAGTATACGGGGTGTAATGGGAGGTAATGCAAATACTGCGGTAAGTGATTCGTGACATCAAAAGAAGACAAAAAGTCCTCTTAACTGTTGTCGAATTCCTCGTCGTGTACGAATGACAGGGGAGCCAATTTGGGATTGAAACTCGAATTGTGACAATTGGAACGGAATAGAAAGATTTGCATATCAATACACCATGCAAGAGGACTTTTTGTCTTCTTTCTATGTCACGAATCACTTTCCAGTGTTCGTGCACATCTTTCTGTTCCATTTCAATTGTCACGATTCGATTTTCGATTACAAGTTGGCAACCCTGTCACTCTTACACGACGCGGAATTCGCCAATATGCAAGAGGACTTTTTGTCTTGTTTTCTTGATGTCTCGAATCACCTACTGCAGTATTTGCATTTTCTCCCGTTACACCCTGTATAAACCAAATCTCATCACCCGTGATGAGAATGGCATGGTGAGAATTGCAAGTTGAATGTAAACTGCTTTAACTAGCAAATAGTTAAAATCTGTAGCAATTTTTACACCAGGAAAGATCCTGATTTGCCTCCCTTGTTAATTTGGATTTAGCGAATGTGGGATCCTACGATCAAACTTTGTGCTGAAATTCAACGCTTTGAACCATTTTTTGGCAGTTGTCCTGTATAGCTGAACGGTGTTCACCTGTGCACTAGTTTCGTTATGGTTGGCTCCGGGCAGTTCCTTATGGCTTGGTCTAAATCCTCTCAAACTCAAACTCTGCTGGATATTTAGAACGTGATTGATCTTGGAAGTTTCTTTGCCCCTGAATTGTCAAATGCATCTCCCGATACAGATGTCTAATGTCGCAGCAGATTGCGACAACAGTATTGCTCTCATCGATAGGCTTGCCTAATTTTTTGATCCAAAATATGGACAAGCCTTGAAATGACGATCCATCAAAGATACGATGCCCAAACTCAGAACAAATATTTTGAAATTTCTTACCTAAAAATCACCTTTTTGGGTTATCACACAATGTTTACTGTAATACTTAAAACGCTACTCAGGCACGTAGCCAGGATTTCGTAATAGGGGGGGTCCGTGATATGAAATACTGTGGTTATCACACCAGGGGGTCGATAATTCTAAACTATTTTACTGGCAACATATATTGGTTAGTTTAGCCAGGATTTCATAATGAGGGGAGGGGGTCGTGACTTGAAATACTGTGGTTACGCACCAGGGGCTCAATCAATCTGAACTATTTTACTGGCAACATACCCATATTTAGTTTGTTAGGAAAATAAAATGAGGATATGTTAATCTTTTAATAACAAACTATAAAGAAATCTGAAGTAAAATAATATTTAAAAAATATTGAAAAATATACAGTCTTCCTAGGTAATTCGAACTGGGTTCTTGTTGTCTTCTTCCTTCTTCTTTTTCTTATCTTCGATTAATGCCGTCAAAGATAGCAACGAGATCTCTTTCGGCGGTAAACACATCCTATAAAATGGGTTAGTGTTGCAGCGAAATTGAAAATTACTTTAAAGTGTAACTGGAATTTATGTTGCCAGGCTCTGGTGATTGTTGGCAATTCATAACTTCTACGTGAGAATCTACCTGATAGAACAGGTTTATTGATTGTCATTTGTAGTCCATAAAATTAGCATGGAGCTAAATGGAATTCTGAACGGTCCGTTCAAATATTAATTTTTAGATTGAACCCCTTCCGTTTCCTACACACAAAGTTCCATATAAGAAAGAGTAATCAAACGTTTGCTGTAGTTTTATACTTTTAACGCTGATTCTTCTTTTTCTCGTTTCTTTTTGTTTCATCCCTTCTTAATTTTTTTCATATATGGTCTCGAAGGGGGGGGGGGGCGTCCGCCGATTCACAGTGGCAGATCCAGGATATGATCAAGGGAAGGGCTAAACCATAGTTTGAAGCTTTATCCAGTATAAAGCAGGATTGAAGCCCATTTTATCCAGTGTATACCTGAGCGCCTGCAGACTCGGAAAATTTTCGGCCAGCTCCAAATATGGACATTTTCCTATTTCATGCTTTGTACGATACGGACACGGACACGGACTCAAAAAGTACAAACAGTCCATACAAAATAAGGACATATGGCAACCCTACTCATCGAACTTAAAATTTAAACAATAGTTAACAAAATTCTTTCGACTTTTACTTTATTATATTCAGAGTATAGTTATTGTTATTATAGCATGTATTTTTTTATTGACAGCGAAAATGGTATTCAGTGCGAAAGGAAGCTCCAGCTTGCTTTTGGACTTCAAGAGAAGGTCATATCATGGGATTAGGTTTCCTATCTCTTGTATGTATATCTCGTACATTTTGTATTTAGTGACGTCACCAGTATCATTCAGAAGTAGACTATACTCCCACAAGACAAGTGAATAGAAACTTCTGTAATCACCAAGTAGATGAAACCTATAGTAGCATTTATCAAATTGAGCAGTTGATAATGCAATTTCATTTTCAGTAGTAAGAACAAAATGTTTCTTATTGATTTTATTCAATACCTAAGTATTGCCCATGAGGTGACTCTTCTAGTACTAACTCTAGTCAAATCAATCCACAAGGAAAATTCCTGGTGACATCACTATGCCTAATATAATATCAAATATTATAGCAATCTGAGATTAGTTTACAGAAAAAAAATATATTGAAAGATGTGGTTCTATGAAAGTGTCTTATATTTGTGTTTTAGAAAAATAATGTTCTTTATATTCTGGAGAAACATTAATACTTAGATGAATCATTTTTATGTTTTGTGACTTCCAGTGGCGTATACAAAATTTTATCAAGAGGGAGTTTAAGCACTCAATCTCAAATGCTTTCAGAACAATGCGATTTTTTTCTATATACGAGAATTGTTCAATAAGTTCTACTTCCAACTCTAACTTACTCATTAATTGTTGCACACTCATGTCCAAAATTATTGTCGTATATCTATAAATATGTTGTTGTAGGAATATAATTTGATAATGAATTCGCCCGGTATTTCTTATAATGTTAGTGTGTGTATAATCGGCAAAGAGGGGTATGTGGCAGATTTCATGTTAAAAGAGCAGTAAATAAGAGCAATAATACGAAAATAAATCTTTCTTGTCCCTTTAGCAACATTTTGTTTTAATTATTCTAATTTTCGTATTTATCACGAAACAAGGAGATGCGTTGTCGCCATTATTATTTAACTTTGTGCTGGAATACGCCATAAGGAAAATCAAAGATAGCAACCAGGGCCTAGAGTTGAACGGCATTCACCAGGTTATGGCATATGCTGATGATGTAAATTTAATAGGGGATGATAGGAGAACAGTAGAAATAAATGCAGAGATCTTATTAAACGCTTGCAGGGACATGGGTTTAGAAGTAAATGCAGAAAAAACTAAATACATGGAAGTGCGTCGGGACCGTAATACGGCAAATTGTGGAGGCGTTAAAATATTAAATAATGCTTTTGATAAAGTAGATACTTTCAAATATTTAGGATCAATATTAACAGACGAAAATCATATTCACGAAGAAATTAAATGTCGACTAAAAGCAGGGAATTCGTGTTACTATTCGGTTCAAAATCTCTTGTCGTCGCGAATTCTGTCGAGGAATTTGAAGCTTAAAATATATAAAACGATAATCATGCCTGTTGTTCTGTATGGTTGTGAAATATGGTCACTTACTCTGAGGGAAGAACATAGACTGAAAGTATTTGAGAACAGGATCCTGAGAAGAATATTCGGACCCAAGAGGAACGAGAATGGGGAATGGCGGAAGCTTCATAACGAGGAACTACATAGTTTATACGGTTTACCCAACATTGTTAGGGTCGTCAAGTCTAGGAGGCTTAGGTGGGCAGGTCATGTAGCTAGAATGGAAGAAAGTAGAAACGCTTTCAAAGTCTTGACTGGTAGACCTATAGGAAAACGACCATTAGGAAGACCTAGGCGCAGATGGGAGGACAATATTAAGATGGATCTCGCAGAGATAGGAATACAAAGTAGAAACTGGATGCAATTAGCTAAGGATAGAAGTCAGTGGAGAGCTTTTGTGAACGCGGCACTGAACCTCCGGGTTCCATAGGCCATAGAGTTAGTTAGTTAGTTAATTTTCGTATTTATAATTCTTTTCCTATGAAATTTACCACAAATATACATTTCCCGATTAAACACATAGTATCAGTATTAAAAGTATTCTGCAAAATCATTATCAAATTATATTCTCACAAGAAGACAGTTATAGATATGCGACAATCATTTTGGACATGAGTGTACATGCATAATTGTATCCTCAAACGAAAGCTTGGCAAGAACGCAGTCGCAGGATTACTGGTGGACTACATGAATAACCGGTTAAAATAGGGTGCGGGCATCGAATTCCTGACTATGGAATATAACATCAACATCTATCGTGCATGAGTATCGTGTGTAGGGAAGCATATGTGGACAATAGCACTGTGAGAAGATATGTTCGGGTTGTGCGCACACAGAGAACGCAGCCACATTGTGCCTGCATGACAATGACCGCAGTGGACTACATCCACTTCAGAGAAAGTGAGATAAGTTGATGCACTGTTCGCGATTATCGGTGTATTAAGTAGAGTGATTGCAGACAACACTGGTAAATCACTCCAACAGTGAATCACATCATACAAAACAAGTTTGAATTCAAGAAAGTGTGTTGAAGGTGGGTTGCGCTTCAGTTTAGTAGAAATGAAAGAATTCTGCAAAAACATGTGTGAGTAAACTTTATCCCGTTTCGACACCAAAGGATACATCCCTTCCCAGACCCGTATCCACCGAGGGCTAGAGGGCCGAACCCTCTAAAGTTTTACTAGTTTCCTTAAAATTTTCACGGTAGGCTTCCAAATGAACTATAATTAAACTAACTAACTAACTAACTAACTCTATGGCCTATGGAACCCGGAGGTTCAATGCCGCGTTCACAAAAGCTCTCCACTGTCTTCCATCCTTAGCTAACTGCATCCAGTTTCTACTTTGTATTACAATCTCAGCGAGATCCATCTTAATATTGTCCTTCCATCTGTGCCTAGGTCTTCCTAATGGTCGTTTTCCGATTGGTCTTCCAGTCAAGACTTTGAAAGCGTTTCTACTTTCTTCCATTCTAGCTACATGACCCGCCCACCTAAGCCTCCTAGACTTGACGACCCTAACAATGTTGGGTGAACCGTATAAATTATGTAGTTCCTCGTTATAAAGTTTCCGCCATTCCCGTTCCTCTTGGGTCCGAATATTCGTCTCAGGATCTTGTTCTCAAATACTTTCAGTCTATGTTCTTCCCTCAGATTAAGTGACCATGTTTCGCAGCCATACAGAACAACAGGCATGATTATCGTTTTATATATTTTAAGCTTCAAATTCCTCGACAGAATTCGCGACGACAAGAGATTTTGAACCGAATAGTTACACGAATTCCCTGCTTTTAGTCGTCATTTAATTTCTCCGTGAATATGATTTTCGTCTGTTAATATTGATCCTAGATATTTGAAACTATCCACTTTATCAAAAGTATTATTTAATATTTTAACGTGTCCATAATTTGCTGTATTCCGGTCCCGACGCACTTCCATGTATTTAGTAATGAACTATAATATGGTGATGAAATATAATGTGATTGGAACGGGCCTCCTCTAACTTCTGCTGGGTCTCCCTACAATTTTGGGCTGGCTCCTGGTCTGTCCCTTCCTCATTCTCGGAAATTGCGACGAATTCTGGGCTCATCACTTTGAGGCCGAGACGAAACGCTAGTCCATCCTCTCCTTGTTCTGAAAAGCTTAAACGGCAGCTATCAGCAGGGAAAGTTATGGTCACAATATTTTTGAACAGTGAAGGTATGCTACCGATTGATTCTTTGGGACGTGGCGCCATGTCAACTTCAAGTACTATGTGCAGACAGTAACGAAGTTGCTTGCACGTCTGCGTAGAATTCGTTCTCACAGATATGTCAACTCTCAGCATGACAATACAAGACCACACACAAATTGGAAGACCACCGCCGCGTTGCAGAAGTTCCAGTTCGGGGATGTTTTGACGCACTCACCATACAAACCTGACTCCTTAGACATTTGGTTGTTCCCAAAGAGTAAAGAACACCTGAAAGGTCAGTATTTTGCATCCGACATAGAGGTCACCAAGGCAGTGTACTCTTCGTATCGTTAGCAACCGATCTCATTCTCCACCGACGGCATGCAACAACTAGTGCACCGTTGGCGTAAGTGCTTCAATGCCATTGCAGACTGCATTGAAAAATGAAAGACCTCGGAAAGCAGAAAGACCAAGCATTCGTTTGAGGGTGAAATTATTCACGTACAGCAATTAATTTTTAAAAATAGAGGGTTAGAGGCAAAACTTATTGACGTAAATGCTTTTCTTATCATAATACCTTGCTCAAGGGGGGTTAAAATTCGTAACCCTTCTTGTCTACTGCACTGGTGTCGTCATAGCTTCATTTTAACTAAATTAAATAAATAAACACAAAGAGTAGATCTAGCAGGGAGACATTGACTACGACAGTGATGATAAACAAATAGATGACAGAGTAGATGGTAGGGTATACTGCAGGTACACGAGATAACTCATGAATCCAAGGGTATTACACTAGAAACATTCTCTACACATTTTCGTTTCTTCGGCTTCTCCTCTCGCTGGCTCTTACTGTTTCTCTTTGTCGATACTCCGAACCGAACTTCAACGTTATAATTAAGCTAGGGTTTTGTTCTAGAAAAAGATGAATATATATAAGGAATATAAAGATATAAGGAATTACTTTCTAAGTTTATGGTATTAAGTTCATAAACACCCTCTTTATATACACATGCGTATATGAAACAAAGGCTGGAGAAACTTACTTTTAAATGTTTCTAATAGATCAGGAGAAGCCAATAGGAGGATCGGGAATGATGAGGGGTAGCCCATGGTTAGTGTTGTCCATGAGGTGAGAAGTACATTTTCGAATTACAGACGAGACGAGAAACATGACAATTCTTTCGTCTCGTTTTCGAGACGAGAACCGAGGCGAGACGAAAAGTTTCTAGAGTCTCGTGGGCAGTGGCGGATCTAGAAGGTAAAATTGGGGGCAGCCAGAACTCAGATTATGACAGGTATATCATGAGTTTATTATAGACTTTCAAAACTATATAAAATGATAGCTTAAATTATTTGTCACTCAAAAAACGGGGGGCAGTGTGTCTATCGATCACGAAAGTCATGAAAAAGTCACGAAATCAGAAAACAGTCATGAGAGTCAAGAAAGAGTCACGAAATTTAGCTTTTGGGTCACGATTTTTAAAAATCTGTACAAATATAAGTACAGACTGGAAAATTTGGTTGTATAAAACGTCAAAATTCACTACCAAAAATGTCGATGGTCGGCTTTAAATGCTACCAAATCACAAGCAAAGCACGCTTCTATGTCAGGCATGAAAATTCAGCCTAATTTGCACCCAAATCTGGTCTAGAGAATGTTCCAAATTTTTTTGGTTTGGTAAAGAAAGGGTCACGAAAAAGTCACTAATTTCATTTTGGAATTTTAGTAGACACCCTGGGAAGGGGGGGAAGGCTAGGCCCCGGGCAAGATCCGCACTGCTCGTGGGCAACATTAGTTCACCCAAGTCTTAGCTCTCAAACACTGTTTTAGTGTTGTATAATTCATAGTTTTAAAACAATATAAATTGATAAAGTGATTGCACCTATTGATAAAGTAGGTACGAACACAATGAAGGTCATTTATCAACTTTTCAAGATACACAAATCATTACACAATAAACAGCAATAATAAATATGGTTTCAATGTTATTATATCATACCCTTCGTGGACTTTTCGTGACACGGAACGATTCTGATAATTTCTAGATGAAATTAAGAAAGAACATTAGGTTACAAATTTAGTACATAAATTTGCCAAACGAGACGAGACAATGCTTCTACAATATTTACGAAACGAGACGAGGAAAAACTTATTTATCGTCTTGTCTCGCCCCACAGGTAACACCTATCCTTGGGGATCTGTTCTTGCATTATCTATTCCAATGGGATCAATCCCGTTAAAAATAACAATTATAAAACATATTACTCACTTTCTACGGCTTTAAGTAAGAATAAATACAGCTTTGAATAAGAATCTATCTACTCTACAGTAATTATATAAATGTTTTGTGTAAATTATGCGTTATTATTATTATTATTATTATTATTATTATTATTATTATTATTATTATTATTATTATTATTATTATTATTATTATTATTATTATTATTATTATTAGGGATGCACTCGAGTCGAGTCGAGACAGAATTTTCCTAACAAAATTCGAGTCGAGACATAGCTCTTCCAATAGAAAAATATATATTTTTCGAGTCGAGACATCACTTTTACAGCACATTTTCGAGACGAGACAGTCTCAAATCTTGTGTCGTGCGCATCCCTATATTATTATTATTATTATTATTATTATTATTATTATTATTATTATTATTATTATTATTATTATTATTATTATTGACCTCATTCGTGGCTAAGCGGTTAGCGTACGTGCCTTTGGCGTGAGACTCCCGGGTTCAATTTCCGGCGGGAGCTCATGTGGTTCGGATTCCACGTTAATCAGTAGGTCCTGTCTCATATAGCCTCACTGCTAAAAGGGACATTAAACTCAAAATCAACTTATTATTATTATTATTATTATTATTATTATTATTATTATTATTATTATTATTATTATTATTATTATTATTATTATTATTATTATTATAGTTCTACAACATTTATCATGAGTTATCTGCATTGAAAGCTGACATTCGATCAGAAGCACAGAGTGAAACGGCGGGAAATGGAGAACCCCACGTGAATGCCGATAATGTTGGTGAGTAATGTATTTTCTTAAAAATAATTTTCATAAATTATTAATTAACTTTCTATAATTTTAAGTTAGTATTCACTAGAAAGCGTAGGTTGAAGGAAGTCATTATTAAAAAGTAACTCTTCCTTGCATACCTAGAATAAAAAGAAAACGTTTGATCTACATGAGTTTACTGCAACTCAAAAATTGGGATAGAAAAACTGTTTTCGTTTCGTTATTTTCTCGTTAGAGGAAGGATCAAGTGCTGCTGGCGTGCGACAGGAAATGCATCAGTGTAAGTTACTTGCGGTGATTGGAACGTGTGCAGTTAAAACTCAAAAACTATGGAGCCAATGTTCGTGAGTCATGATGTTATTCTATATCAGGGTACATGAAGTCATATATTACCCAGGTCATTTCATATCAGTATTCGACATAGTTGGGAAATGGCAAACCAACCTCATATTTTCTCGGTTATTCATCACGGATCAGGAGCGGACTAAGGCAGAATTTTCATCCGGGCAAAGTGACTTTCCCTCCCCCCCTTCCTCTAGTCCTAGCCTATATTTTACATTTTATTCCACTGATTTTACGTTTTAAACTCATTTTTCAAAAATAAAAATTAATACTCAAATACATGATATAGTCGTATTTAGTACATATACATATGTTGTCAATTACATTGTATTTATCATCATCATTATTATTTGTGTACCGATATGTATAAACAAAAACAATATCGAACAGCATTTATTATATACTACTGGTGGTCACATGATTACTGGTATGTTGTAAATTGTTTTGTTATATTAATAGCATCATGAGTCATCCTACCATATATCCGACTGTAACAATCTATTCTAATAACGTGAAATACCAATACAATAAATACATTTCACGTATGTTGAATACATACATTCCACTACCACTTTAAAAGAGTAACATATATAAAATCAAATAACATCCATTGCCTAGGGAAAGCTCATAAAGAACATAGTCTGTTATAAACAATACCAACTCCCCTTCACTCTTTCTTGTACAAGTCATGTCTCCATTTGTCGATAGAACCCCCGTAGTACTATGAAATTCTCTTCTTCCATGGTGAAGTGGAAAAAGATGTAATTGACGTTACTTTACAAGAATATAAACCAAAAAAGTCAGTAGAAAACACGTTACAAAACTTACTTTTTGAGGTTCGTTTTGGAGTCCCCTGACTGTGCCCCCCCCCCCGGGCAGTTGCCCGGTCCTTGGTTCGCCCCTGCCATCTTCTCGAAATTTCGAGATGAGATCGAGACGTATACGTTTGTAAATCGATACGACACCGAGACTCAACATACTGAGACTTACTTGAGACGAGACCGAGATCGAGACAGACACTTGTAATTCGAGACGATACCGAGACGAGACTTAGCTTATAAGATATTCACAAAATTTGTGCACTGTTACTTATAAGATGGTGGAACAATTTTCCTAGGTAGACATAGCCATGGATGTATACACGGAAGAAAGGGATCCAAAGGACACTGATGATCACGTGATATATCTAAAATGTTTTAAACAGCACAGTTTTGAGTGGAGATTCAATCAATTTTAATTACCCAAAGAGATGTTTTCAACAGAATTCAAAACGTAATTTTGTAAAGAAAACACATTAGACTTTAATCTCCCAACATTTTTTCTCACACAGCTCAACCACAATGTTTAAAAATTATTGTAATTGCTCGTATAAGTAATGATAAACAACTTTTTTTTTTAACCCGTTCGTGTGGAATGGGAAGTACACTTTCCGTCGAACGAGCATAACTATGCTCTTTATTTGCTCCATTGTGAAGCGGTATTCCCATTACAATTATGAGTCTTTTTCAGTAGGGAAATGGAAATTATTATTATTTGTCTTGAGCGTATATTGCATAACATGGAAAAAATATCGTCCTATCACATTTGAAAAAAAAAGTGGCTTGTAAAGGGTTAAATCTGAAATTAAAATCTTCAAAGTGGGGGAGAGTAGGAGAAGAAATTTTTGGATTAGGATAGCGTAAGCTAATGGAGAGAGAAAAAACATTAAATTAAAAAAAGAGAGAGAGAAAGAGAGCTATTAACCAGCGTTTCACGTTTTAAAATGTGAACAAAGTCTATATTAATACCATATCTCTTTTTAAAAAAATGTTTTTAATAAGCCATAAAAACAAACATTCTCTTTGTTTCTCTTTCTTTATCCCTATGCGAGCTGTAGTTTAAGATATAATCCTGATATTTGTTGTGAAATTACGAATGTTGTGTTGCGGAAATGCTCAGTACTATATAGTGTCACTATTTTATAGAAAATTATAGTCTTACACCAGAGGCACACCCACGCAGGGAGTCCACCGGGTCCGAAACCTCCTCCAAAAGCTTCCTAATTCGGTATACATTTGCATACTTTTTAAAATAAATTTGTACTTGATTTGCATAGAAATGATTGACGTAGTCTAAAGGTTTGATCATACATTCCACCTCTACCGTTCCTTTTTCATTTATGAAAGCAATCTAGTTCTATTATTGTTTTCTGAGAGTATAGATGGATGTATTAACAATTACTGATCGTCTTGTCGGGCGCAGAATAATACATTTTTAATACTAGATAGATATGGTATCTTGCACTGTTCATTCTCCCCCCCTTCAAACTTCGGAATCCTCTAAACGAAAATTTCTGGTTGTGCGCCTGACTTGCATTACTATAATATATTATTATTACTTTTTTAAAAAATCAAACAACACGATGAAGTGGCATTCACTAAAGTGTGTTATTGGTCAAAAAGGTTGGGAACCACTGTTATAACCTATACTTCAAAATTATTTTTCTGGTTGTAGAATTTTAAGAGAAACTTCAATTCTACCAAATTAAATTTAAAAAAAAATAAGAAAAAGAGTTATACTCATTGTTAAACATACTTTTCCACATTCGTGAAATAGGAAAACGTTCATGTTTACTCTGTAATATCCATAATGTTCGTCTTTAATTGAATAGTTGTAGTTCAGAACAGATACACGCAGTGTTTCTTCCAGACATGTTTTTTTGGGGGGGTGCATTGCCCCCCTGATCTCTGAGAGTGTCCCCGGAGGAGACCAAAATAATACGTCTATAGTATAATAATAATTTATAGTACCAGCAGTGCCCCTCCCCGGAATACTAAGTGCCCTCCCGGAACACTTTTTCTGAAAGAACGACTGGATACATGAAAGTAGAAAGTACAGGTATTCTCTCCATTTGGGTCAGACCCAAGCCTATGAAATAAAACACAATCTTTAAATTTTACGTCCCACGGTTATGCCGGTTAGGCTAAAGGAGACGGTGATTATAAGAAATGAATGAAATGAACAAAGTGGGAGGAAACGTGAGAACCCCGAGAAAACCCACGAGTACGGTGTTTGTCCACCACAAAGTCCACACGGCGCGAGCTGGAATCAAACCAGGGACCCCTAGCACCGGAGGTGAGCGCTCTACCACTGAGCCACAGCGCCTCCTAGGCCCAAGCCTAGTATGACTTTATATTTCCATGACGACCTCGGTATTAACAGGAGCTGATGTTCGTTAAGGCAATGTACGTGGTTTTCTGTGGTAAACACATCAGTCAAAGATGAATGTAACGTATAATAAATGAGAAGTTGTAAAATTTTAATCCCGGTCCGATTAAATACACTCTTGATATCAATTACGTTATCTGGTATGTGGAATTAAATATGACTGATTCGTCAAGGATAGTAGTAATATTCAAAAACATTCATATTTAAAAAAAACAACAACAAATACGATAACTATACTGTGCTGGTGGCCACAGCAATGCTTCTGAAATTTGAATGAGAAACGTAAACAATCTGTTCGCAGCATATGCGGTGGCACCCTTGTGAAGCTAACCTCATAGATTAATAGTGGTTTGATAGACAGCCTCAAAATATAATAACAATAATAAACTAATGGAAATGTCCAAAATACTACGAAGAGACAAATCTCACACAGGAACTCACTTCCGGCAGAACATTGACTTCCCGGAAAGAAGTTCCGGTGCGCATCAGCCACTTAAATTTATTGCTCTTCTAGCCCAAGTTTCAGGCTTAAGTAAATTGCCAATAACCGTCATGTGTTTTTAAATTCCACTCATTCAATTGGAAGTTTTCAGAAAAATGTCCCGATTTTACGCTCAGAAAATATGACAACCTTAGTTATTATGTTTCTTTCCAATGATACTTGATAACTGAAAAATGATGCAATGTTTTAACACTGAGTAAGCGAATTCAGATTGGCTCATGGTTCGGAAAGATGCACCAGAAAAGTTATACCATGCACTCAAACCACAAACCGCAGGTCAGTTTGCAGAATCACATTCGACACGTGTCCATCACTAGACAGTCACCAGCAATTATTCACAAACGTTTGCAGCATATCGTGACAATGCTGGTGTATATGTGAAATTTTAAATTTGCATATAAATTATATCATATACAGAGAAGTGGGTTCTGTACGAAGCTCCACGGCGCCGTCATCATTCTATGAACCGGTTCCAAAACAACCGAAACCAGCTCTGCACCAGAAGAAGACCCTCGTGTGTGTTTGGTGGAGTGCTCGCAGCATCGTGCATCGGGAACTGCTACCAGCTGGTCAGAGCATCAATGCAACTGTGTACTGTCAGTAGTTGAGCCGTGTTCAAAAAAAATCAAAACTCTGGAGTCAGCACTTCTAAATCTTAAAGGGGTCCTCCTGTTACAGGAAAACGCTAAGCCTCACATGGCTAAGATGACCCGGGACACCATTCTGCGCCTTGGATGGGAAACACTATTGCATCCGCCATACTCCCCAGACATTGCACCATACGATTATCACCTGTTCCATTCCTTGGACAATCACCTTCGAGGACGCCAGTTCAAATTCCTAATAGAGGTGCAAAATGTACTTGATATCTTCTTCTTTACTTCAAGGCCCATCAAATTCTACCGTGATGGAATCCATGGCCTTCCAGAACATTGGCAGAAGGTCGTACATGCTGATGGGGACTATTTTTGATCTTCTAAGTACGTTTTAGGTGACATATCGATTTTCGAAGGTGGTAGGTGAAAAAGCGACAGAATTTCCTTGGTTACCTTTATAATTATAACGTTATAAGCAATTTTGAATAACATTTATTTTTAACCATATATATTCCGTTATTTTACAATTAAAATTTAAGTTAATAATAAGTATTGTAGCATCTAGTTTAAATTCAGGGGCGGTTCTGTAATGTAGCCACAGTTACGTGCCTTACCCTTTTATTCGAAGTAAAATATTGTAACGTTCCTTCGTTTTACTCCAAAAACAGCAAAGGGTGTACAAACGTTGTTTTTTCGTCTTTCATAGAGAGAAAAGAAAACAAGGTGAAACAAAATTAGGCAGACTATGTTTGATTAGAAAAGTAGAGCGAACAAATCAGAGACATAATTTTGGATTTTTAAAAAGAGGCCAAAACGACTAAAAATCAGGCCGTTCTGCTTGCGCGACGGTAACTGCTCTTATCTAGGTAAACGGCAAACCTAAAAAAAATTACACATTTCGCTGTGCTAGTCTAAAATGCAAGCAAACTCTTTGCAAGTACGATTTGTTTCAACTAAAGTTTTAATGATGATTCATTGTAGACTACATCAAGTGTTTCTAACTGGAATAACGTAGCATTTACATGATTTCATGGTTCTATTGATGCCAACTGAGAAATGAATTGTCCTTCTGTAACTGTCCTAGACAGTCTAAGTGAAATTAAGGTGCTTCTCCATCAAAATGTAGGAAGTTCTGAAATCGGTGTCTGATCTTTAGTTTTCGCTCCGACAATGTTATATATAGGGTGGCTTAAAAGTAGGTATACAGTCCCGTACTGATTAGCTCACTGTATTTTATATTATTTCTTATTGTCATTGATCAGGTAGGCCCAGTTTCTTTATTATTTGTTCTTAATGTCTTTTTACTTATATCTTAAGCTCGGAACAGCCGATGCGAATAAACCCATAAACTAGAATGTTATACTTCATCAATTCAGGGGTGTAGGCCTATATCTACTTTTGGGCCACCCTGTAGATTGTTATCGATGTTTATTTCATCTTAAAATTCTCTTACTCAAGTTTTGAAAACGAGAATCAGCAAATAAGGTGAGCGCGCCAAAACCCCTTAAAGTCTTGCAAAATGTTCATGAGAGACATTGCAACATAGCGTAAATCGCTATGCTTGATGTTACCCTCTGTTAACACAATTTGAATTTGTACCTCTCATCGGAATTTAGAGAATGTCTTCAAAGTGAAAAGTTGTTATAAACATTAAAGCTAGGAAGGGGGTTGCGGAGAAGACTTACGTAAATCGGGTTTCACTGCTACTCGCGATGTGATTTTCCCCTAATAGAATTCCGGAGCCGCACTGTTTAAATTAAAAATAAATAATTATGATTAATAGGTGTGCAAATTTGTTTAACTTTTCTTTTTACTTTTTTCAGATTTTTTTGATGAAGACTTCAGGAGTTTGAATCGCGTCATGTTCTTAATCTACACAGCGATGATGTTGGTCGGGACGACTTTGGTATGTGATTTATTAAATATAATACTCTGTATATACGATACTTTAGTTTTTATAGTAAACTACGCAAATAATCCAAGTACGAAGCGTCATCTAGAATTTCGAGATAGCGTTCGTCATTTGTCAATTAATTGTAATAGAATGGATCAACAATAGATGACAGCAGTTACATATCTTGTGAGCCAGTGCAGTGATGCCAACCCGTGGGAAAAATACAATTTCGTGGATTTTTTTATATTAATTTCTCAAAGAGGGATAAAGGGAAATTGGTGGCATATACGGGATTTCTCAAACATATAGTTTATCGACCTCTACAAAATTCTCTATGGGCGGGAAGTAGACTAAAGACTCTTCAATAAACTTGTAATTTGTGTTACTTGTCAAATTTTGTTAGTGTAAAATGCACGCAATATGGAAGTGATTTATAGAATGACTTTAGAATCTGAAATAATAAGCGGCATGGAGCTTAACAACAACCATGGTATTTAAAAAAAAAAAGAAAAAGATGCCAAATGACGAGAAATAACCATCTTCCAAAACCTTCCACACAAAATTATTGAAAAACGAAACTTGTCTTATTAAGTTTCCTTACGTTAGTGGAAGATTGCGATACAAATGCGTGATACGAATCCTAATTTCTAACAACAAATTGTACTTGTTTCCGTCAACATTTTCCAATTCTCTCTCCTAATTACTTATTCATAAACTGTTCGATTTACGTAAAAGGTCTAAATTTACTCATATATTGAACGGAAGTGAGTAACATACTGTAATTTCACTTTTCATATTTTATAAATTTTGTAGAGCGTGGGAAATTCAAGAGCAAAATGCGAAATTCTGCCTCTCGAAATGGGATTTTATAACGTTTCATGTTGGTATCACTGAGCCAGTGTGAGAAGCAGATTCTTGCTAGGTAGGTTAGGTGTAAGTCTAACACGTGTAAGTTATAGAGCTGGCATGTGTTTGTTCAGTGATGTTCTTTAAAAGTATGTATGGTGGTTGAAATGTTTTGATGGAAAAAATGTATTGTAATAATTTGGAAAGTATTCCGCTCAGATTTTTTTTATTTTTTATTTTTTTAATTTATTATTATTATTTGATTTAATTTATTATTAATATATTTTTTATTTTTATTTTATTTATTTATTTATTTTTACAAAATTACTAAAAGTTAAGTTATATTCTAACAGTGTGTTTGGGGTTAGGATAATTTTCTTTGGAACTACTTTAATCAGACACCAAAATTTTTCTGGTGTATTTTGCACAGTGGCATATGCAAAGGGGAATTTCTGGATTTTAACAAGTCTTCTGTAAGTTGAGAATACAAAAGTCCTGAAACGCTATGAATTTGGGAATTTGAACCCTCTAGTCGAAGTTCTGCGTACGATACTATAATTTTAAAATCTAGAATGGATCAGGGTTTAGAGCCTTAACGCTCCTTAATTTACTCAAAGTTTTCAACATTGCTACGTATTAGATATATGTTCTTGTTCACCGCTATCCAGTCATAGCTTGACGTAATTCCACCTGAAAATAAAAAAAGTTCATACTGAATTGACAAGACAGCATCGCTTGCGACATTGATGATAACTCTTAAGATGATAACCTCTATAGTTCGTAAAATGTTACCAAAAGTTATTATAAAATAAAGTGCTTAAACATTTGTATTACAATTATACCATTGCCAGGTTCACGTTTCTTAGATCTTTATTGCGCCATAACTTTATAATTATATGGCCATCAGCAGCTACAACTTGCTTTGTTATATTTAATTACAATTTGTGCATTCTCAACTAATTAACTTACTTCTAAATTTGACAAATTGAGACATGTTTTGAAGACAATTACATGTGAGCTTATCATACTAAAATACGCTTTCGATAGATATTTTTTTTCTTTAATGTTTTCTTTGATTCTTTCTTCATTATATGAATGTTGCATTGAAGTCAATTAATCTTAGTTTAGCAATTGCTGAAATTATTAATATTAAGTTATTTGTGTTAAATTAGAAGACAATTTGCTGCAGAAATTAGGTTGTCAGTTTTTATGACTTATTCCACGTTTGCCATTTACATGAGATATTTAATTGTTAAAGTTGTTATCTGGATATTCTATATAGAAAAAGCTCACAATAAAAAATAATTAAATGAAGGTCTCATTGATGGAACCGAGGGATGACTTATGGTTCTCAGGATATAGCTCTTTAAATCTCCCGAAATTGGAACTTTTTTTTTTTTGGACAGTATCTCGGGAACGATAAAAGTGACGCGTAAAATTCCATCACTTCTTTGAGATAGTTTTTGATGCTCCATCGAATGAAGGGCTCAAAATTGAAAGAAAAAAATCGCAAATAAGACACACACACACACACACACACACACACACACACACACAACATAGAGAATTCAGTAACGAACTTTTGAAGTACGTTGAATATATAGATCTCATGCAATTGTATATACAAGGCTTCTTTTCGTTTTATACATAATTACTCTCCAGACTTTCACTTTTCACTTAATACAACTCTGGAAAATTCATACCGTGCTTGCTTTTTTTTTTTTGATACTTTCATTAACCCATTTAATTCCAAATTATTTTTATTTCAGAATTTCTTAATTTCTTCTAACCTTATTGATTCTGACCTCATTTAATATATTTTGAGGATTTTAGTATTGTAGATTTTGTTTGTTTTTAGTTTATCGTCCCTTTCAGCAGCGAGGCTATATGAGACGTGGTCCTGCCGATTAACGTGGAATCCGAACCACATGAGCTTTCGCGAGGAATGGAACCCGGGTCTCCGTACACTAACCGTTTAGCCACAAAGGAGCTCAAGAGGATTTTAGTAGTAGCATATGGACTGGTAGCAAGTCCTTATTGTAAAAAACGAAATAAATCCACAACAAATAATCCACAGACAAAAATTGATAAAAATATTTTTTTCCAATTTGGGAACAGTGGGATTAAAAGGGTTAAAAACAAAATTTTCTTTAGTGTTCGTAAGTTATTACAGATGTGTGTTTGATCACGGAAAGGCTTCAAATACAGAAAGTACTGCTCTTCAATCTCGAAAGTAATTTTACTTTCAATCACTCCCTTCTGCCTTTCAATCACTCTCTTAAGACATGATTAGTCTCATTATCGTTAGCTGTCTAGGTTTGTGGGCACGGATCCTCCTTAATAAAAACAAGTAACAGAAGTAAGTATTGGCCAAATACACTTACCATGTAACTTTGGTCTTCCTTTGCAACTTACCTGGAGCACGGAGAATGGCACTGAATTGGAACGATGTGTAGAAGACGACAGAAAGCAAAATTCTTATAAATTGGTTTCGCTACAAAACCTCGCGGACCACAATCTCGCGTGTCCCAAACCTTGTGGACCAAAATCTCGCCTTGCCCAGAATCTAGCGAGGTGAAATCTCCCCGAGGTCAAAGTTCATCGTCCAAAATCTTGCGGGACGAAATTACGACATACGATTTCTTCAATGTAGAATGTTCAAAATATGTGTATGCACTAAAAATAATAGGCGGGAATTAACTTCGCTTGTTCCCAAGAAATTAAAGCTGGCGCCATCACTGCTCAAATGAAGGATTTTTTTTAATTATCTCTTTTATTATCTCTTATTCAGTGTAAAATTTACCTATGAAAAGCATATAATTTCTTAAAAGCAAGATTTCTAAAGCTCTTGCAAGACTAAGACCGAGACCAAGACTGTGTGTGCGAGACCAAAACCAAGGGCTTCAGTGCAAGACTAAGACAAGATTGGTGTCATAGGCTCCAGTATAAGACTAAGACAAGACTAAGTGTGCAAGACCAAGACCAAGGGATCCAATGCAAGACCAAGACCAAAAGTTTCAGTGCAAGACTAAGATCAAGACTATTTGTACAAGACCAAGACTGGGCATATAAGATCAAGACCAAGGTCTCCAGTGCAAGATCAAGATCAAAGGCTCCAGTGCGAGACCAAGACCAAGGGCTCCAGTGCAAGATCATGACCAAGGGCTCCAGTACAAGGCCAAGGCTATGACCAAGACTGAATTTGCAAAACCAAGACCAAGGGCTCCAGTACAAGGCCAAGGCTAAGACCAAGACTGAGTGTGCAAAACCAAGACTAAGTTCTGGGTATGCAAGACCAAGACCGAGACTAAGGCCAAGGGCTCCAGTGCGAGACCAAGACCAAAGGATTCATTGCAAGACTAAGACCAAGACTAGCTATACAAGACCAAGACTGATTGTATAAGATCAAAACCAAGAGCCCCACTGCAAGATTAAGACCAAAGGCTTCAGTGCGAGACCGAGACCGTGGGCTCCAGTGCAAAGCTAAGACCAAGACTGAGTGTGCAAGACCGAGACCAAGATCTCCAGTACAAGACTAAGACTAAGACCAAGACTGGGTGTGAAAACTAATACCAAGTTCTCCAGTGCAAGATCAAGGGATCCATTATAAAACCAAGACCAAGACTAGGTATGCAAGACCAAGACCAACGTTAATACTGGGTATGCAAGACCTAGACCGATACTAAGGCCAAGGGCTCCAGTGCAAGACCAAGACCAAAAGATTCAGTGCAAGACTAAGACCAAGACTAGCTGTACAAGACCAAGAAAGAGTGTATAATATCAAAACCAAGGCCTCCACTGCAAGATTAAGACCAAAGGCTCCAGTGCGAGACCAAGACCAAGGGCTCCAGTGCAACGCCAAGACCAAGACCAAGGGTTCCAGTACAAGACCAACATCAAGACTGAGTATGCAGGACTGAGACCGAGACAAAAGCCAAGGACTTCAGTGCAAGACCAAGACCAAGACTGGGTATGCAAGACCAAGACCAATGGCTCCAGTACAAGACCAACACCAAAACTGGGTATGCTAGACTGAGACTGAGACCAAGGCCAAGGACTTAAGTGCAAGACTAAGGGATCCAGTACAAAACCAAGACCAAGGCTATGTATGCAAGACCAAGACCGAGACCAAGACCAAGGGCTCCAGTACAAGACCAACACCAAGACTGCGTATGCAAGACTGAAACCGAGACCAAGGCCAAGGACTTCAGTGCAACACCAAGGGCTTCAGTGCAAGACCAAGACTAAGACTGGGTATACAAAACCAAGACCAAGTTCTCCAGTGCAAGATCAAGGAATCCAGTACAAACCAACACCAAGACTGGGTATGCAAGACCAAGACCAAAGGCTCCAGTACAAGACCAGCATCAAGACTTAGTGTGTAAGATTGAGACCAAGGCCAAGGGCTCCAGTGCAAGACCAGGACCAGGACTAAATATACAAGACCAAGACCAAGGCAAATATTACCTGTGTCTTGAGTTGGGTTCACTATTAACTATTAACTTCTAAAAAAAAGTGCTCTATGATCAATTGACAATTGAAAGTTACCTTGTAGACCGTTAAAAGGAGACGAATGATTAAGAAAATTAAATGAGAATGAAAGAATTCATGTATTGAGAAAATGAGAGGAAACGGGCCCCGGACACGATGTTGTCCTCATGATCTGGCATTGAACAAAAGACCCCTAGCACCAGATGTGAGTACTCTATCACTCTGAGCCTCTGTGTCCCTGTCACTGCATTGACTGACGCAAGAGTGTACTCATAGTAGAGTTCACTGGGGCCTGAACCCCTTAAAAAATCGTAACCGACAGACATTTGCACAGTTTCTGAATAACCTATCTGGCACTAATAGAGAAATGATTGGTGTAGATGTCACCCTTCATATGTACTCTTTCTTTGATTATGGGGCCGCGGTGGCTCAGTGGAGAGCGTTCACCTCTGGTGCAAAGGATCCCTGTTTCGATTCCCTGCTCGCACCAAGTGAGCTTTGTGGTGGACAAAAACCGTGTGCGTGGGTTTTTTCGGGATTCTCCCGTTTCCTCTCACTTTCTTCATTCATTTCTCATCGTCACTGTCTCCTTTAGCCTAGCCGGCTTAACCGTGGGACGTAAAACTTCAAGATTTCATTTCATTTTCATTTTTCTTTCTTTGGTTATAATAATAATAATAATAATAATAATAATAATAATAATAATAATAATAATAATAATAATAATAATAATAATAATAATAATAATAATAATAATAATAATAATAGTTTCTTTCGTTCTCATCAGTTCAATACTACATGAACGAGGTATCTTGTAGTATTGGACTCTTATTAGCAACTACTTATGGTTTCGAAGTCCGGAGTTCGATACTTTTGGTACCCAATACGAAGTGTTTGATGCTTTTTTTCCTTTCTTTTACAGAATAGTCCGGATCTGATGCTTCCCTGGATTGTTGTGACAACAAAATCAATTGTAAAGCATTTGATAGTGCAATGTACAAGCTTCACCTCATCTTCCAATCCATCTGACACTCACGAACATCGTTGGTGTTTTCTTTATTTCGGTAAGACACATGTAACAACGTTAAATATGTATTCTTTTCCAGTCGAAATATTGCACAAAAGGGAGTAATAATTAGGTAATTTTCGATGTGTCAAGTTTGAGCTGTAGAAACTTTTTTTTAAAAGCATATTCATACATATAGGGGAGTCAAGATACTAGCTTTTCGCTCATCATAGAATGTGACAATATCTGTATTAAGCGTTTCATACTCATTAGTGTAACCACATTGAAGTTTATATATATTTTCCTGTGATGAGTTGTCTACACAGAACTATGTCTTCGGGTGTTGCTTTTCCCGTGCTTGACTATTTCTTTCTCTCTCTCTCTCTCTCTCTCTTTCTTTTCATGGATTTGACACTGTACTAACTCAAAAATAAACCTAACTTTGTCGCGATATTATTTTTTTAAAATACTTTTTACGTATATACATCTTCCCGCTGCAGACTGAAGTCTTGTGGAGTCGAAAAGGTTATTATATTTTAAAAGCAATAGATACTTTTATCTTTATTTACGAATAACTGTAAAAAATCTTTTAAATAGGAAGAAAAATATCCTTCAATCTTAATAAGCAAATATTAATATTTTGTTAAGTCTGAGGAAGGAAGTGCTATACTTTCGAAACCGTTACATTTCTAGTTTAATTTTTTATAATAAAAGCCAGACTTGTAAGAAAGCTGTGTTTTTCTTTATTTAATGAGTTGAGTTGAATTTCAGTTTAGCGTCCCTTTCAGCAGCGAGGCTATGTGAGACGTGGACCTACTGATTAACGTGGGATCCGAACCACATGAGCTTCCGCCGGGAATCGAACCCGGGTCTCCCGCGCCAAGGGCGCGTACGCTAACCGCTTAGCCACGGAGGAGCTCTTTCTTTATTTAAGAAAAGCAATATGTATTCAAAGCTGCAATCTAGTTCCAACAGTGGGGGCGCGGTGGCTCAGTGGTAGAGCGTTCACCTCCGGTGCTTGGGTCACTGGTTCGATCCCAGCTCGCGCCGTGTGGATTTTGTGGTGGACAAACACCGTGTTCGTGGGTTTTCTCGTTGTTCTCCCGTTTCCTCCCACTTTCTTCATTCCAACATTTCACTCATCTCTCATCATCACCGCCTCCTTTAGCCTACCCGGCATAACCGTGGGACGTAAAAGTTAAAGATTTCATTTCATTTCATAGTTCCAACAGTTATTTACGTATACGAGAGGCAATACATTTACTTGTAGAATTAGAACTGCAGAAGCAATGTCCGTAAAAAGTTTAGCATCCCTTTTCATTACTGAGACTATATGAGATGAGGACCTACAGTGAAGATGAATCCGAATCACTGTAAATAATGCGTTCAAATTCCAATGCTCTTCCAGTAGGAATTGAACCTGGGACTCCGTGCACCAAATGCACACCCGCTATGGATAGATCAAACATGACGTTATTTCCGCCACCATTTCGTGCATTCTTTGTCTCTGGTAGGCAAAGCTGTAGCTACGGGGAGGCGAGCGGGACGGTTGCCCTGGGCGCTGATAGCAAGAGGGCGCCGAACGAGCAAGAAGAAAATGAATAAAAGTGTTGAAAATGAGTGACGATGCGTCGCCCCGAAAATACATTGGAGTCCTTTTAAATCAATATTGTTGTCAGTGTGCAAAGAAATAGATTTGGTAGAAATTTGCTTGCTCGCTTCGCTCGCAACCCAAACATTTCAATAACAGTGACAACAAGTCTTTACTTATTACTTAAATAAAGTTATTATATATGATTAATGACGATGTGATATACAAGATGCCGTGTAATTACTTATAGTGTACGCACCAGCGTTTTCAAAGTCAGAAATGGTCAAAGTCTGAAATATGTGTTCGGCGTTTTGAAGGTGATCAGTTTGCTTAGTTAATCATGCTTTTCTACCCAATCGAATTAATCATTACGGTGAGAATGAAGGTATGAAAATGAAAGGAGTATAAAGACACGCAAGTTGCTGTTTGCGCGAGAATATTAAAAATGAAGGTAAACAAGGGCAATAATAACATTTTCGAACTTGAAACAGTTGTAGAATAGGGGCTTAAGGGGTCAGAGCTTAATCCAAAAAATTTCATTTTCTCCAAAGACTGATTACTACAAGTGATTGTTTTTATTTCATTAACATATGAAATACTTACAATTTGAAGGAATTTATTGGGATCATTTCTCCATGAACTACTTGTATCGCCAGGTTATTTTTTGTGCATACATAACTAGTTGTCTGATGTGTGTGTGTGTGTGTGTGTGTGTGTGTGTGTGTGTGTGTGTGTGTGTGTGTGCGAGTGTTTTTCTAATATGTTAATTAGTAATAAGTAACCTTAAATTCAGAACTTTCATTCATTAAGAAATTAAGTAATTACTATAATTTCAAACATATGCAGTAGCGAAACTATATTTTGAATTTTAAATACAAATATTAAACATATTCTTGATCAATATTGAGAAACTCGCAAAGAAGGCTCCTTTTGAATTTCCGTTACATTTCACAAAATATTTCCTACCGTAAAAGAATATAAATTAAAAACCTATTTGTGTGGTCATATACAGAGTAAAATTATTACAAACGTTTACACATTATTATTGGAAATTAATGCTGTCACCCATTTCGAACATAGTACATAATTTGTAATGTATTGAAATTTCATTTTTTATGATACTATGAAATGATGTAAATAGCTGTGAATTTCCGTAATTCTTCTCGAGGTGGATTTGCATACAACCAAAGGTAGTTTTGTCAAGTTTAACAGATAGTCCAAAGTAAGCCTCCTGAAAACATTTCTTATTTGTGAAAGAATGCATAATGATCGCTTTTGGGTGTTGCAATGGCCTGTCCAAGAAGCTTGATAAAACTTCAGTGTACCATAACAACAAAAGCTGCTTTTCTTACATGTAAAATAATAATAATAATAATAATAATAATAATAATAATAATAATAATAATAATAATAATAATAATAATAATAATAATAATAATAATAATAAGGTGAAATGTAGGGGGCACCGAATTTCACTTCGCCCCGTGCGCTGTAATCTCTAGCTACGGCTCTACCGATGGGTTCCAAAGCCATGTGCTAGATGTAGACTATTTACAATAGTTATGTTTTGAATTGACTTAGAATGTAAGGAAGAAAGAATCGTACTTTTTGTTTAAATTTCTAAAAAAAAAGAATAATTTTAAAGAGCAAATAGATCAAAGATGAGGAAGGTAAGGGAATATATTTACGTGAAACTCTTGATTAACTTGAGAAACAAATTCATGATGTTTTGAACGTAGTTCCACGTAATTTCTTCAGAAAGGCAGTGAATAATTTGCCAAATCATCTACAGAAGTGTCTTGACAATACTGGTGCTTATGCTGAATTTTAAGAGGAATTACTTGCAATTGTATTAAATGTCCTTTCCTTTCCGTGGTCAAATACATGTGTAATTTATATACCGTTCAGGATGCAATTGAAACTAAAGCCTGTGACAAACATCTTGGCATTTCTGCTAAATGAATAAAACGTAAGAGCTGGCGAGACGTTGCCAAGTAGTAAACGGGTGTGGCTATGGCTAAGCAGACAAACTACAGCGCGATCAGGTGACAGAGGATAGACGTGGATGTGTACAAAATAAACGTGGCAATACCGCTGGCCTCTCATTTGCTAGCAGCATTTAAAGGGAACTTGGAGCGCCGCCTTCAAATGCCAAGATGTTTGTCATACCGTTTAAGTCTTGAGATTTCAGATACTCTGTTATATGTTCTACCTTTTAAAATGTTAAATACTTAAACTGAGGAACACAATTGCTTATGAGTCCACGTCTCATATAGCCTCGATGCTGAACGGGACGTTAAACTCAAAATCAACTCAACAATTGCTTATGAACACATTTGGATTTTCCTTTTTATAATTTCACAAGTAATCTCAAAATGAATAACAGATTGTTATGTTATATACTTGAAAATGCTTGCAATTTTGAATCCGAATAAAATTGATATTACATTTTTTTATTGGGATTTATAAACACTATTTTAATGTCACTTGATTTTTCATTCTAGCTCTGAGAGTTGTATTATTGGTGTTTGTGATTTCTTTCACAACTGAGCTGGCCAATAAGTGATTATTGTTGACTTTCAATCTGAAACACATCTAATTTTTATTTCTGATGGTAAAATTTTCACATATCAAATTAAACAAAATTCTTTGTATATGTATACTAATAACTGTGTAATTCAGCAATAAAAATATACAAGAAAAACAAAAGGGAGTGCAATAGTTAATGTCTATTGCTACTTTCATTATTATTATTTTAAATTATGATAGTGCCAAGCACAGATCGATATTATATGTATGTCAATTGGCTATAAATCTTAAATTGAACAGGTACAGGTACATAGATATATGTAGGATTTTATTACTATTGCTGCAGAACGTTTCAAAATAAAATTTTTCCAATTTTCTTCAAGCAAAAGGTATTGAAGATGTATATTTTAAGAGATATCATATGATACAACTGCACCGGATATTTTATTCTGAGAGTAATACTTAAACTGATATTGAGTGGACACAGAATACTCGTAATGCCTCTAAATCTTAGTGAATTGGAGGATTTATCACTAAAATGTGACTCTCGAAATCTGAATTCAAAGAGAATTGCATACAGTGAGAGAAAATAAAGCTGATTTTTAGTAGAAAATCCGGAGTGCCGAAATTTAGCATGATTCTGTATCGCACACAAGATTTTTTTTTTTTTACCAGGGTACATACACATTTGTTGCTCAGCCAAGAGCAATCTGTACAGCTGCAT
This sequence comes from Thermobia domestica, assembly GCF_964235325.1. NCBI lineage: Eukaryota > Metazoa > Arthropoda > Insecta > Zygentoma > Lepismatidae > Thermobia > Thermobia domestica. The sequence continues at coordinate 213,019,684 of NC_137464.1, forward strand.
ATAGACGAAATTTATGTGTGTATCTTCCTCCGGGACTCACTTACGAGGTCCACTGCGTCCGGACTCCCTCCCAATATTTCGTAACTCAACATACATGTGTACATTTTCTCAATAAAACTATACTTGTGTAGCAGGGAAATGAATGATGTAGCATGAAAATTTGATCTTACATTTCATCCGGACTCTTTCTCTTATACAAACAATCTAGTTCCATTATTTATTTTTCTGAAAATATAGATGGAAGTATTTTACAATTGCCTCGAATCTCTAAACTTACAATTCTACCAAATTTCAAGTATCTTTTCGTATTTCAACTATGTAAAAGATACGATTTTGTATCACAAGCAAACACTCATTTAAATAGCATAGGAATTACTTCATGCCCCCTTTAGACCTCTTAAAAATTAAAAATATTCAATTTTGGCATTTTTTTCTGTGGGTTAGTTCCGGAAGTCTACCGTCATACCAAATTCCATCAATCTAATCCTGCCCGAAGTGCCTAAATATTTTGCAGTGTAGAATATATCCCATACAAATAACACTGGGAAGATTTTTCAGTTCCCCATAAAACCTCTCTACGGTTGATTTTTTTTCTTTTTGGTGATTTTCTTAAGTAACACTAACGGAAACATACAAGCAGGGGTAAAAGTGAGGAGGAACGCGGGGGACGCTATCCCAACACCTCCAAAAAATGTATACGGTGTCCCCTCAGTTCCTAAAAAATTACAATGGGTAAAGATGGATAGGGGGATGGGGTAAGTTCATGCCGCTACCTACCGTCCCTCTACCTTTTCAGATCCACTTTTATCCCTGCGTACAAGCATATCGAATTTCAAGTTTTTATTCCAATTTCAAGTATCTAAAATATGGGATCACAAGTCCAAAAGGGGCCCATTTAATAACATGAAGAATTTCTTCATGTCCCCTTTAGACCCCCTAAAAATTAAAAAAAAATATTAGTTTTTGGCAATTTTCTTGTGGGTTAGTACTTGAAAGCTACAACCATGCTAAATTTCAACTTTCCACGTCAACCAGAAGTACCCCTTTATTTTATGTCAGTTCATATAGTTTTATATCTAGTTAGGATAGATGTAACGCAAGCTTGTGAACATATTAACTTCCGTAACTGGGATTGGATTTCCATAACACTTCGCTGATACATTGAATGCCTTAATACCGCGGTCCAGTTCGACGATCGTGGGTGCAAGATGGAGCTAATCCCCCTTCCATATAGACGTGGCAATGATCATGGAGCTAGAAAGATGGAACAAACTACTCGCAAGCTTTTGCACAACTGAACACAAGCGAAACCAGGTCTAATTGCTGCACCATGCGTAGTTTTTGAGATCTGGCATGAAACGTATCCAAACATTTAAATTTTTTCGTGCTACGATTATCGTCACAGAGTGCTTTCTTTGCGTTTTTACCATGTACTCACTTTTTTCTCCATGCAATATCAGTCATGATTCTTTTGCAATAGTTTATTCACATACAGAATTACTTAGTGGCCTAAGCAGCAACTTTTAGCACTTTGCCCTGCTAAGATATTACACCCCATAAATAGCATCAAAATCACGAACTTCAACTTTCGGGCCCCCATAAATCTACGGTGCCACTACAGTAAAATCTCTTTATTCGCGGGGTATATGTTCATAAATATGCCGCGAATACAGAAACCGTGAATACGGAATGGTAATTTATATGGAATTATAGGGGATACGTTCCTAGGTGACAAAATAAAAAAAAACAAATACATATACAGTATAAAAAATCAATTTACTGCAATTGAAGTTTTTGACCATATTGATTAATTATTATCTTCAGGCTTAGGCAATGGTTTGAAGAATTTTGTAATTTTTTCTTGCTTGGCAGTTTTTAAAAGCTCTTTCAATTCAGACTGATATTCAGCAATGGCATTAGCAATTTGCCTCTTAAAAATAAGACTTCGTTCCATAGATGAACAATTTTCATAAAGAAATCACAAAGCTCATTTGCCATTCTTAAACCTTCACTAAGATTTTTCAAATCAAATGTCACGTTTCCAGTGCTTGTTGAAGCCTCTTCTTCAATGGACTGTGAATTTAACATTTCCTCCAAGTCGGTTTCAGTCAAATCTTCATCTTGCGATTCAAGCAATTCCTGAATGTCACTTGATTCTATCTGTTCGAACCCATCTCGTCCTATTCCATTCGCAATTTCGGCTATGTTTGCAGTCAAAGTTTGAATTTGCACACATTCTTCGTCATTTTCCGTAGTCAGAGCAGGCCACAGTTTTTTCCATCATGACTTCAATGTGTGTGGCTTCAGTTCTTCCAATGATTCTTTTATTTCTACGATGCATTTTGCTGTGTCAAATTTCTTCCAGCATTCCATAACATTCATATCAGGATTACATTCCATATTATCCAATACGATTTTGAAGGTTCGTGTAATGTAATAGAGCTTAAAGGCCTGGATTATTCCTTGGTCCACAGGTTGAAGCAAAGCCGTCGTGCTGGGAGGTAAAAATGTCACTTTTATATTTGGATGCATAGTTTCAAGTTCGCGAGGATGACCTGGTGCATTGTCCAAAACTAGAACTTCTTTAAAGTCTAAATTCTGTTTTTTTTAAATAAGTTTCAAATTCAGAAACAAAACAATTCCGGAACCAGTCACAAAAAATAGCGCTTGTAACCCATGCTTTCTTATTAGCACGCTAAAACACTGGCAGGTCGTCCTGGTTTTGATTTTTTAAAGCCCGAGGATTTAACGATCTGTAAAGCATCAGTGGTTTAATGACACAATCTCCAGATGCATTAGAACATAGCAGCAGTGTAACTCTATCCTTTGCTGCCTTAAATCCAGGAGCAGACTTTTCGCTTTTAGAAATGAATGTTTTGTTTGGCATTCTCTTCCAAAACAGTGAAGTTTCGTCTGCATTAAATACTTGCTCAGGTTTGTATCCTCCATTAGCTACTAAGTTTGCAAATTCTTCTGGATATCGTTCTGCTGCAGCAGTGTCTGCAAATGCAGATTCTCCAACGATTTTAATGTTACGCAATGATTGTCTCACCTTAAATTTATTGAACCAGCCTTCCGATGCTTGAAATCCTCCATCTGTACAAGTACCACTACAACTATCATCAGGTTCTTTAAAATGAGCGTAAAGACGCTTTGCCTTCTCCCGGACTATTGGACCACTCAGGGGAACTCTTTTTCGGTTGCAGTCTTCGATCCATAATGACAACGCCACTTCCATTTTTTCTATTGCTGGATCACGAACAACTTCACGCTGACAGTGAAGTTGAAGCTACAAACGACCTTATTTTATCTTCGGATTTTTTTTATCGATCGTACAGTTGATTCGTTGACATTGAATGAGCGTGATATGGTATTACGGTATCCAGGCTCGATCCTCGTACCTCCCTAATGGGGATTTCTGTCCCTGTGAAGGGATTAGCCATTCTATTACGGTACAGCTTTGCGCTGCCCGGTACGCACCATCCTTAACCGGCTACCGCAGAGAACTCTCTACTCTTTGCCCCCAAATAATACAGCTTTGCACTATATTACTTGTGGGTTCAGAAAGTTCGTCCCCGCGACAATCGTTCAAGGAAGGCACGATACACCTTACCGTAATGGTCCAGATTCGGACGGAATCACCTGAGAGGAGACCTAAGGCGTGTTATAGAAAATAGATGAGAGCATCACCTACTTTCATGGATTGATCACAAGTAATTCAACAACCTCGTTCTCACCTCGTCATGCAATCTGAAAAAAGAGAGAACAAACAGAACTAAATATTTCAGTGCCGTTTATTATAAATGGATAAACGTACCTGTAACAAAGTAAGTTTTTTACATTTCATTGCCCCAATTACGTAGCAAGTTCGTAAATATGCTTTAAAATTACTCACAAGAACAGTCTAGTCCATGATGGCACGCTTCAGTTTGTGATCACATTTTTAAGTTAATGCACAAAGAATCCAACGAATCTTCTCGTAGAAATTGTCTTTTCTTCCAGTTCAAAGAATTTATTACACGTACTTCCAGGGAGAACATATAGACCGCATAATGTTGCGATTTCTATTGAAGAAAATGACTTATTCAGAAATTTCTCGTGTCAGACCATAATCAGACGTCCATTACCTTCAGGTACACCTTGTCAAGTTCTTTGTTTCACTTATAGTCTTGATCACACCCCTTTTTGTTATAAAGTACTTCTTGGGGCTGATTTACTTTAATGAAAGCTTACGTAAAATTCACTACAACACTTATATTAGTAATACGATTTTTGTTGATCATTTATATGCTTTTATGGAAATTGATGTCTCTTTTAAAGTATATCATTATTTATATATTTTCAAAAGTACGTTGGGGTCGAGACTCAACTTTGTTTTAGAATTTTGTTAAGTCATCGTTCGTACACACACACTTACACCAAAAACCAACTTTTGCGTCTCAATTCTCGTTTCTTTCCTTTTCCTTTTCTTCTACTCTGTCTTTTAGCACCACCAGGCGGCAGCACAATCAATGAGAAGCATACACCACACAAAGTGTACAAATTCAGATGAACGTCACATAATGCACTAACGCAGAATTTGTGTTTAAGCCAAAAATATATCAAGCAAAAATTTGGTACAGTTACAATGGATGCAAACGACTCTCCAAGGTGTAAACGATCAAGCATTTCTATTTTCACTTTAAGCGGTAACACAGATTTTTTTCGTGTCAAAACTCGTTTCTCATTTTTTTTAGTTGACATTACTGTATAAATTAAGAAGACAGCGGTAAAGACGTGTTACTCGATCACAATTTTTGTAACGAATGGAAAGACGAAACAATAAAATACGCAAAGCGGCTCTTACCAAAGGACAAAACGTCTAATAATGTGGCGGCATTTAAAAATATACTTTATTCATTGAGTAATAAGGTTGCTTTCATTCTGTTTGTTTACATTCTCCAAAACACCGATCGCGGCGAAGGCGGCTTATGTCGAAGTCCGAACCAATACAACGGCGATATCATTTAACAACATACTTTAGGCAAAGTTGTAATAAGGTCTATTTTACATTTTATTAATCCATTTGACGGCGTTTACAAAGGATATTGGGTTGGATACCTATTGGAATCCTTTTTATTATTATGTATGTACGTACTGATTATATCCGCGAATAAAGACATCTTTAGCCGCGAATATAGGAATTGGATTGCATTTTTAAATCCGCGAATAGTGAAAACGCGAATGAAGGAAGCGCGAATAAGGAGCTTTTACTGTAGTTCCATAGCTGTGGATATTTCTGCAGACTCTTTACATGCAATGCTATTCAACACAAAACTTATGAACCCTCCAGTTAATGCCATTTCAAAATACAGCCCCTTTAAAAGTGTAATTTTCTGTAGTTTTTCTGGTGATTTCATGTATTGGTTTGCAACCTTGCATATTTATGTAGAAGCAAAAGTTTATATTCTTCGTGCACCTCAGTCGTAAACATTTGTTTTTGTTTGGTGTTCGTGTGATTCGTAAGTCCTGAGCAACTGTAGTTTTCGTAAACGCTTGCAAATGCAAAAATTGGCACTCCACCGACAACAAAGATGGCCGCCATTCAGAAACACTTGTAGATTCATACGGCAACGTGAATGATGTTATTGACCTTCTCATACACACGGTTTGTCACACTCAAATTTTTATAATTTTCTGAAATGGTCGAGCAAACATTTTCATCATCTTTGGACCACTTCAGATGGATTGGCCCATATAGAAGAAATTAAGTTATAAAATATTGTTATTATTGATAACACGTATAGGTTGTTTATTTCAATTCACAGTACAGTATTCTATTTAAAGAAATAGTAACTCCTTAGTTTATCATGATGTAACCAAATAAATAAAATATACAGAAATGAACAGTTAATCTACAACATACATTTTTGTAAATATAATCATGAGCAAAATTATGTATTTTCTTAACAAATGCAATTTTAATTTTCTGAATAAATTGATGTTTCAAGACAAGTGTTTTTTTTTTTTTTTTTTTCTTAATTCGATGAAAAGAGTACTGACATTGGACAATCTCTCCTCTTACATGGAATTAATTCTATCAGGAATATTTTTTTCTGGGTATGATTAAACATGAATCGAAGCTTTCTTTTGCGCAAACAAATTTACATTGATGTATCTAGGTCGAACAATTTCAGCTTTTTTTAAATTCCATGTTGATAGGTCGACAATTTTAAACCTGGATTTTATGAAGATTCTTTAAGTTTATTGGGAAAAATTGTAGTCATACGGACAAGGATTTCATGTCTAAAATGCCTGAGAATTCTAAATAATGCTCTCCTTCTCTCTCTCTCTCTCTCTCTCTCTCTCTCTATATATATATATATATATATATATATATATATATATATAAAGTAATCAGATGTTTGTGACAGCATCACATAAAACATCGCTAAACAAATGTTTGTAATTTTTGCTCATGATAGCAGCTCACAAAACACCGCCGAATACAAGAACGTTTTTAAAGCAAGGTCTGTTTTAAAATAATAATAATAATAATAAACTAGACTAGAGATGCAAAAAAGCCGGCTTTTTTGAATCGATGGTTTTTTTCACATAAAAAGCCGGCTTTTTTGAAAAAAAAAACGAGAATTTTGGAAATTTTGCTTTTTTTTTTCATTTTCATGATTTTTCTATCTAAATAGCTTTCTTATAGTATATTCTATAGTTAGATAAGAATTCCATGACTAAATGCCATATTTCACTCTGAAATTCAACATCAAGATGGATGGAGCACATGTTTTACAAATTAAAGCTAACATGAAGAATGTAGTATTTGAGGGCAATTTTAGAGGCTATTTAACTTTATTTTAACTTTTGAGTTATCGACATTTTTTCTTCTCTAGATCATTTTAGTTTGTCATTTGTGTTTCATTTCTAAGAGCTTAGTACTCTAACTTCTAGCGCAAAAGTTAAACTGACGTTTTTCTATATATCCGTCAAAGCATACGTTTTTCAATATATCCGTCAAACCGTACTTCCACGTTTCTGTTATACTGAAGCTGTGCATTGATTTATCAATAATTTTCCGGATACAGCCTTGAATATCAATTTACACAAATAATCAGTAGCGGATTTAGAAAAGTACGTTGGGAGGGGATTCTCTGATTGTTTTGTTTTCTAAAAAGTCCTAATTTTATTTGGGAAGCGCTTGAAGTTTATGAGTACAGGCATAACTAATATTTCGTTTCGTTTATATATTTAGCAATAATCTTCCGGATACAACCTTGAACATCATTTTATACTGAGAATCAGTGGCGATTTAGAAAAGTATTTTGGGAGGGGTTTTCCTTACTAATGTTTAGTTTTTGAAAACATTCGTAATTTTTATTTGACGGGAGCTTAAAATTTACTAGTAAAGGCATAACTAATAGATATTAGCAAAGCTCTAGATGTGCAGCCTTTAAGTGTATCATATAAATCTAAGTCAGGCCTGTCCATGAATTGGCTCCCGGAGCCAAAGCGTGAGCGGGCACGAGCGAAGATAACAACAGATGAGCACAGGTGCTGCTAGCTTCGCTTCTTCCACTGCATCCGATAAGTGTTGCCAACCGCACATGATGGCAAAAAAACCTATGGCCAAGCCTGGCCAGAAATTCGCACGATGATAAGCATTGAGCAGACGCAAGCGTGAAATGTGCAAATGTGCTCTCCCCCTCCCCATTTCGAAAGCAGTGACGCGAAAACACTGCAGGAAATAAAATTGGTACGTTTTTTGGTCGAGGAAGACGCATGATAGAGGTTACAGTTAGCGTTGAAGTAACTAACAAATGAACAAGAAAGAAAGAAACTAATATTAAACATGTCATCTTACAGACGTAAAAACGACTGCAAAAATCGGAAACGAATTGTTTCAGACCTTTTTAGCTTGCTTACACAATTCGTGACGTTGTATTACATTAGCACTCGGTCTGTAATTTGTCATTCGCTTCACGTTTGCTAAGTTGTAAACGCCTTTCGTTGCTAGATTGATAGGAGAACGACGGGAGGTTGAAAATAATAATAATAATAATAATTATAATAATAATAATAATAATAATAATAATAATATTATTATTATTATTATTATTCGGACCAAAGAGGGATGAAAATGGGGATTGGAGGAAATTCATAACTAGGAATTGCATAGTTTATACCGCTCACCTAACATTATTAGGGTTATGAAGTGTAGAAGGCTCAGGTGGGCAGGCCATGTAGCCAGAATGGAAGAAATTAGAAACGCTTTCATAATTTTAACTGAAAACCCAATTGGAAGAAGACCACTAGGAAGACCTAGGCGTAGATGGGAAGACAATATTAAGATGGATCTTGCAGAAATAAGAGTACAGAGTAGAAACTGGATCCAGTTGGCTAAGGACATAAGTTAGTGGAAATATTTTGTAAACGCGGCATTGAACCTTCGGGTTCCATAGACCATAGAGTTAGTTAGTTATTATTATCTAAAAGAAATGTTCAAATGTTGTTAAGAGACAATTACACAGAAGAACCGAGTTTCGACCAAACACTAATTTGCCGGAAGGAAATTCCAGTGCAGTCAAGCCTACTTTAAGCGTTATCCGTGCAACCCACGTTTCATGTTCAAGACATTGGGAATAATTGTTCGTATCATTCAGTTGGAACGTTTCCTTTCGAATTTACGCTATTACAGTAGACCTACGCTATTACAGTAGGCCTACGCTATTACAGTAGGCCTACAACATTGTGACTTTCAAAATCAGTCAGTAACTATCGAAGAAAGACAAGCGTGTAGCTTCAGTCGTTGAAATGATTTAACATTCTTTTTCACTTTTAACAAGCCACCGGCAAGCAACCAGCCAGGGACAATACATTTTTCCTTATTAAAAAGACACTCCTTGTTTAAAAAAAAAAACTAATTGCAGTCACTAACGGTCACACTTAAAAATGGAAAATCTCTTTGGCTCTCTTAATATTTTGTTTGATTCTTTGCGATCAAAGTAACTTTAAAAGTGGAGTAAGAAATACTATTCTTCCTATTGATAGTGTAATAGTGGCTTCTAATCTCCACAACCAACCCCTTGCTAAGCCTATTCGTACACACATACATGCATAAGCTAATTTTCTGGAGATATACTTAGATAATTACAAACAAGTGCTACAGTTTTTTTTCTTATCAACAGATTATCTCTTTTCCTAAAAAGCGAAACAACATAATATAACAAACCCACACTCGGATATAACAAACCCACATCCCTCTTTAACAAAAGGAAAGAAAAAAGAAGAAAAGGAACGTACATAGTTTATCATTTGATTGCTGTTACAAGTTTGTATTGTCTATAGTTAACGGTTACCACATTGTAAAAAAAACACTTTACACTAAATGGCAATCAGTTACCATACATACTTTTTTTTTTTTTTTTTTGGTAAGCTAGTGATTACCGCCAAGGTTGACAACACTTCCGCTCCTCTAAGGACAAAACCCGAAGATCCACGAAGCACGAACAATGGTATTTGCTCGTAGAATGCTCGTGAGCGTTCACGAGGAGAGTTTCCACTATCTGCTCGCCGTGGGCAGGGCTGATCTAAGTATTTCTCTTATGTTTTAATTTTATTTTGTTTCAAAAAGAAGGTATGGAATATTTTGAAGTACAAATACTACATACAATTTTGCTAGTTATTTGTGTATTTTTTAAAAGAAGTGTTTAGATTTAGGGTTGGCTGGTTTATACCAGCTTTCTTTTAATAACTGGTTTAAATCAAAAAATAAAAAGAACGAAAAATGCGAATTGTGTGAACTTCATGGTGACGTTTCCAGATATCAAACCATCTGCATTAGTTTTATTTCCTTTTCACCTTTTAATCAATGTGTCCCATGTTCAATTCTCGGTCGAACCACAACCCTTCTTTCATGCGTAAACAACCAAGTAGCGGTTCAGATGTCACTTTAAGCGAAAGTCTTCTTGATAACCTCGGTATTACGTAAGGATGTTAAGCCTAAACATATGAAACGAAAACAAATTGTATATTTCTGCATGCCTGAATGCCTGTTGTTTTATAAAGAAGCCAAGGTTGCTTAAATATATTGATAGAAATTGGCAAAACTTGTCGATTGCCTACGTAGCTTCCAACATCAGCTTGGATTGGACTTTCAATATCTACATACTAAATTTGTAATTTAATACCTCAGTTTTAGCGTACTGATTATGATACGTTGACCTTTAAATTTTACATGCAAAGCAATAACAGGATTTTCCCGTTATTGTTTTACATTTAAAGTAATGACGGAATTTTCCGGATGGCTCGGGCGGGAGTTTCTCAATTTAAGAAGCTTACTGACCGGACTTCTTTAAGCTTATGGGACCTCTTCCATCGTAATCCCGCTGTTGCATAATAACACCAAGACGAAACAAACTTATTTCTGTGAATATGTAATATAAATACATAAAGCGAAATATCTAAATCAAAAATCCTGGTTTAAATAAAAACTGGTTTAAACTTTCCCCAGAAAACGGGTTTTTGACATTTTCAAAAACAACCATGGTTCTTGCCAACCCTGCTTACTTTTGTATATAGGAGGTTAAAAAGTTCTTATTATATACATTGGTTAATCCTTTCGAATTCATAACGTAAATATGTTGAAGAAAAATTGTTTGAAATATCTTTTCGAAATTCATGGTTTATTTTCGAGGTTTTATATTATTATCGGTATCAACCACTAATTAAATGACTTTTTGTGTTATAGAGAAGCGAAACAAAGTCTGCTTTATCAATTTAAAGCAGAATTTTGAAAAAAGTCCAACATTTCCCAAGCACAAAAGAGAAGCAGAAAAAACCGAGTTTTTTTTTTAAACGGTTTTTTCCGAGCCCTTGCATCTCTAAACTAAACGCATCGAGTATATTATATTTGTAGGAAATTCTAAATATTTTCAGCTACTTTTCAATACCACTTTCGTTAATCTTGAAATATTCGTCGTGTGGGGAGGCAAGCTTTGCAAACTTATGTCATAAGAGTTTTCCGCCTGAGAAGCCAATTATTCCGAAACATTTTTGTAGAGAATAGAACATGAAGTATGTAGAAAATTATCTGATAGCGTGGAAAAGGTGAATCGTCTGTTTTCACGAATCTTGATCTCTACCACCCGCACAAGATCGTTAGTGATTACAGAGAGCTGGCCCAATTGTGGTTCGTCATTAATATTCTCCCGCCATTCCTTAAACAGTCTCACCACCCACATACTTGGCTGTCACTTACGGCGTTAAGGTCACACACCTCACAAATTTGACAATGAATTTCTGCCAGTGTGATATTTCTGACAGGAATCAAATTACACGCCTTATCTGAAGGCAGCGTGCAGCTCGATCCTCTTGAACGTTTCCATCATACTTTACAAAACTCACACACTGCCAACTATATTTCAAATGTCGTCTATTTATACTCAAAGGATGTCACGCAGGGTTGCCAACAGTCCCGATTCTTTCGGGACTGTACCGATTTCTGACTTATTTGTCCCGCGTCCCGATCGGACACTCGTCGGGACGCATATTGTTCTGATTTATCGATTTTCATAGTTAATTAATATTTTACTGGGCCAAAGACTTTGTATGATGAGAGCCAAAGAATAGGACATGATTTTAGTAATACCTTTTGTCAGTAATTCCTTAACAATGTTATGCACTCATTTGCGATAACAAATCTATATTGTTTTCTCTCTAAACTTTGTTTATGTCAAATAAATTGCAGTTGTTTTGGTTTGAATTTGGTGCATATATTGCTTAATAGACCCTACCTAGTGATGAACAGTGGGTGGGAAAATAAAAAAACAAGGTACCGTTCATTCAGGTTCGTGTTATTCAGATGATTATTTACATTGTTTTTTCAATGACTCGCCGTACGTGTAGTTGTCTCCGTGGGGGAAGGGAAGAACTCCAACACTGATTGTCCCGTCTTGATTTTTTATTGAGGAAAGTTGGCAACCCTGATACCACGAGAGACTGCACCTGTGCAGAATTACGAACCCTTGCGCTTTACTTACAAGGGAAGCTCGGAAGAAAGCACTCACCTACAGAGAAACTAAACATGCCAAGTGAAAGACCAATTCATGCTGATTACAACAAGCTAATAAAAATCCTGTACGGTTGAGAACTTTACGAGAGATTCAACGTTAAATGCACGATTGAGCCTCTTAGCGACCTACCGTTATTATACAGTCTGATGGTTTGAATTTGCTACTGCTTGATCACTGATGTCCATTCACAGATGAATTGTTAATTGCAAATTGGATGACGGATGGAAAAGACCTAATGGTTGAGAATATACCAAAAAACTCCACAAGATTTGTACAACCATTTGATGTGTTTGGATTTTGACCAATCAAAGATTATAACAGAAGATTTGTACATGGTATGAAACTTCTTCATCCGAACGTTATGATGTATCAACCAATCAAATGAAGTTCGTGGCCATGCCAATGAATCAGTTCCGTCCACCACGATGCATTGGGTTGTTTCAGTTTGTGTTCCACAAGGCAAGTTACCAAAAAATTACATACCTTTTGAATCACCTGTCGAATTTGCTTTTCGCTTTTGTTAAGCAAACTGTTTCCTTGACGGAGGCAACGCAACCGCACATATAAAATGTTCATGGTGCAAGGAAGCCTTTTGCCTACGTCATTTCCTTGTAGAACAGAACAGCAGTGATCAATTTTCATCTCTAAGCTATCATTATTATGAACAGTATAATGACTAATTTTAACTATCAAACCCGTTCGTTATTACAAAACAGATTTTTCTGTTACCTCCGATAGATTTCAATTAGTTATGTCAATATTTGTTTCTAATAATGTTGTACTTGACGCGTTTAAATGCACATATACTAACTTTTACATATAAACTTCCAAGCTGAATCTCTCTAACAGTTCTCAACCGTACAGGAATTTTATTTGCTTGTTGTAATGAGCATGAATTGGTCCTTCAAATGCTATGCTTGGTTTCTCTACAGGCTAGTGCTTTCTCCCGAACTTTTCTTGTTAGATATTGCCGAATGTACCTTACTTTGGAGACGTCTTTCGTAGATAGTTATAACTTTTGGCTTGTGACAGCAGCACACAAAACATCACTGAATAGATGTTTGTTTTGTTTTTGGTTTGTAACAGCATCACACAAAACACTGCTGAACAGATGTTTATAACTGTTTGCTTGTGACAGCATCACAGAAAACACCACTGAACATATGTTTATAATTTTTGGTGATTTTAGATGATTTTTGTAATTTCACTTTGATGGTCAATCTCTCATCGGCTGAGATAATTGACCACCGAAGTGTCATTGAATTAGGATGAAAAGTGACGCACACACTATGATGATTCAATAATTGAAATTTTCCATATTGCCTTGCCGATGCAGTGCTTTTATATATATATATATATATATATATATATATATATATATATATATATTCAAATGCCTAACAAACATTATTGAAGCAGCTGTCAGAAAATGTAAAGCGGACCCAGAATGTCATTCATTCCATCAGATTTCAAAATTTCTTTCAAATGAAACTATTTCCTGTTAGACTTTACAATGACAATTAACAAGATGCAAGAAAAAACATTTTAAAAAGTCACCAGACTAACAAGATATATTTGAATATCCTATTGCAGCTTACACTTCATCAGTAAAGCTAGCGAAGACAGCTAGCTCTTATACAACATTGCTATATTTTCAAAGAAAACGTCTACATTCAATAAAATATTAACGATGTATTGTAGCTTCGAAACTTTAATATTACTTAAATACCATGGAATCGAATGCATTTATCTTTAAATTAAATTGTAATCAATATATCCTATTATTAATTCAGAAATCATAGTAATTTATTAATTGAATACTTCAAAAACAAAATTTGTAATATTTTTGTACGAGATGGTGTTATTGAGTTGAGTTGGTTTTGAGTTTAACACCCCTTTCAGCAGCGAGGCTATATGAGACAGAATCTATTGATTAACGTGGAATTCGAACCACATGAGCACCCGCCGGGAATCAAATCCAGATCTCCCACGCCAAAGGCGCATATACTAACCGCTTAGCCCCGAAGGAGCTCTGTAAATGATATTATTGCCATCCAATGAGAAAATATTATTTTTCCAATCGATATTTAATTTGAATGTTTTAACAATAACGAAATTGTGTAATAATGATGTTACACTCCAAAACCATTAAAAAGTTTTGTTACATAGTGATAAAATTTCAACGTCAATTAGAAAAACATAATATTTTATAAATTATATTTCATCCACAACACAACTAACTCAATTTAAAATGCGTCTGGAAGTAATTTGCGAATGCATATTAAAGTTTCTTCAAGCGGTCTGTCGCTTTCTCATATCATTTTTTCGCAGTGTCAATGAAGAGGGACAGGTTTCCATTCTAGATCCCAACAGGTAAGTGTTATGGAAATATAGCAACAGTTCTGTTTTTTCTGTTAGTTGGAAATGTTTGTAAAAATGATTCGAAGTGTGAGGGGTGCAGTGTATAACTCCCAGGTCTGGCTCTACAATTCTTCGACAGCGTCACAAACTGTAGTATCTCAGTTTTTTGAGCTTTTCAGGAGAGCGATTTTTAGGTTTTTACACAACTTTGAACAGTCATAACGCAAAATTTGTTTTACCGAAAGGAGTAAAAATTTACCAAGTTATAACTTAAATCATAGGAAATCAGTATAGAAAGTTTTATGAAATTTGTCTGTAAACTCTGCGGAAAATTTGCGGGAAAAAGATACGACAGTTTATAATGATGATAATCCTCTCTTGTACGAAAGATATGACGCATATTTTTTGTGCTGAGAGCTACACTAATAGATTAACAATCGGAATATATTGTATTTTTATTTTTAAAAATTTGTGTTTATTACACAAAATAATTTAACAAACGCTTCCTGAGATTCTTGAGGGTAAAAAGAAATTCCTGAGAACACACAAGAAACACAACATTAAGAGCGTACTAACCATAACATAAAATAATGCTATCAAGTTGTCATTGCCAGAATATAAAATCTTGCAAAGTAATTACAAATTGCATGCTTTGATATCGCACTTGGCAGAGATGGCTAATGTGATAAATCTCTGTAAAATTGAACATGTTCAGGGTTTCGAATGATTGGAGTTGGGTCCAGACACAATGATAACAAGTCCTCGTATTTCTCTGGAGATAATTTTTGGTAAGTCTGCAAAGTAGGAATTTCTATCTTGGTGGATTCAATCTGCGTTCTTCTCCGGGAAGTAGTTTTGTCCTCCAAGTGACTTATCTTAAACTAAATGCAGTTTGGAGATTCTTTGTGCAATTTCACTTCGCGCATTTCCGTCCAGTTGATTCGATCTCCATTTTCGTCACGTTTAACTGACAGAATACGAAGGCATTGGGACAGAGATATAAAGTCTCGTAAATCGCTTCTGTCAACACAATGAACGGTATATGGATTATTTTTCCTTGCCAGTTTAACAATCGGTTCAAGTTTGCGAAGGTACAAAAATACTGTCACAGTGCTCAATACGGTAGCACTATGGACTGAAACTCTCTCATTTTGTCCATGCCGAGATTCAAGGAATCGGAGAGAAATTTCTCTGATATTCTTACTTGTTTGCACCGCATACCACATCATAGCAATCCTTATTGAATTTCTGTTTTGCCCACTGCAGCTATCTGTAAATATGGCTATTGTTTCATAACCACATCTATCATACTTAGATAATGACATAAAAAAGACAAGACGAAATTTCATTTGCTTGTCTCATGACAATTGCTTCATGCCACAAATAGCAATTACAGTCCTTGGAACCAATATCATAAAGGGTAAAATTGTAATTTGCAAGACGTCTTTCATAAAACAACGCTTTCTCTTGATACTTCGGCAAATAGATTACCTGCTGTAAATCAAATACAATGCACTTCAGTGTTTTGCTGGTGATTACAATACATTTTATGTAATCTTTTATTAACCTAACTTGATCCTTTTCACTAATATGAATCTTCATCTTCTCTTCTAGCTAGACTTAACTGTTTCATCACCATCTTTGTACATAACACAAAGAGTGCACAAGTCTTTTTTTTTTCGGACGATGAAATTTCAGGTTCAATTTCTTGAATTCCTTACGGTAAGTTGTGAAGCTCGCAGTTGTAGATTTGGGAGTTTCTTCCAGATACATATTGTATATACATTGCAGTGATAGTCAAATCCGAATGCAGATATACTTTGGTGGATTAGCTTCGACAATAGTGTGATTCAACTCTTGGAAACCTTTCTATGTGAGCACGAGCAGACATTTTTCTGGCCTCATCCTTGAATTTCAAACTTGGATAACAATCTCCTCTCTTCTCTTTCACCAGAACACCAGAGTCCGATAATTTCTGAACAGTTGTTATAACGACTCTTTCTGATATGTTCAAAGTGTTTAGAAAGAGAGTTTTACAAACTTTCACTTTTTCATCACTGGATCACGAAAGAAAATATTGAAACGTTTTAGCTGGACGAGAGAATTCGTAGGTTTTGTTTTGTGTCCGAAACTGTGACAAATCTAGCAATAAACTCTCGTTGTGCATGAAAGTTTGATGTGTTGTAGTAGTCGACAATTATGCGGTTTCGATGTTAATCAGAAATTAAATGGCCAAACTTTTTACACACCTCATCATTATATCGAGTTCCTAGTTGCCGCTGGTGTACAATCTTCTTAGTTGTAGGACTCAGAGATTGGAGACATTCATTTCTTAGAAGTTTAGCTTCCTTGAATTCGTTACTCCTTTTTGAACTAATGAACAAGGCTTCACGAGGTGAACGTTCCGTGTCGTAATCTTTGGGGTTCTTGTGTTCATTGTCTGTGGTCACAGTTTGCCTTGATTGTGAAGATGAGTGATGAGCACTGGTATTGGACAGATCCTTCAAAGAAACCTCTGGCGAATCTTCTATACACTCCTCTATTATGTCTTTCGGCTCACACATAGTGTCAGTAGATTTCTTTCTTGACTTTCTAAATAATTGGTGATTGTTTCTGCAATTTACATTATCTTGAAAGTGTTCCCAACATACTAGACACCTGCAATTTACATTATCTTGAAAGTGTTCCCAACATACTAGACACCTGCAATTTACATTATCTTGAAAGTGTCCCCAACATACTAGACACCTGCAATTTACATTATCTTGAAAGTGTTCCCAACATAGTAGACACCTGCAATTTACATTATCTTGAAAGTGTTCCCAACATACTAGACACATGCACTTTACACAGGCACTAAACACTTCCTTCTTGCAGCCTAAGACCTCACAAGATGGTTGGACATAGGTTGGGTCTTCGTCTGAAACACTGAGATCATCACATGAATATGAGTCGATATTATCTCTATTGGTATTCATTTGTTGTTGTATTTCGGACAAAGGAACGTCACTATCAAATGATATATCCAGCGCTTCGTCTTCAACAGCAAGAACACTTCCTGTAAACCATTTGCCGTCAGGTTTCCAGTACATTTTTACTTCAGTACCCTGCTGTAATTCAGTACCCGAAAAATGTATATCTGTACTGGACACAATATTCTTTGTACCTTCTTGTCATTGAACCAAAACGTCTATGTTTTTAACACCTTCCATAGTAGCAAGATAAGTTTTGCATCTTTACCATGTGCATTACAACACTCAAATGAAGTAAGTGCAACAAAAAAGACGTAGTTTTCTACGCGTTAGCCTGCTAAAACAATACGTATCACTCTTGAGCCTGACTATTAATAACAATGTAAGAAAGCTTTGAAAAACATCTTTGAACTTTACCGACAAACTGCGACCCTTCCATAGGTTAAAAAATAAATATATAAACAAAAACAAGTTGCTTTGAATTTAGACATTCGTCGACAGCGTCACAAACTGTCGTATCTCAGTTTTCTCAACTTTTCAGGAGAGCGATTTTTAGGTTTTCACACAACTTTGAACACCCATAACTCAAAATCTATTTTACCGAAAGGAGTGAAAATTTACCAAGTTATAATTTACATCATAAGAAATCAGTGTAGATAGTTTTATGGAATTTGCCTGTAAAACCTTGTGGAAAATTTGGCGGGAAAAAGATACGACAGTTTGTGACGATGGTAATCCTCTCTTGTATGAAAGATACGACGCATATTTTTTATACTGAGAACTACATTAATAGATAAACAATCGGAGTATATTGCACTTTTATTGAAAACCTTCGTGTTTATTACACAGAATAATTTAACAAATGCTTCCTTAGATTCTCTAGGGTAAAACGAAATTTCTAAGAACACACAAGAAACACAATACGAGCGTACTAACCATAACATAAAATAATGCTATCATGTTGTCATTGCCAGAATATAAAATCTTGCAAAGTAATTTCAAATTGCATGCTTTGATATTGCACTTGACAAGGATGGCTAATGTAGTAAGTTTCTGTAAAATTGAACATGTTCAGGGTTTTGAATGATTGGAGTTGGGCCCGGACACAATGATAACGAATCCTCGTACTCTCTGGAGCGATAATTTTTGACAAGTCTGCAAAGTAGGAACTTCCATCTGGTGGATTCAATCTGCGTTCTTTTCAGGGAAATAGTTCTGTGAGTGTCCTAAAAATGACTTGTCTTAAACTGAATGCAGTTTGGATAGTTTTTGTTCACTTTCACTTCGCGCATTTCCGTACAATTGATTGGATTTCAATTTTCGTCACGTCTAACTGACAGAATACAAAGACATTGGGACAGAGATCTAGTCTCATACATCGCTTCTGTCAACACAATGAACGGTATATGGGCTCCTTTTCCTTGCCAGTTAAACAATCGGTTCAAGTTGCGAGGGTACAAAATTAATGCCACAGTGCTTAATAGATGTGCTTATAGCACTGTGGACTGAATCTCCTTCATTTTGTCCATGCCGAGATTCAAAGAATCGAAGAGAAATTTCTCTGATGTTCTTACGTGCTTGCACCGCATACCCCATCATAGCAACCAACCTGAACTCCTACTAGGTCCATCCTGTATTTCTCTAACTCATTCGTTACGGATTTTAACGCGCCTGCCCTATAAAGAATTCTAATATTCCATGTTCCAAATCTCAGGTCCATTTTCTTTTGCTGAGTTCGCGCCAAGCTATCAGTCTTGGTCTGAGGCTTCTGTGATTGTTTCTGAAAAAGTGTCTTTTTTATTACAGGATGAGGTTGTTAGCCTCACCCAAACCCCCAAGCTGGAGGGCCACTCCTTGTCTGTCCGTGACTGCTTATTCTGTATCTTAGCAGCTAACCTCTATATCTAAAGGTCTTCTCCTCGATCCGCAACTTGGGGCCGCGGTGACTCAGTGGTAGAGCGGTCACCTCTGGTGCATAGGGTCCCGGGTTCCAACCCTGTTTCCGCCAAGTGAACTTTGTGGTGGACAAACAGCGTATGCGTGGGTTTCCTCGGAGTTCTCCCGTTTCTTCCCACTTTCTTCATTCCAATATTTCATTCATTTCACATAATCACTGTCTCCTTTAGCCTAACCGGCGTAACCGTGGGACGTAAAACTCAAAAATGTCATGTCATGTCGATCCGCAACCTGAGGACGCCCCATGCCGTGTAAATATATATGTATACAGCCCCGCATTGATTAAGTATAACATTCTAGCTTATAAGTTTATTTGCTTCGGCTGTTCCGAGCTTAAGATATAAGTAAAAGTACATTAGGAACAAATGATAAAAGATAATGATAAGTGGATAACAATAAGAAATTATATAAAAAGCAATGAGTCTATCAGTACGGGACTGTATACCTACTTTTGGGCCACTTTGTATATATAAACAAATTGATTTGAATATAGGCGTATCTGTCCAGTTGCAAATGATTTGTTGCTCACAAACTGTCGTAACTCAAGATACGACTGTTTGTGAAAATGGTTTATATGCTTCATCTTAAGATACGACACAGTGACGTCATCACCACCGTCAAAACAACGCACATTACAGATGTGTCGTTTTGGGAAATTGTAGAAGTCAGTGTATGCAACCACATAGTAAAATATCTCAATTTTCGATTTTTTTTGAGATACGACACTTTGTGACGATCTGTCCAGTTGCGAAAGATTTTTTTGCTCACAAACCGTAACTCAAGATACGGCTGTTCGTGAAAAAGATACAACACAGTCACGTCATCACTACCGTCAAAACAACGCGTATTACAGATGTGTCGTTTTGTGAAATTGTAGAAGTCAGTGTATGCAACTACATAGTAAAATATCTCAAATTTTGAAATTTTGAGATATGACACTTTGTGACGCTGTCGACATTATGTGCAACACGTGCATTTGCATGGTGTGGTAAAATCTGTTGTAACTATATAATTTAAAATAAATATTTCCTGTTGGAAACAGACTTCATGATGATGGTAGTTAAATTTACTAAGTTGACATAATATTTGAATACTACATTTATAAATCATATTTAGGTCGCATTAGTTTAAGGTCACTAAAGCAAATGGTCAAACAAATCCCAGCATGAATTGCTTGATTGTTGTCAAATACAAAAAGACTCAATTCTCGAACAGTAGGGAACGCCTATTCCATTTAGTTAGTTATCACAGTTCCTATATGAAAACTAATCTTGTTTTTGTTACAGACAAGTTCCTTGAAGGTGAAAACAATTTTAAAAAATCTTTTATCAGATGTAGAAGCAAATAAAAAATAAACATAAAAGCGCTAGTTGTAGTGGGATTGTAAACTGATATACTGAGATTGAAGATCGAATTGAATTCTATAAAAATGATTACCTCCTTTCCTCTACAGATGTGTTTGTTTTATCTTTCACTAACATAATAGATTATTATTTAAAGAAAATCACACACAACGAGATCGTGTTTGTACACTGAGAAAAATCCGTTCTGCGGACAACGGTAAATTGTACAAATATACGGAATCCTCTTGCTTACTACAGAAATCAGTATGGAGCATATGTTATCCATATGCTTCATACGTATTGCCTTGAGATGTTACATTATGCCGTTGCAGGATGACTGACATCTAACAGTTTTTCGTATATTACATGCATATACTTATGTTACACTCCTCAGCTATATGCTATATACGTCCATTTGTTTGTGAGATCCTGGCCGCCTATATTGTTTCATACGGAAAGTACGTATAGATCTAACACTTACACGGAAAGTATTATAAAACATGCGTTTTCAGTTATACGTCTGCTGTACGTTAAGTCCAAAAACTACAGGAATTACGCATGTAACCTGCCTTTTTAAGTAAGCCACCTACAATTTTTTTTCTCAGTGTAGTATTTAGTACTTTCTGAGTGCGAGTGCATTTTCCTCTTCTACGTTGTTCATGATAGGGCAGCATACTTAAATTTGTGGCTTTTAAGATTTGTTCTTTCTGGAAAAAGGAGAGGGGGCGGCATATGATGCTATTGCACAGGGCGACAAATTGCCTAGGACCGGCCCTGATAACACCTAGATACTTCTTGAAAAGTTTTCGTTCAAAAATTACGGAATTTTATTCTGCAAATCATCATAGCATTTCAAATCCAAGAAGAATTATTTATTGTTATTCAACAACACGTACTAAACATCATCAAGACACATACAGGGGCGTAAATAAGGGCCCAGCAGACCCCGCATTGCGGGGCGGGCCTCAAGCCATAAGGGAGCCCCAAATTGTGAATTGTGACCTAGAGAAGGGCCCCCCCTCCACGCTGTCTGCGAGGAGGCCCCCAAGCCTTTAGTTACGCCACTGGACACATATATCAATGATAACTACAATTATAATGAATCCATACCAGACTTATACCAGACTTATGGTATATAAGAAAGGGCTGTGAAGAATATGGGATAGAAAAAAAAACGTCAGAAAGCCAAAAACCATGATGATTGAAATAAAGCAATCGGTGTCAAATATAGAAGTGGGAGGGAAGCAAACAGAACAGGTGACTAGTTTTCGATACGTAGGTAGTTATTAGCAATGATATGAAGTACGAACGTGAAATAAAAGCAAGCATAGGGGTGGGGAAAGAAGCATTTAGGAGGAAGAAAATTCTATTTTGTGGGTCCTTGAATAAAAAGTCGAGAAAAGGACTCACAAAATGGTTTGTATGGAGTATTATAGCGTATGGGGTTGAAATATGGAAATTACGCAAAAACGTTAAGACAAAAAAGGACTGGAAGTTTTTCAGTTGCGGCAAAGTGACCTCCCAACAATGAATACCTATGATGATGATGATACCTACGATATATACAGGCTTTAATAAATCCGTTGAAAGCTTAACGATTAAATTAATATACTATTAATAAATTAGCTAGTTTTTAATTTAATTGACCAAATTTTTCAGGATTTTCGATCCTAAGTCCAAGCAAAACTCGGGGTAACTTATTAATGCAAACGGGCGAGCTCTGTAATATTGTAGCAATTCCACCCAACAATACCAATAAAAGTTATCTATATATTAAAATGCTAGGCTTATGTTTGTCTCCAAAGAAAACTTTATATGTTTGTCTCCAGTCCTTTCAACAATGAGATCTCGAAAACCACAAGTGCTAGAAACGTGCCGTTTTCATTGGTCGATTCTATTTTTTTTTTTTTTTTTGGTATATTGTCCAGTTCTAATTGAATATTTTAAAAGAACATAGCCGTTATTTCTTTATTACATTTTTTAAAGGTACACTGGAAGTGTTGAAATTTTAAAAAATCATCATATCCTACGAGTTATGCATTCCAACAACATATAGGTGTATACAAGGGTTGTACATCTCTCAGATTTTTGTTTCATGGCAAATAATATTGAAAAACGGAGGATAACCATTTCTCCAGACTAAAATGAATCTTTATTGTTTGGAGTGTTTTGCCAATGAACGCCATTTATCACTGGCATTATAATTAATTGTGTATGTAATGTATTTGCTTATTACGTACTGCATGCAAGAAGAAAGAAAACACTGATCATACATGAATAAGTAACTCCAGCCAGAAGTACGCTCAATCTTGCAAACGGTGTGATATATTGAAAAAATATCGGTAATCGAAAAACATCTATCCCTTATGATAGCTCTTTCCGATTTTTATCAAGACGTGTTTCACTTCTTCCTGTAAAGAGACATGTATAGGTGTGGGGAATGACAAGTAGATTCATGCTCATATGTGAATAATGCGCTGTGTAGAGAGCACAGGTTAAGCTAGTAAGTAACTAAAATACCAAAATAGCTCTGTGGTACTGAATAAAAATAGGGGCACTACAAACACAGGCTTTAAAGTTGGATGCAAAAAAGTAGAGTACTAACTTGTCACACAAACATTATATTTCACTTTAACATTAACATTATCAACACATATACTAGTCCATATATCTGTTTTCATTCTGAGATGAAAATGATAGGATGTTCTTTTGATTAACACTGTAGAATCATCAGTACTAGTAATTATTTTCGTTCTTGTACATTTTATATTTTAGAAATGAGAGTTTAATTACTTGTAATTATCGTCTTGTAAAGAAAATAAAAAATCACAATTTAATTAATCACTGATAACGCTTGAACCTGATACTTTTTTTCTGAGAATGTATCAATTGAAATAGTAATCCATGAAATTAATACGATTTCTGTACATGCTTTATACGAGGGGCAGGGAGAATAAAGAAAATAATCGGAATCTTACTCCTGTGATATCGTAATTATAGTACGAGGTTATTCCACTGGGCCCCGTGGAAGGACTTCTCCTGAGTCAGTATGCCAAGTGACGTCAACCGACAACGAAGCGTGTAGTTTCTCTGGCAGTTCTGTGTGTTTGTGTCTGTAGTGCACTTGTGACACGAAGAAATGGCAGATTCTTACAAAGAACTCGTGGCTGTAAAGTTTTGTTATTTTACAAGGAAAGAAGTAATCGGTGGAAATAGATTACGAGGAACACGCTCTCAGTAAAACGGAAATGTACGAATGGTTTGCTCTGATTAAAAGGGGAAAATGACCATTGAAAATCAACCCCTTCCGATCGTCCTTCAAGTACGTGAACCAAGGACAACATCACCAAAATCCATGATCTCAACAGAGAAGATTGACGCAGAACAATCGATTAACTAAGATTTATTCGGGTTATCCTGGAGCTCTATTTAGCGTATTTTGCACAACAATGGAATGCAACGAGTGGCTGATAAGTTTATGCCCAGACTTCCCACCAAAAGCAAAGGGATCATCGCGTGGAAGCCTGTCGTGCAATGAAGGACGCAGTTACATGCGATCCACGTGCCCTATTCGCCAGATTGTCCTCCGCGAACTTCTTGTTCCGTCGGATGAAAAACAATTTGAAAGTCAAGGGTTTTGACGATGTCGACGAACTCAAACGTAATGTCACAACGGCGCTAACACGTATCGAAGACGCCGAATTTGGAAGGTGCTTCCAACAATGGAATGAATGTTTGGACAAGTGCATTAGAAGGAGGGTACTTTGAGGGTGATTAAAGTTATAGTTGAAAAAAGTTGTATTAAAATCCATGAGTTTTATCAGGAAATTCCGGTTATTTCTGAGTTGGTTGGAGGCTGATTGCTTGAAGGGGTTCTGGTTTCTGATTGCTTTCCCTGTTGGCAGTTATGTGATCCAATACTGACTTCTGATTGGTTGGTTGATGTTTTCTGGTTGGCAGCTGTACGTTTGCTTTGGTCCTGGTAGGAGCCGGAATTTTAGGTTTTCACCTGTGTGTGCTTGGTTTCTACCTATCTGTGTTTGGATCTCTCCTGTGTGAGTTTGGCTCTCTCCTGTGTGGGATTGATGCCAGTTTCTTTACTTGATGGCTTCTCACCAGTGTTTTTCTTCTTTTTGTGCCTTCTTTGTACAACCTGAAAGTTAACATCTAGTTTTTGTTCCACAGTTCCCGCATCGATTGGTGAAATTTCAGTTTTCTCTTCATGGGCAAAGACTGTTTTCTTCGTGTGGGTCTGGTCCTTGGCGCCTGTGGTCCTCATAAGGTCCGGAGTGCTGGTGCTCTTCCTCTAGTTGATGTACTTCTTCTGGGTTGTGTCTCCTTAGGAATAAAGCACTTGAACGAAAGTGTTTTGGGCGGAAGATCTTAAGAAAGATCTCCCTTGCTGCTTCTGATTTGAAGAACACCTTAACTCGTTCCCCTTCTTCCACGGCATAGAAATCGCCTGGTTTCATCACCTGGATGATAACAGCAGTCACGTCCTCGTCTGCATGTTTGATGTACACGGGAAATACTTGCATGAAAGCATCGACATCTTCCGGTTCTTCCCTGAGGAGATCAATGTTTCCATCTTGCTGTCCTTGGAATCGTCTGGATGAGTATCACATCTTCTTCTTTGGTTGTCAGCTTCTGCTGCATCAGCTCTTCTTATGGGTGTCTTCTTTGGAGGGCGGGGCATGGCTTTAATAAGGGCCGTTAACGCTTTTTTTTTAGCCAGAAAGGACAGGTCTTTCTAACTTGTGTATAGTGCCTCTCTATCTGTAGAATCCTCTGAGAAGACGGAAAGAAAGAAGAAAGGATGGTGATTTTGGATGATGAGTTTTTTTTTCTTGAGACAGGAGGACAAAGAAAAGATGCCTGTAGTTTTGTTAAGGACTAAAATATATCTGAAAGGGATGTAGTTTTAGTTTACAGTTGGTTGTAAAGTTCTGTTGTTCGAAGTTAATTGGGAAATAAAACCATACAGAACATATGTGAATCTTATTGAAGTGGAATAGAGTGCTCTCACAGTAGTATAGTGTTTATGAAGATATTGAGTACGTATTCAGTCGTAACATTTCTGGCGCCACAGCGTGGAGCAGTGACTTGTAGTTTGTGAGAGCACAATAGTCCAGTTTTAGTTTGTTCGAATTAGTTGCAAATAATGGATACAATGAACAAGTTAATTATTGGAAGGAAACCTGTAAGAGCTTCATTAATTAGAACTTGTGAACTATTAATCGGTGAGTTTGAAAAGGACGATCCAGATGAAGAAACACTACAACTAAACGTTACGAAATTAGAAAGGTTGTTTACCGAACTTTCCACTTTCGATGAAAAGATTTTAGGTGAAATTCTTTGTGATACAGGTGCGGACTGTGATATCCGGTACGAAGTAGAATACAGGTCAATAGAAGAGTACCGAACTAAAGTGGATGAAGTGCGCGTGAAATACGACAAATTTCTAAGGCGCGAAACGGACAAAAGCAGTAATAGTGGTAGTCAGGCAGGTTCTACTGCAGGACGCAGAAAGCTGAAGTTGCCAAAGTTAGAACTAAAGAGTTTTGGTGGTGAAATTAATGAATGGCTAAGTTTTTGGAGCCAGTTTAAACGTATACATGACGACGAAGAGTTAGAAAAAGAGGACAAGTTTCAATACCTTCGTCAGGCAATCGTAACAGGTACAAGGGCCTGGGATGTTGTAGCCAGTTACCCGCCTACCGGTGAAAACTATGATAAACTGATTGAAAGTTTAAAAACACGGTTCGGAAGGGAAGAACTTTTAACGGAGTACTACGTGCGCGAGTTACTCGGACTAGTTATCCAGAACGTGTCGGCGCAAAAGGACAGTGGAAGTTCGGCGTTATTTTCGTTATATGATAAACTGGAATCACACCTGCGGTCCTTAGAAACAATAGGAGTGACTAGTGATAAGTGCGCAGCGATGCTGTTTCCTTTGGTAGAGTCGTGTTTACCAAAGGATGTGTTACGTGTTTGGTTAAGACACACCGGAAGTGACAATGCAAATGAAAATGGATCCAATTTTTACAGTGAGAAAATGAACCAGTTGTTGGTGTTTTTAAGAAATGAAGTGGAAGGTGAGGAAAGGATCAGATTGGCACAAGCAGGGTTTAAGCTAGCAGGCAGTGGTAGTACGGTTAGAAGTAAAAAGAGTTCTATAGAAAACAAATTTCCAACTGCAAACAACCTGTTTTCCAGCCATAACAAGAAGTACCGGTCAGAAAAAGGTGCCCGTTCTGTGAAGAAATACATGCGGAACAAAATTGTGTGAAAGCGCGAGACTTAACACTGGAAGAAAAGAAAAAGTTGTTGATAAAGAACGAACGTTGTTTTTCGTGTTTCAAGCCAAAACACTACGCGCGCGAGTGTGAATTGAACATTAAATGTTTCAAGTGCAAGGGGAAACATTTCGCGATTATGTGCAATAAATTATCGGTACAAAGTAATAAGAAAATTGGGGATGGTAAAGAATCTGCCACATGTACCTTAACAAATCAAAATTCTAGCGAACAGTACCTATTACAGACGATTAAGGTTAGCGTACTGGTAAATGGAACAGTACGTGAGGTAAGGGCGTTGATTGACATGGGATCACAGCGTTCGTATATTTTAGAAAGAACCGCGCGTGAAATTGGTCTTGTTCCACAAGGGGAGGAAACATTAGTACATATACTGTTTGGGGGTATTCATTCAAACAAAGAAAAGCACAAACGTTATGAAATCTGTGTGGGTGCCGTCTGTGGAACTTGTTGGAGAGACCGATCATTTGCAACAATATTCAAAGTCTAAAAAGGGGTCCGTGGTTAAAGGAAATAAAAGCGAAGAAGATCTGGTTAACAGACTTTGGTGGAGATGATAGTGAAATTGAACTACTTATTGGAGCTGATATGGCCGGACAATTGTTAACTAATAATGTGCATAAACTAGGTTCTGGTCTTGTTGCTGTGGAAACGAAGCTAGGGTGGGTCGTGATGGGGAAAATCCCTGCCCACAAGGAAGACTACCAAGGGGTGTCAGCAATGTGCGTTACTTCACTGTTGACACAGAACGTAACCATAGCTGATCTGTGGAGGTTAGATACATTAGGAATCACAGACCCGTTGCAGAGTGTAACACGTAAAGAACGGGAACAGCAAGTTATCGAGCACTTCGAGAAAACCGTGAGGATCAATGAAGAACGGAGGTACGAAGTGAGTTTGCCGTGGAATGAATATCATCAATCGCTTCCTAATAATTTAAGCATTGCGGAAGAGAGATGTCTGAGGGTGTCGGAGAAATTAGTTCAACACAGGAAGTATGAAGAGTACGATGCAGTCTTTCAAGAATGGGAAAGGGACGGTATTATAGAAGAGGTGCATAAAGATGAAGTTTTGGCTCCAGGTTACTATTTACCACATCATGCTGTGTTTAAGGAGAATTCGACAACTAAAATCAGACCAATGTTTGATGCTTCTTGTAAAGTGAAAGGTGCGCCTTCATTAAATGATTGTTTGGAAAAAGGCCCAAATCTAGTCGAACTTATACCAGCTTTATTATTGAGATTTAGAGAGAAAAAGATGGGGGTTGTCTCCGACATAAAGAAAGCTTTTTTGCAAATAGTGGTAAACGAAAGAGATCGTGATTTTTTAAGATTCCTATGGTGGGAGGACTTCTCCAACAAGAAACAGAAATTATACAGACACAATCGGGTTGTGTTCGGTTTGAATTGTAGTCCATTTCTCCTGGGAGCTGTGTTGAACCACCTTTTAACCAATGCCCCTCCGATGTATAAGGAAATTGCGGACAGACTGAAGCAGTCGTTTTACGTAGATAATTGTGTAACTTCCGTTAGTAGTGAGGCAGAACTGGGTATCTTCATCGAACATTCTACTAAGTTGTTAGCTGAAGCAAAGTTTGACCTGCGAGGATGGGAGCATACAGTTTTACAAGCAGAAAGTCAGGAAGAAAAGAGTATTCCGGTACTAGGCGTAGCTTGGGAGAAGTGCAAAGATGTTTTGAGCTGTGATCTACACTGTTTCGACGAAACTAAAGAGACCGTTACCAGAAGGTCCATTCTTTCTGCGGCGCACAAGATTTTTGATCCGATTGGATTCTTGTCACCTATGACACTAATCCCTAAACTACTAATACAAGAAAGTTATAACGCGAAAGCTAGTTGGGATGAGGTAGTTCCAGAAGACACTGCGCGGAAGTTCCGGAAGTGGTCTAAAAACATCACAGTGTTACAGGAGATAAAAGTTCCCAGGCGCTTCACGATTGATCCGTGTAGAAAGTCGTGGAGTTTGCATGTTTTTTTGTGACGCTAGTCAATACGCTTATGCGTGTGTAATATTTTTAAGAAGTGAAAGTGCTGGAAAGGTTGAAGTTCAGTTACTAGCGAGTAAATCTAGAGTTGCACCACTGAAGAAGGTTACAATACCACGACTCGAGCTAATGGCATGTTGTATCGGTGCACGACTTGCTCGAACAGTTATTGATAGTTTGGAATTGGACATTCCTGTTTGTTATTGGACGGATTCAGCTACTGCTGTGAGTTGGATCAAACGAGATGAACCTTGGGGCGTGTTCGTTGCAAACCGAGTTCAAGAAAAAGATCGATATCTGACATCTTGTGTTGGAGACACATCCCTGGTGAATTCAACCCAGCAGATCTTCCAAGCAGAGGCTGTGATGCTACTACTTTGTTGAATTCCAGATGGTGGGAGGGTCCAGGTTGGTTGAAAATGGAAGAATCCGATTGGCCAGTGAAGGATGCAACAGTGAACGAATTTGAAGTTAGCAGTGAAATGAAGAAAACTTCGGTTTCAATGTTGGTGAAGTGCGAGACGAAATGGTACCTACGATATTTCTCAACGTACGAGAAGGTCTTGCGAATGGTTACTTGGATTTGTAGGTTCGTAGAGAACTGTCGCTTGAATCCTGGGGACAAATATTCAGGAGAGTTAACAAGTGGTGAATTAGCAAATGCAGAAAGGCTGTTACTACGCATTGTTCAAAAGGAATCTTTCAGTTCAAATGATACAAGATTGAAGACTCTGGTTACTTTTTAAGACAGTGATGGTTTGCTACGGGTGAAAACAAAGATATCAAGGAGAGATGATGATGAATATTTTAGATATCCTATTATTTTGCCACCGGACCACAAGTTGGTGCATATGTTGATAATGCAAGAACACTTGGAAATGTTACACGCTGGAACACAGATTCTATTGAACAAACAGAGGGAAAGATTTTGGATTCTACGCTCAATAAAGACGGTGCGTTCTGTTATCCGCAAGTGTGTTAGGTGTAGAAGACATGATGCGAAGAAAATGTCCATAAATCCAATTGCTTTACCTGAAGATCGAGTAAGAGATGCCTCAGTTTTTGAAATCACTGGAGTGGACTTAACTGGACCATTAATTTTGCAGGATGGCACGAAGGCTTGGATAGTGTTGTTTACATGTGCAGTATATAGGGCTGTTCATCTTGAATTGGTCAACTTATGAATTTTTGTTGGCCCTACGAAGATTCGTAGCGAGAAGAGGAAGACCTAAAATCATCTACAGTGATAACGGGACCAATTTTGTGGGGACTAGTAATCTATTCCACACTATCAAGTGGGAGGAAATAGCTGTTGAGTCCTCAATCAAGAGAATTCAGTGGAAATTTATACCACCTAGTGCGGCCTGGTGGGGTGGCTGGTGGGAGCGTATTATACGAACATTGAAATCCTTGTTAAAGAAAACGCTGGGGAGGGCATCGTTGAACTATCAGGAACTGATGACCTTACTATGTGACTGTGAAGCAGTTTTGAATTCCCGACCTTTGACCTACTTATCTGAAGATGATGATGATTTACAGCCGTTAACACCTGCCATGTTTCTTCAAGATAATCGGGAAACAGGTGTGCCAGATTTGGATGACATTGGAAGTTTTCAGTTAACAAAGAAGTACAGAAAACTACAAGACCTGAAGAAGAGATTTAGAGACAGATTCAGGACTGAATATTTGGGACTATTAGTGCAGCGACAACGAGAGAAAGGGCATGCTAAGGACATAAAGTTGGGTGACGTCGTCTTGGTTGAAACTGAAGAAATTGATTTTTCGTCTTATAAATATACACTGAGTGTATTAAGAATAGAAGTTGCTGGACGACATAAATTTAATTAAACAAAATCATTTAGTGACGTAATAGAATGTATGTTAATAATTAAATATTATAATTATACTAACTGAAGTACGCAAATGTTGGCAGCGCATGAAGATGACAACGAGTCATAATGCTGTAAACAAAATTTAGCTACTTTGCTGCAAGTTTTGACTTAAAAGTGTATTATTATTATTATTATTATTATTATTATTATTATTATTATTATTATTATTATTATTATTATTATTATTATTATTATTATGCAACTATAGACTATACTTTTTAAAAATGTTTTTCCCTTATATTTTTGCACTATGTAAAGATAACTATATAATTCAAGGAACAGCGTTTAGAATTACTTTTTTCTTACATTGATTAACTATATAGGAATCTTTCGGGAATTTGCCGGGCCTGAGAAGATGCCAATTGATTGTATAAAGGTCCTCAGTGCCCATGGCCTGCAAATTACAAAGGGGAAAGGAACCCGAGGAAGATACCATTAAGGTAAACAGCCGTCGAAGCTTCCTTTTCATAGAGGGATTTATTTCAGGGCGCTGTTCCCCTTCCCTTTGTTGCCCCTAAGTAATCTTAATAGCCAAGTTAACAAACTAGCATATTGATTCAACATTCGTGCTAGTTCTTGTAAATGGCCTTTTGGTTATTCCTAGTAACGTTTTTAACCTCAACGCTACTAGAAAAAAAAGTGGGGATACTTACTGTACCTGTACAAACTGCGTTTAACCATACCGCACAAATAAAAGAAATTTAATACTTAGCAACTATTCGATTGTTGATTTTTCAAGAAAGGAATTTATAAATTAACAATGATCATAAACAATATTAAACATTTTGAATAATGAAATCTTTCTTTTTAATGTTTAAAGTTCAATCTTAATAATAAATGGGAAATATATTGGTCTGTCTGACACGCTAATTCTAATAATAAACATTTATGCTAATAGATGTTGCTACCTGCGTTGTCAGATGTTAAATATTATTCAGGCAATTTGCCGATTTAAAACTAGTAGTTTGCATAAATGTTGGTGCAGCAGGGTCCTTCAACGCATGATCTTCGGTTCCAAAGCAGTGTTCATAGTTCGAGGGAAATTTCTATAATCTAGGGAAATTTGTAGGTAAATTTAGCAAAAGAGGAAAAAGGGAATTTTTCGATAAAACGTGAAAATCCAGGGAAATTTTCGGGCTGACTGATTGACTAATATAACTGCTTAAATTGTTCTTTGTTGTTCAGAAATAAACCAAACAATAGCAACAGTTTGTGCTATGTGTGTTCAAAGTAGCATAATTGCACCAATTGTTGGCTGAGTATATTCGCACATATCTTTTTTTTAAAAGGTAAAGCTAAGGATTTTTTCTAAAAAAAAAAAAAAAAAAAATAAATAAAAGCAAAAAAGAAAATAAACAAAATAAAAATGTGCTTAGCACTTTCTTGAATATAGCTAAATTAATCTTATTAAATAACTTCTGTCATAAGAATTGGACGCTCCAGAAATTAGTGAAAATTTGATAAGAAAAGGGAAAATTTTTAGTCAGTTGAGGGAGATTTTCTTCAGCAAATCTACGAACACTGAGATACTTATACTAATTAATCGTTCTTGGAAGTGAAAGGTTTCGCTAATCAGCGAGAAAAAATATAGTCAATATTGATACGTCAGTGGCTTCCGTTGACTTAACGTCTTCTTGCCCAGAGAGGTTCTATTTTTATCTTCCCGGAAAATGCGCTCGAGAGTTTTTTTTTTTAAATATATAGAATTATGTCCGGGTTTAAAAAGAAAAATAATCAACTCAAAGTTGTTTATTACAAGTAAGATGCTAAGTGACCTAGCGCAAGTGTCAAGCAAAATCAAGAAATGAAATCTTTGAGTTTTACGTCCCACGGTTATGCCGGTTAGGCTAAAGGAGACGGTGATGATGAGTAATGAATGAAATGGTGGAATGAAGAAAGTGGGAGGAAACGGGAAAACGCCGAGAAAATCCACGCACACGGTGTTTGTCCACCACAAAGTTCACTTGGCGGGGGCTGGGATCGAACCCGGGACCCCTAGCACCAGGGGTGAACGCTCTACCACTGAGCCACCGCAGCCTCGCCAAGCAAAATCAGTCACGTGTTTCAGGAACTAGTGGTCTTATTGCAGTAGCGTCATTTCCAGTTTGACATGGGAGGGGGTGAGGTCAAGTTTGTCTACCGACATAAAAGATTTCCTTTTTTTTTTTTACTAGGATATTAGTATACGATTTATTCAAATGTATGGGTTTTCGAACAAATGGGGGGGAGCAATTGGCCCACCGCTTTCCTCAAATGACGCCCCTTTGAGGTTGATACTGCTGATGACATTGTATAACGTCACTGGTTTTATTGTTCAGCTCCACATTGTTAGTATTGAGTGCAGTGTTACCATGTTCAGAGAGAAATTTCTCGGCCTAAGGATACTTTTCATGCAGAGAGATTGAGAGTTTTTGCTGTATTATGAACCATTATTCCCAAACATCCTTGACATTTTCTTTTAAAATTCCTTCAAGCAACAGTATTATTGATATTACTTGAGAAATATATATTATAAATAGAAAACGCAAAGCTAAATAATAATAATAATAATAATAATAATAATAATAATAATAATAATAATAATAATAATAATAATAATAATAATAATTGATCGTTCGTTCAAATATTAGCCCCATTTAAGGTATGGCTCATTATTTCACTACTCCGTTCGTCATAATTAACTTTTAATGCTATATACAGTACACCAGTGATTATTTCAGAATATTTCAGAGGAATTTCTATACATTGGAGGTGGGAAAGCTGTATGCTTAAATACTGAAAATCTGCATTGAGGGTGATGAGATCTATGGCCCCGGGAGTGAATTCGTAGCTCTAGCCGCGAAACTTCTTTGTCTGACCTATTGCAATAATTTCTGTACTTCCCGGTGAGGACACTCGGTCGAGAAAGTGTAAAACGCTTTTTCAGGCCAGCCACCCTGAATGAGGTTTTCCTGGGTTTTCCTCATTCACACCAGGCAAATGCCGGGGTGGTACCTAACTTATAGGTCCAAGGCCGCTTCCTTCCTTCCTTTTCCCCGGGTTGTGTGCTCGCCGAGGGACGTCATTCCTCAAACGTGACGGGCTAAATGGCCTTAGATGCTAAATGGCCTTAGATCTAATTCCTAATTTCTGTACTCACTATTTTGATAGAACAACAATTAAAAACAAGAAGAAAATGGCTATTCAAAATGATATTGATATTGGTGCTTATACGGACAGTGTGTAAGGATATTTGTCATTGACTGCAGTTTCATTTCTTAAAAAAAGAAAGAAAGGAAAAAGTAAAACTAACATTACTAAGTTTGCGATAGAACAACGCATTTGCATTTGACGATATTCATTCTATTATTAAATCATCCTGTCTTAATTACAAATAAATAATTGAAATTAAGTGTGTTCTTTTCATTTTCATGAAATTTGGTAACCTTGCTTGTGTCCACCATATTAACTGTGGTGTTATTAACAACAAAGATTATATATATTGAAAAGAATATCATAGCTCTGAACCTATTTTCTCGTTGCTTTATCTAGTTCTTCAACACCGCCGCGTGTTATTTCTACATTGTTCAATCTCGGCTCTGTGCCAAACCGGCAGTATTAGGTCTTTGTTAACCGCAATATCAAACTCTTATAATGAATGAATTAACAATTATGTTTTGATGGAGATCAGAACTAAAGTTATTTGTTCTGTGACATTTGGACCTTTATTGTTGAAATAACTTGGTGAAGTGGTAGTAACGATGTGAGCATTGGCCTTTCTTAAAATTGAGTTTTGTTAATATCATTTTTGTTTTGTTGTGTATCTTTAGATTTGTTGAAATAGTGTAGGTATTAGAGAATTATGAGCCTTACTAGTAGTATATTATATAACGTAACTATATTTTATTAATCTATATAATAAAATGCTAAGTTTATATGTTTGTCTCCAAAGAAAAGTTTATATGTTTGTCTCCAATCTTTTCGACAGTGAGATCTCGAAAACCCCAAGTGCTAGAATCTTTCAGTTTTGCTGGCCGATTCCAAACTTTGTGTAGATTGTCCAGTTCTAATTGAATATTTAAAAAAAAAAAAACATGATAGTTATTTCTTTATTACATTTTTAGGGGTACGCTGAAAGTGTTGAAATTAAAAAAAAAAGAGGTAAAGCATAATATCCTATGAGTTATACATCCCAACACAACACAATTTATACTAGGGTTGTATATCTCCCAGGCGTCTTTTCATGGCCAAATGGTAGTGAAAAACGAAGGATAACTATTTCTTCAGTCTCAGATGAATCTTTATTGTTTGGAGTGTTTTGCCAAATGAACACCATATATCACTGACATTACAATTAATTATGTATGCAATGTATTTTCTTATTACATACTGCATGCAAGAAGAAAGAAAATTCTGATTATATATAATTTAGAAACTCCAACCGGAAGTAGGCTCAATCTTGCAAACGGTGCGAGATAATGGAAAAACCTCACCTTTATGGCACCCCTTACCGATTTATATCAAGACGTCTTTCACTTGTGTCTGTAAAAGGACATGTACAGATATGAGGAATGACAAGGAGATTCATGCTCATTTGTGAGTGATGCGCTGTATAGAGAGCGCAGGTTCAGCTAGTATTGATATTAAAATACAATGCTTAAAGATTTATTTGCCCATGTATCTCACATGCCTACCTTTTTTCTACTAATATATACACATCCTTTTGAAAATTAACTAAACTGACAGGCACCTGGCATTTGCTATATAAGCCCAGAAGTAAAAGTATTAATAAATTGATAATATCAATTAAAAAAATAATCGTTATTTATTTTCCTCTGAAAAATCATTTTAAATGGACTTTCCGCTACAGTATATTTTACGGTTTACTAAAAAAAATCCTCGAGCAATATCATAACAGTAATTTTGCAGTATAGTCCGCATTACTATAATTAGCATATGGCATCAGCCAATATATATAATACGGATACTAACGATCTTCCCGATTATATAGTTCCCAACAAAAGCGTCCTTTTTGCTGATGACACAAACATTTTAGTTAAAATCCCAAATAAATCTTGCTCCAAGGAATATATATTTAAGAACACGACAGATAAACTTACATAATGGGTGAAAGTATACCAACTCCACCAAGGCCGGCAATTTCTCTATAAATTTCGGGGGTGGGGCACTCAGACGCAGAAGGTATATATATGTGTATATTAAGACAAATTGCATTCAAATTATGCCAAATATTGTATATTCATAAATACACTGGGGGGGCACATGAGCTTTGGGGGGCTCGCCCTCCCAGGATCGGCGCCCTTGAACTCAACTTAAATACAGCGAAAACAACAATAATAAATTTTAACTAAGAAAAGCTGAACTCTCTAAATATAATCAAATACATATAGACGGAGAATTCATGCGGGTTTCTAAAACATAAATTTTTAGGATTAAAAATAGATTCTAAGTTAACATGGGATGAACATGTGAATGATTTGTTGAGGAAACTAAGCGCGAGAGTCTACCTTATACCTAAACTTAGTAAGATTCTAACTACGGAAACATTAAAAGCAACTTATTTCGGTTTGATCCAGTCAATTCTATCGTACTGAATCATTTTCTGGGGCAATACCTGCGATGTGACAAAAGTATTTACAATGCAGAAGAAAGTGTTGCGAATAATGCTATCAGTTCCGTTTCATACACAAAGTAGACCACTGTTTCAGAAACTAAAAATATTATCATTGCCGTGTATATACGTTCTCGAAACAACACCCATATGAATAAACGAAACTTCCAACTCAATTCGTACCTACACCAATACAACACTTACATAACTAATCATATTCATATAGAAAATTTCCGTTTAACAAAAACTTAAAATTCATTACTCCACATAGAAATAAAACTATATAATAAATTGCCAAATTATGTCCAACAAATGTCAAACCTGCAGTTTAAAAGACACCTCGAGTTGTCGTTACATAAACATTTTTTCTATAGTTAGAGCAGTGCTATTCAACCGGGGGTACGCGAAGATGTTTCTGGGGGTACATAATCCTAAAATAAGCATATTTCCAATATTTATTGAATGATCATAGTTGGAGAATTTATTGAATGATCAATGCTAGTTCACAAGTTCTTCCATTTATTTTCCATATATTTGTGTGAACAGGGTTTCTCTGCATTAACATCAATAAAACGAAGCACATAAATTGCTTGAATCCAGAATCAGCTCTGATTCTTGCACACTCTAGATTTGACCAAGAATCGAGGAGTTGGCGTCCCGGAAACAAGTTCAGTCATCTCAATAACAGGTTAGTTCTAAAGTTACTTTCAGTTTTTAATTATTTACATTGTCCTCAGTGCGAATTATCAGCTAGGATGAGGGGAAAATCCCCTCAGTAGAGCTGGATGTCTCCCATATGTTTTGAAATTTCACATGTTATTTTTTTGGGTGTGCACTTTATCCTCCTGTAAATAGTTTTTTGATTGGTACACTGATTGTCCTTTTGTTGGGTCTATATTTGCCCCCCTTGTTAATCAACAGAACATGTGTATTAAGTTTAATAAGTTCATTTCGATTTAATTTCTTTTAAATAGCTTCAGGGGTACGTAATTGGATGGCGAACTGTGTCTAGGGGTACGCGAAAAAAAAGTTTGAATAGCACTGGTTTAGAGGAATACCTTCCGTCTGATTTTTCTGTATAATATCGATATTAAGATTTACTTGAATGTAGAACATATAGAACAAGGCAAATTATTTTTGTAAATACACTTTTAGTTTAGTATTATTGTTTATTTATACTATTAATTTTTGTACTATAATAATGCATATCTTGACGAAGCCATGAACCCAGAGTTCTTAAGGCGTAATATCAAATAAATAAACTTGCAGTGCGCTGTTGCCAAACCTTCAGTGAGGTATCTAATAATTCGTAAATGATCATAAATATAAACAAAATCAACTACAAAAGATTAAATTCCTCACTGAAGGTGTGGAATCAGCTTATTGGATGACGTCATACGCCAATTCAGGTGACGCGGACTATAGTGGATTATTGCAAGTCTATTTCTCAAAGTGAACATTGTGACATTAACTTAGGTTCAAACAATGGCGGATCTTGAGGGAGCTCCTCAACTCGCCGCGAACTCTTCCAAAAGAACGAAGATTTTAATGGTCACATAGTCATTCGCTTCCTTATCAGGCACAAAGTATAGTTTTTGGTAGCGGGATTGTCTGAGAGCTGTTTCCTCCACAAATTTTTATTTCTTTCTTTGGCGTCCAGATCACTTTTCCTTTCTTTTCTTTTTCCAATATCATTCAATGCAATAACATCTGCTTAAAAACAGTAGGTGGTAATGTTAAATGTCTAGTTTGACTAAGATACAATAAAAATTACTGCCAATCCCACAGAAATTTTGCTGCATTGAAAATACCATTGCTGTCAGCTAAAACAGCTGGAAAAGACAACAACGGAAGCAAACAGATAGACGTATCGAGTCTGCTATTAATGAGGAGGGCTTGCGTCCTGTCATTATTTTCTATATTTTGCTGTTTGTGCCTGGTCCATAAAGTACCAATAAGTATAGAAGTTATTTCAAGGATTAAATGTCTCTAATCATACGTATCCTCAACATCTCCACCTTGCCGCGGTGGGGGACTTGCGTGCTCTAATGATCCCAAGAGCTATGCCGGAGATAGTTTTGCTATCAGAGGGCTTCCTATGTTGGACGGGTCTTTAGGGGTAGGAGCCAGACGAAGAGAGATATTATGGTGGTGGGCAGCAGCTCTACCATTATCACACTGAGGCTATGATTGACATCGGCAAGGCTCAGATGTGGACAAAAATAGGCAGGGACAGGATGTCTTCTATGGCTGTTTCACTGCGAGGTAGAAGGATTTGGGACACCACCATCTTTCTCAGTCCCTAGAAAACAACATGGAAAGAAAAATAAGAAATTTCCATGTTGCCTACCAACCTATGGTTGAGGTGAACAAGAAGAAGGATTATACGTATAAACTACTCGGCTACATTCAGTTGCGTTATTAAAGATTGTACTTACTTTATAAAAAATTAGTTTTATTATACATGGCAAATGAGCTACTGTTTGATCTTGACTGTTACTTTCAAGTCGACTAGCTCGCTTGTAGCGATCCACTTTGATACACAAGTCGTTATTGCCTGAAAATTAAATCCGCACCAAACATTTCTGGTTTCCTGCATTTCCATTTCATTCTAACGTTTCAGTGGCAGAGCACTCATCTCTGGTACGAGCGGTCCCTCACAAGCCATCTGAATTTGTGGTACCCAATGTCATATCTATGAGTTTTCAAAGGCTTCCACCCTTTCCTCCCATACGCATATTCCACCAATTCTTTCATAATCACTCACTTTTATTAATAATCAGTCTCCTGCAGCGATGTGCTAAAAAAATCATCAGAATCAAACAGACATACAATCATATTGTAACATATACTCTGTTCTATTATTAGTATGATTTATATAATTATGTATTGTTATCATACTCTGTATATTCTTAGTAAGAGAAGCATGTCAGTAGACATTCTCATCAACATGTCGCAACATTTGTCTACTGAAAGCTGATTTCTTATTTGACGTTAGGCAATAGCGCACCACGCTTCTTGCTTCAAGATAAACGTCAAATCGGCAACTCTGAATAATTCAGCAGAGGCAACTCCTCAATGGCATACGACGTAACCTTAAAGTAGCTAATTGACATGTTTAGGTTACCTGCCAAGAAAGTATCATCACTTTCAAACTTGATCAATGAATTTGGCTTCCAATAAACTCTCCTTGAATTACGACCTTGGTAAAATCATGTTTCTTTTAAATAAATTTTAAGGGTTTATATTTAAATAAAAATTGCTAAATCGTCTAAACTATTTCAACTATTTTTCTCTTCCCCTAAAATTTTAACGTCTTTGAGTCATGAGAACAACTCTGTCATACAGTAAAGATTTATAAATTATGTGTCATCTTCCTTAACTTTTACATTAACATTTTTTTTACAAGGTTAAACCGGTCAAGGGGTACACCCTTTCTTCGGGAGACACCCTTTCTTCGGGATACATTAACATATCAGGTCTCCTTTAAAAAATATTGATTTCACTAAAACATCCACGGAAGTTTTCCTTTTACTAGTGTTATTTGTTTCTTTAGTTCAAAATCACGCTTAAAAAGTTGTTTTAGTATTGAATAAGACTAATGGTATATTCATTATGTTAATTTCGTCAAGTGTTATCTATGTTTTGTACGTTTCTTCCAGTGTCACTGAACCAACCCCACCGGTGCCTCCGCCTGCTAGGCTGAAACGTCACATGACATTTCTTTTATGTCTTGTCTGTTTGGTAAGTTAACGACGGTACGTATGTATTTTATATTTGATATCAAACGATCTCAACCATATAGCCTGCTAAAGTTCACTATTTCAAAGAACTACAAGACTTGCTATAATGGCTATGAAGACCGTCCTGGATGGGCACCCTTCCGAGACATTGTTAGGGCAATATAGGCCTACTGAAAGCTTTATCGCTTGGAAGGTGCACACAGTAGAGACGCTTAACTTGCAAGATCTGCTTATTGTGGGATTTTTTATTTACGAAATGAAACATTAAGCAAATTTAAAAGAAAAGATTCAACATTACACAATTTAAAAAATGGGTATAGGTCGAAAAAGTTACAGGAGCCGAACTTGACAAAATGCTTTCTAAGAAATGTCATTCATTTAACGATTACAAACATACATTCAAATATGACTAAATGTCAGAATTAACTTAAAATATAAAATTCAATAAATGCATTCATTGCATGAACCAATATTATATACCTATTGGTTCATGCATATACAGGGGTGACTGGTAATTCGATGCATTCCTTGCAAAGGGATATTCTACAAACTTCGGGACATTTTCACCTATATGAACCGGGGGTCGCAAATCGATAGTTTCTGAGTAATTTGCACATGTATAATTTCTTTGAATATTTGGCTTGTAATGTCAGGTGACATGATAGTGTAGGGGTAACGTAATGACTTTATGAATAATACAGCTATCGAACGTAGGTTTACATCCTGTTCACGCCAAAGTCAATTTTTTTACAAAGTGATTGTGAAGAATCGACTTATCATACTGGACAAGCAATACATAAAAATGTGGAAGCAAACACCTGTATCATGATAGAGACGATTTACGAATGCTGGTTGGGAAAGGGAATTACCAGGATATTCCAAAGACATCATTGATCTGCAGTATACACGTTTCGTGTTATCGTTCACAGAAAGAAACACTACACCATTTGTTAAACAAAGTTTGGCTAAAGCAATAGGTGGTGTAGTGGTAACGTGCCAGACTTCCAAATGGAAAATCTTGGTTCGACTCCCCATCAGGTAATATGATTTTTTCGCATAAAATAATGACTGCAGAGATTTTTCTTCTGATGGAGAACTTACAAAGCATCACTGGCGATAATTCAAATAAACAGTGTATGCGTTCTATTTCATACACTGTAATGATAAGTATGTTTCATATTTATAATCGTCCCGTTTTCTCTCTTTCTTGACGTTTCCCTATACTGTCTTTGCATCTTTCACATCTCCCCCTCTCTCCCTCTCTCACACACACGCACTTCATGTTCCAAAGTTAAAATGGACCAAGAGCCCGATATACCTGGTCTGGAGAATCCAATTAACTGTTAACTTCGGCATCGTGTTTTTCGTGCTCTGGGGATAACATCTCCAGTTCTGGTCATCTCTGACAGAAATACTATTTAAACGCAAGGGAATAAGTAAAATCTCTTTTTTTATCCAATGGCTTATCGACTCTCAGTCGAATTACCGGGTCACTACGGATTTGAATCCTCGACCCAGTGGTGGTCTATAACCAATATCATCCGACTGACACGATGATCCGTTTGAGCTCTTAGCGTGTTCATTTTATCTTTGCAAATTACGTTATATCCGGAAGAGATGAAATCAATGCTGATGTTCGAAACAGATAAAGCTTCGGAAAAGACTAGAAAATGGTAACCTCTTTGGTTATTTGAAAACAAAATTTTATTTATACTAGTTCTACACAAAATTTGTTCCCATCCTATAATTCAATGTGTTTTTTCACGTTGAAATTTGAAACATGCTACATCTATGAGGAACATAAACTTTTCCTTTCCAACATTTGTAACTTTTCATTACGATACACTTTGGACTTTTAATATAGGATATTTCTGATAGAAATTTAACAGTAAAATAAAACTCTTCTATTTTCTCCTTCTTTCTTTCTCTTTTCTTTTCTTTTCGTTTTTCTTTTTCTTTTTTTCTTTCTTGTTCAGTTTGCATTAGTAGTCTGAAATGGAGAATATGACCAACGCTATCTACTGGGTTTATTAGAATGTATTTTGGAACATTACATCCAATGAACACTACCGAATTTGCAATCGAACCACGCGGAAACAAAGCATGTATGTTAAACTTTTGACATTATCCTAGATGTGTCTCGGAGATCTACAGCCCAACTTGAAATTGAGTATGCTATCCATTATGAAAGGGACATAACGAATATTTAAAGCATCCTCTATATATTCGAATAGTTCTGAAAAAATATGTAAAAATAAGCGTTATTTCTATATTACTGTTGGATTTCTGGAAACGGAACTTTATAATGTTAGGTGCTTTTCTTACTACGTTTGAATTCCACAGTTTTATCTATTCTCCCTTTTCTTTTTCTTCTTCTCTCCTCTTCTCTCTCTCTGCCTCATTTCTGAATATCTGTGTAATAGACATCCATTGGTTTCAATTTTTCATTGTGTGTGTTCCAGTTTCTCCCTTCATCAACCTATGAATCTTGTTTCGTCTCGGTTTTGTTATTTCATTTTATCGAAACTAATACATGTGTAGTTTGAAATAAGAATTGCGCTCATCTTGTTAGCTAATTTTAATATAGGAGAGAAGAAAGGAGGAGAGAGAGGGGGTATCTTTACCTGACACGATTATGGGATAAGAAGGTGTATATTGGGTGGCCTAACTCCACGGCGTTAGCTGTCGCAATTATTTTGATGCGGAGTGTACAATATTTTGTTTCTAAGCGAATCATATATCTTTTTGAAATCAATAAATAATTGAACTACCGGGGCGTTGTATTTTCTTTTTTTTTCAAATATTTGGCGAATGATAAATGTCTGATCGATAGTTGGTTTTGTCACCTTTGTTGTGAATTGGAATATAGATTGACTCTCTCCACTCTTGTGGTAATTCTTCCTTGTTTCAAATGAAGAAAATGAGTTTGTGTATCTCGTTCTACAATTTTTCGTCTCCACCTAATATTTTCTCAGTGGGAATTTCATTTATATCCGGAAATTTGCGTTTTATTAATTTCGTTATGATAATTTCTATTTCTGTTCGGCTAGGCTCTCAAATATACGGTTCTGCGGTATGCATTTTACTTTCTGCAGGGACATAATTTTTTGATTGTGTTTTTAGCAAATTCGTCGTTGAAATAACCTCTCATGTCAAAAGGCATATCTCAAAAATTGTGCCTTTGAAGGAACATTAGTATGTAATATGACTTTACGAGATATACAGATC
This sequence comes from Thermobia domestica, assembly GCF_964235325.1. Lineage (NCBI taxonomy): Eukaryota > Metazoa > Arthropoda > Insecta > Zygentoma > Lepismatidae > Thermobia > Thermobia domestica. The sequence goes on from NC_137464.1 coordinate 213,063,174, forward strand.
TTTTTTAAGAATCATAGGCGACAGAACCTTCATTACTGACAAGGAACGGACATGAACGTGTCATCCGGACATCCGGATCAAACCTAGTCCATTCGATAAACATAACAAAGATATGTCCATGCACAAAATATTAGATTCCATGGACAACAGAGTAGATCACCCTGGGGCCCATTAATCCTGTTAGTATAAAGAAAATTGTAGACTCGCAGTGAAATAGTTATTGTATAAACCCTGTTCATTGCAAAGTCATGGTTTGTAGTTCATTCTTTTCAGCATGAAACAAGCTTACCAGAGGTGCTATGTGTTGGGGTCCATAACGTACTTGAACAGGGAAAATTGGGAGAATGTCGGGAAAATTCCCTCCAGAAGTCTCTCCCATCAACTTTGGACCCCTCTGAAGTCGCCCCAGGTAAAAGCACACAATCCAAATGTATCTCGAAAAATGCTATATGGGATAAGAAATGTGTATACCAAATTTTGTATTGATAAACAGAATGAATATGAGAGAAACGCTTGTATACCAATGTCTGCCAAGCTTGTACACTGTAGTAAAAATGCACGTAGTTTTGTTTATAAAGAAAACATTAATGTATTCTTTAGGATCATTTCATGTCACTTACATAGTCAGTATGATTAATCTAAAAGTATATGCAATGAAATTGCACAAGATGAATTCGCATTTTTACAATTCCTGAGTATTTTTTTTTTTTTTAAGAATTATCATTTCTCATTTTTATTTTTAGTTGTGCAGTACTATGAGTGCCATAGCTATAAAGGTGATGAAGGTAAAAATAAATTCTCAGGGTGTTATTGTTAAAGTACAAGACCTACAAGACGCTCCTACCTCTTATCCAGACAAAAATATTGGTAAGGATAAAGTCATGTATCTTTGAAATTAAGACGGAAAATATCGTGTTCTCTTGAAGTAGAATAGATATTTGTTTTCATTTATTCATAGCTTTTACTTTTTTTCCTGTCAAAGTTCTACGTCATAACTGAAAAAATTAATGAAATAGAGTATAATACATTTGAAGTAGAGATTTGAGGTTTACTTTTAGAATTCTTAATGAAAATAATTTGCTGTATAGGTTTTAAAACATTGAAACAACTGGCTAATTGTATGTCGTTCCTAAGCTCAGAAATTCTTTTTTTGATATAAAGTAACACCGGAACCCTTTGATTTCACGAATTTTCTTGAAATCGCAGTTTGATCTATCCCAGTTTGATAGACAAAATCTTAGAAATTGGACTGCAAACGCTGATCGTAGTTGAGATCAGCGCAAAATGCAATCCATCATAATTTATTATTAAAGTACGCTACTTTTGCAATAAAAGACAATGTGCCATTGTCTCTTCTTTATGAGAGAACAGTTCTCTTTCGATCTCACATTCAGTTCAAGGTCAACGATGAATTCTTTTGCAAACCTGACGTTTTCCTTTAGGTGTCTGTTAGATTCTAATGAACAGCATCTGCTATTGATTACATTACAACTTGAGACTGACCATAAAATTGATGATAAATAGAACAAATCTACTTCGACATTTTATTACATCTATAATGAAATCGCTTCAGTGGGCATTCGAGATGCAAAACAAGGAATATTTTTCAGAAACCAGATAACTAGTAAAAACAGGGACTAATAACACTCTCTCTTCTGTCTTTCTATGTTTGCAAAGTTTTTTCATAGCATTAGTTCAGAAATATAAAGTCGTTTAGCTAAGCTCTCCTACTTTGCGTTGAAATGATGGAAGAAAAGTAGTGCTGGGTTTAAAATATTTTGAAAAAATTGAAAAACGAGTCGGAGACAAGTAGCATCTAGCATTCATATGTGTTAGAAAATGAATATTTATATAACATTTTTTTTTTGTTTGTTTGTTTTTGTTGTAAAAATGAAGGTTCATTTCATGGATTGTGTATCTCTGATTCTCCGTTTGTTGTTACTACGGATTCAGTAGTAAACAAATAACTTCATTTGGACATATTTAAGACCAGCTACTACTTAGATAATTAGTAGAATGTTTAAGGTAATATATTTTTTAAAAAAATAATTATTAATTTTTTCTACTTTATTAGTATTCTTGTTTCTGACACATAAAAAATAATTTATGTCCACGTAAAAGAATAAATATATATAAAAAATCCTACGTTGTCAAAAGTTCGATACAAAGCTTATGGAAATTTAAATTTGTTTAGCAATTTGCTACGCAAAAAGCAAAATCTAAAAAAAATAAATTTTAAAAAATAGAAACGCTGATATATATACAAGGTGTTTCAAAACAATACCGACAACGTTTGGGAGGTGCTTCCTGACACCAAGGCAAAATAAAAAGTATAGACCAACTTGGTGTACAAACGCTCCTTTTCGGAGTTACAGGCTGCCGAAAGCATGAAAAAATGAACTTTAAAGGTCCATAGCTCCAAAACTATGGGACCTATCGTAGTTGGGTCAAGACTTCACTTAGGAACTAGTATGTGTCCCCTACCCAAATATTCAAGTTTCAGAATCCTGCGATACTTCCTTAACAATTTTTATATAGCTAATCTGATTTTCACGAAGCTTTGCACCCCTTGTAAACAATGCAGACTGCAGTGCAGAAATGTTGCCAACTAATTAAACAAAAAATGTTGTGTACAATTTTGTGCTAAGAAATGAATAAACAAACTGAAGGAGCAAAAACAATTAGATTAAAAATAAAATGGCATGGGCTTGTGATAGAACAATCAGGAACCATTTTCACTCGTTTGCAGTGGCGTACGCACTGCTCTCCTGAATCTTTGAACTACTATGTAAACACAGACACGCACCAGGAGGAAGAAGTGAAGAATGTTGAATTTCTTCTACCAGTGTAAATTACAACTAAAACTTACTATCCCCACTCCTAACGTTTCCTCTACCTAGAATCTACCTAAAATCTTAGGATTCAGATCCACTATTACATGATGACTTAGTGTTCCTACTAGCAGATCTATGGTTGGGTGGATGGATTAAAGTTTATCATCCCCTTCAACAACAAGGTTCTATGAGATTAGGACCTACAGCCGAACGAGTGATCCGAACTACATGCATTTCTTCCGGAAATCAAACGCGGGTCTCCAGCCCGACGACGAGTATGCGGATCATATAGCCACAAAGGAGTTAATTATCAGATCTAGAAACATGTGCAGTTGTACTCACGACATCTATTCAAAATTGAGCTGTTGTGGGGCCGCGGTGGCTCAGTGGTAGAGCGTTTACCTCTGGCACATGGGGTTCCTGGTTCGATCCCAGCTCGCGCCAGTGAACCTTGTGATGGACAAACACCGTGTGCGTGGGTTTCCTCAGGGTCCTTCAGTTTCTTCCCACTTTCTTCATTCCACCATTTCATTCATGTTTTCATCATCACCGTTTCCTTTAGCCTAGCCTGCATAATCGTGGGACATAAAACTCAAAAGATTTTATCTCATTTCATTTCAAAATCAAGCTCCTTGTACGTTTCCATTACAGGCAAGCGAGTGTTTGGAACAAGCAATTGTTCATTCTGCAAGAACTTGAAAACTACTGAGTTTACTTATTTATTAAATAGAGAATTTATTTTTTTATTTCCTTTGCTATATGTAATAAATTACCTATAAAATATATTTTGAATCCTCGTGACTTATCCTTTCATTTGATATCTAACAGAAAAGCTACGCCATAAACTAATACCAGTCATGAGAGTATGAAGACTCTATCGACATCTTATTCAACAAATTCCAAGAAACTTTTTAGATAATACATAGGAATAAAGACACACTATTTAACATGGGCATAGTACCTCCTCTTAATTTCACTGCAGCCAGAAAAAAATAAGACTGAAAAGCTATGCACATTCCTATCCAATATTATAAAAATTCTTAAATGTTGAAGATTCCTTTGTACATTATTTCATTTCTGGCACCGAATATTCGGTTTTTGCATCTTTAAAATGGTCATTTATTCTGATCGCATTTTAAAAAGGCGATATACAAATTATAACTGAAAAAATTAGCCTCATATTACTTCGTAATGAATCACTAAAACAGGTTTTATCCTCTTTAACTTCTCTCTATCCCCCTCTCTCTCTTTCTTTTTCTTTAATGACTATTCCCTCATCTCTAATGAAAGGTCAAACAAAGATCTGAAATACTGTAAGGAACTTATTATCTTCAATAAGAACAGCGAGTTCACTTGATTTCTCTTTTTCATTTTCTTAGCCCATTTTCATGAAATGACACAACTGTTTGACAACCATTCTTTGTGAAAAACTGAAAAATAACCATGAGTTAGCAACATTGAAACTGAGACTAATAACAGTTTGTTCTTCCATGAGCAAATAGTACACAACAAATGCAACGTATTATGGTAATTAATGTATTGTTAAGGCATCGTAAGAACATTTAGGATCCGACTCAAAGTATGTACCTATATGGGATCGAAATCTTGAACCAAAATCGAATTTGTAAGAGAAAACTGTTACAACAAATGACAAAACACACGAAATGCGCAACACAATTTAAAGATGTCGCCCAAGGAAGCCAGCAGGTTACCTGCTGCTCCTTGTTATTCCGCTAAACATAAACAAGGCATACCCGTACGTGCAGAAGAAAAGCAAATACTTTATCAAAAGATATCAACGTTGTTCAATTCACTTGAAGTAAATTAAGATTTATAATAGCTAATTGTAATGTTCTCATAGAATATTTATTTACTTACTTTGTAGTACTGAAGTTAGTATGTGTACATTCACATGCTATACAATGTAAGAAAGCACATCAATAAATTGAGCTTAAGGGGGAAAAGTACAATCTGTTTTTCATGGATATGCGTAATGATGTAGGTACTAGATGAAAAGGAAATAATCTCCCATAATGATAAATATGCTTGCTGTTACATACCAGCGCCATCTCTTTATCGTTCAGTTGATAATTTGACATAACTCATTGTAATTTCATCTATAATTACAGTTGGGAGGAAAATAACAATGTTCAGTTGCTCTTAAAGGAGGGGGAATTATATAGTATTGGGAATTTTGCCCTATATCACAGCAATGCTGTGAGAGTGAGACGAGTAATGCACATCGCAGTAGCAGAAATAAATGCACGTGCTGCAGCAGAAATATTGCGGGAAACAGACGAAACAATTTCCTCTTCACCAATCAGCAAATAGTTGTGCGCGCAGTGATACAACATCAAGTTACGCGGTTTGTTTTTGAAAGGTGCAAAGGACTGTGAAAAACGCTTTAGTTGGTGAGTACTTCAGATTATATGCGCGTACGAAACTCCCTCTATAAAAATTGTTGCGTGAGTACTTTAGGATTCTGAAACATGTATTTTTGGACAGCGCACATATTAGTTCCTAAGTGAAGTCTTGACTCGACTACGGTAGGCCCCATAGTTTTGGAGCTATGGACTTTTAAATTTCATTTTTTCATATTTTTCGACAGCCTCTAACTCCGAAAAGAAGTATTTGTGCACCCAGGTTGGTCTATACTTTTTGTCTTATCTTGGTGGCAAGAATCCCCTTCCAAATGTTGTCGGTGTCGTTTTGAAATACTCTGTGTATATATACCAAACATTAAGCGGCGTAACTACTATTAAGATTTTTAAACTTAATTAAATGTGCCTTTCATGTAATTTTATTAAGAGAGTAATTTTATTTTTAAAAACTACCAAAAATCAACAGGCTCGAAAATTGGGCTTCTTTCACTATTGGATAAGCAACTTTGCTGGCATAAAACAAGTTAATATTCAGTTTAATTATTGCTTGCGGTCGATAATAAACACGATAAAATATGTTGATTAATATCCAATAAAACTAATGAGCAAAAACAGACAATTATGTCAAAAACTCTTTTTTTTTTGTGTGTGTGTGTATGTGTGTGTGTGTAAACATTTTCTTTCAGTATTCTGTTGAAACATGGAAACAACAGTAAATCAAATCTAAGTTTAACGCAAGGTCGGACAGGGTACTAGTTGGTCCCAACAACTGACATATTGTGTTGGCCCCGAATTTTCAATCCTCCAAACCACCATTACCCCAACTGCCTACTGTTTTCCCACAATAAAAGCACATTGTTACCTCAGATAAAACAGACTATTCTTTAGCCGCCACATTGTACATTATACCATAAAAATCAAAATATAAAATCAGTGTGTATATATTATGTAACAATATTTATGAGAATAACACACACATAATCATAACTTCAGCATTCTAGACAGTTCGATGGAACTAGCCACAATATCATCTATTGCCTTTTCATAATCGAAATGAAAAACTTAAATCGCCGTGATATCAAAAATCATGAAAGTGATCTCAGGTCTCTTTCTGTTAGGTTTTAAATTGTTTTTCCTGGGCCAAGAAACTAAAATCTCGAGAATTGTATTGTCAAGCCACTATACTTTTGGCTTCCTTTTATATTCCGCTATAGGAAACGTTTTGCTAATAAAACTCCAGTTATTGTTATTATTAGCAAAACAGAGTTTTATTAGCAATGTTGAATTTTCCAAAGTTGCAATGAATAATTTACAAGGAAGCGTGTTGGATTTCACTATTGTTTTTGCTTGCACCGACATGACTCTGAAGTAGGGGTGTTCGATAAGGCTGAGGACCTATCGAACTTCGAGAGAGAAAATTTATCGAATTGTCATCGGTTACTCGAAACCGTTCGAGTATTTGAAATTATCGAAATTTCGAGTATTATCGAAATGTCGAGAGTTTCGGGTATTATCGAAATTTCGAGTATTATCGAGGTATGGGTATTATCGAAAGTTCGGGTATTATCGACATTTCGAGTATTATCGAAGTTTCTGATATTATCGACATTTCGAGTATTATCAAAGTTTCGGGTAGTATCGAAAGTTCGAGTATTATCGAAGTTTCGGGTAGTATCGAAATTTTGAGTATTATCGAAGTTTCGGGTATTATCCAAAGTAGTGATGGGCAGTTCGGTTTCTTCACCTCTCCATTGATTCCTTCTTGCAGCCAAACTAGTCAAACAACTTTTTTTTTCACCTGATAAGTTATTGCAAAGTTGTATTTGTGAGGAGGAAAGCGTACAGAAAGGGATTGCGTTTTCGTCCAACACACACACACACACACACACACACACACACAGGAAATTAAATATCTTCCTGAATTTTATCTCTTGTTTGTTATTTGCTGACAGATATTGTATCAGTGCTGTCAGACATACATCTTAAACGTACAAATAGGGTAATTTGCTCTTCATACGATATAGTATACGCCCAACACCTCAACCATATTAATCGCGTACGGTGTTGCTAAAATGTTGTAGCAAAATTTTATTTTTAAGCCAAATGTGTTATTTCTGTCGGTTTGCTTTCCGTTAATGGCCACTAGTTCACACATTGCCGCAATCATATATGATGATGATTTGGGCGCAAACTCCCCCTTTAGCCTTTCAGTAAAATAAATGTTGGTCAAATCAGTGGCGATTTCAGGGGGTTGTTCAGGAGGAATATTCTCCCCACAAACATATCTCTGATCATGTTAACCGTGGCTTACCAGTATTTTTGCTACTTTCACTCTCCGTGTATTCAAAATCCCCCGGGGTAGAATTACCATAATTTCTGGATATTTTTAAAAATGGTGTGTGTTTATTGAGAAGTTAAGAAAAGTCTAATCTCAAGTTCCAAAAATGCTCATGCTCATTTTCTATACTTAAAATATATTTTTATATTATTGTCTTAATTATTTCCCTGAGTAAAGTATTTTTGCGAAGAACACCTTATCGCTATTGATTTTTTCATAAACATCAACACAAGACAGAGTTACAAGCCAAGCACTTGACCAAAGACAGCGAAATTTCCCAGTCTTCCATTTTCCCTAAAATTTCGGGCATTAGTTAATCTCAGACAATTTTCCGGACACAGACTTGAATCTAGGACGTATGGTAAGCCTACCGGGGGAAACCTTGAAATCATCACTAAATTTAATGAAGATGAAAAACGGAAATAAATTTATTTCCTCGACAGTGAATATACAGTGTAGCATATGTTCTATACAGTTGGTTTGTATATACATTATGATGAATCCACACACTAACGGATCCAGAAGCGTCGTTTGGTGGAGGCAGATTACTTCCTGGACGAATAATGTAGATTTTAAAAACGTAAGAGTTTTGCATCAATTCAGAATAACGTGGTGCATTATTTTATACAGAGTGTTTCAAAACAACACCGTCAACGTTTGGGAGGCGATTCATGACATAGGGTTACCATATTACCTGATTTTAGCGGATACCACCAGATTTTCAGGTCTTATGTTCGTCTCCCGCTTAATTATCTCTTAATCACGTAAAACAACCGCTTTTTTGGATTGGAGAAAAATCTAAGACGACTTTGTTGATAAAGTGTTGTTATATTAAACGTAAACTGCTACATTTCTTTGTCTATCTCAATCGCGAATGGACAGATGACAGAAACAAGATGAACGTAGAAACTGCCAAATTATTACTACTGGTTTTGTACAATATGAAAGACGTAGGTATCATGCGTAAAATTTTATGATAAGATTTTATGCAATCGATTTTTTTTTTAAAGTTAAAGGGAATGAAAAATGTAAAAACATTTGGCATAATCATACACATTTTGGTTCAACCCATATATGATCTCATGGGTGCGTATTTCTTTGATGATATTCTGATCAGTTCAACTGAACAAGTCTATGTTGTTACGTAATCTATATGTTCAACTAGTCTATATATTCAGAAATGATTGCAAATTGAACTACGGTATCCTTAGCATTTTGTTTAGATTAGATTCATTATTAGTATTTTTTTCTTTTAAAATGTTTATACTGTATTTCATATATTGTGAAACTGTGGTAATTTCGTATGTTAGTATTATTTCAAGTAGCAATCTTTGAAAATGATTAGAAATTTTATAAGAGATGGACCAAGACTTCTAAATATGTTTTAGTTTTCTTACGATAAAAGTTTAGAAATTATTTTGTATTTCTTAGAGAGAAAACCGTATGATATACCGCTTATATATATATCGCTTGCTTTTTTTTTTTTTTTTTTTTTTTTTTTGAAAAACAACTTGTCTTAAAGATATCCTTATTAGAGATATCTTACTGTAATACTTACTTTACAATTCGAGACTCACATTTGTTAAACTTAATAAAACATTAAAGGCAAAAACTAAATTTACTTTACTTTAGTTTTGTTAGAAAAGTACATTGGAAGTGTCACTTAACAAAGAAATCACTAAAAAAATTGTCAGAAGGATCGTCAGTATTTGTAATACACAAGTTCACATCAGTACTTACGGTTTAGAATCCCCCGCTTTTCTAATTTCTAAATATGGCAACCCAAAGTTATCGTCGGATGCCACATACAAACAGACAGACAGACAGACAGGACGGCCTGTAATAGGGAGCTTTGTACCCAAAATTCTCAAGGTTGGTTTCACGAGAATCTCAAATACTCGAAGGCATCCAAGCGCCGGATAGTAAGTTTTCGAAACGGCAGTTTGATAAGTCTTCAGACTTATCGAATTTCCTTACCTCTACCTATATCAGTAGCTCTCTCTATACAGAACTTTAAATTAAACTCTCGAAATCATATGTAAAATTATTTTTCTGCCTGTCCCGTTATTGGCGCAATCGGCAAAGTGACTATTAGTAGACTAGTGGTGTCTTGGATTCCAATTCCATTTAAGTGATGCATGTTTTCTCTTCCTTTTTCTCTCATGTGACAGACTACTTAAGCCTTGTAGAGATCTGTGGGGAAAAAAATTTTCCTTCACTTCATTGCTAAGGAGAGAAGTTTTAAAATGAACACCCTGCATATATATATACATATTATATACAACTATGATAACTTCGAATACATTGTTTCTTCCGAACACTCCGATAGTCCCGAACTTTTCAAAATTTTCAAGCGACTCGACAAATGCGATCATATTGATATATTTCTGTATTTGCTGCTTTCAAACAATTCGAGACTCTCGAACAGTTCGAGTGTCTCGAAGTTGTCTAATGTTTCTTACATTTCGAGTGCCTCGAACACTTCGAGAGTCCCGAACATGTCGGGAGTCTCGAACATTTCGAGTCTCAAACATTTCGGGAATCTCGAACATTTCGGGATTCTCGAACATTTCGAGAGTCTCGATCATTTCGAGTGTCTCGAACATTTCGGGAGTCTCGAAAGTTCGATAATTCGATAAAATTAAAATTCTTTATCGATGAAACGGTTTTGAAATTTTATCGAATTGTTATCGATTACTTGATTATCGGAACAGCCCTACTCTGAAGGTGACACGGCCAATTCTTACTTATAGGGGACGTGAATCGCAAAGAGCTTGATGTATGCAGATTGCCGCCGTGACTGTTTCACAAGAATATTAGTTATCGCGCACATTTTCCACATTTTTTCTCTTCTTCCAGACCTCATCTCTTTATTAAAATTTTCATTTGGCCCCTGTCTGGGCGGCCATTGCCTAGCCACCTGGGTCAGTCCAGGCCTGGTTCAACGTTCCTATTGTATGTCCTGTTGTATGCTAAAGGAGATGGCAACGAAAAAATAAATGAATGATAATAGAAGTAATAAAATGAAGGAAGAAGGAAGAGACGTTACTTTGTGCTTAATCTAGGTCATCTCCCTGGGTATGCCATTGAATAATATATATAATGATTTATATTCATTTGGTAATGGTCTTTTAAATCGTTATGCAACACCGAGGTTATGAAGAACTGAACTTGCTATTAACTGGTCTCCAAATCAAAACCGGGACGTGAATCAGTATGGTTGGTAGATGCACATACCATCATAAAAGGTCAACTCTCATAGCATTTCCAAACATGCTATCTCATATGGAAAAGAGCTGGATTACAGAACCATGCCACCGACTCCAGTATCTGACCTTTTGTTTTAAACCATGGAACTAACTATTTTAACTTCGATCATATCATGTTTCAGCTTCTCGATACTTTTCTCTGTGACCAGATACTAGAACCATCTTTACAGAGTACAGTATGTTTCCCCTGTGTTCATTAGTAGATCATTCGTATAATATAAGAGAAATAGCAGCTATTTTAGAATCAATTCTTAAGGCATTCCTTGGTATCTGTCTTTGTAAATTGATTTCTATATCTCTTTTTTACGTTTTTCATCATATAATTTAATCGATTATAACATGGCGTCCAACTAATCACGTCACAGCTATCTTTTCTTACTTATTGATACATTTAGCGAAAGGTCCTATCTGATCATCTTTGTGCCATGTGGTTATGTTAAGTAGTGGAATTGGAAATTCATTATTACCAGTATGCTTGTACGTTCATAGACCTCTCTTAGATATAATACCTTTTGAGAAATATTTCAACAATCGCTTCCGCTTCTTATTGCCACTCTTTTGTCAAAACTAATCATTTTCTTTTCCCGTGCGCAAACTGTAATACCTTAAATGTCATTACGATTACTGCATAAGTGCCTAAAACAGGTGCATAGAATCACTGATGTGTCGAAGATTACCTAAAGTATATGGTCATGAATATGGAAATGATGAATAAATACATTTAATAGACTTAATAAAAGCTAGATCTATCAGTGCAATTCAAACGAGCAATTATATGTATTTCAAATCAATCAAGAAAACCCCATCATGAGCGCCTGAAAAATAATAATAAAGATTATTATACATACTTGCATTGTAGTTTAGAATACAAACACCAGGGGCAGACATGACGTAAAGTATGTCTTTGAAATTTTAAGGTATCAATGAGAAAAGTCACTCTACACATTCAATCCAGCCGTAATTTAAAATTTTAGATTTAAAAAAGTGGATAATCTATACAATAACAATCATAATAGAGAGGAGTATTGGAGGTCAAAATCGTTGAGAAATTTGAAAAGCGAGTAAAGTTTTTATATAGAAACACATCAGAAGAATTATGGGAAATGTGAAATGGAAGGATGTCTCCACTTCAAACACACCGGAGGCACTAAAGAGAGACACTCAGTATCAAGCATTTAATTGTCTGTCGCTGGAAGATGAAAAGAGAAAAAAAAGAAAATTTCATTTTACGCAGCTCGCACACTTTTGTTAGGTTAAAAAAAAAGCAATAACTTTGTATTCAGAAAGATAACGTCTGTTTGTTACATGTAGGGATGCACGCGAGACGCGAGAAGGCTCGTTTCGTCTCGCGTCTCGTCTCGCATTTGCGAGACGAGACTGAAAATTTTATGCGAGACGCGAGACGAGACTCAGTTAGGTCTCGCACGAGAAGTCTCGCGAGACTTCTCTCAGTCTCGCAACATTTATGAATTACATGTAATTATATATTTAGTGATTTTACATTTATTGAATTTTCTAAGTTGAGCGTTAATGCCTCCAGGAACAAAAAAGTGATTGGGGCAATAGACATTTTATGAGATTTATATTATTCAAGGTTGAATTTCAGAATTAAAGCCTTCTTTAGTTTCTAAACATCATTAAAAAAGAAAAGCTTTGTAAATTGGAAATTTATTACAACATCGATTTAGGACTTTATTTTGCGACACAAACACATACACGCGGGCGCGCACGAATACATGAATTTCTGTTTTTGGTCTGAAAAGCGAATAAGACTCCTTATTGCTGCAAAATGTGATATTTCTGTTGTTTCTGTCTTTTTCACATTACTACTAGCGATTTATGTTGGGGGATGGCGGGGAAATCCCCTCTCGTCAAAGTTTATCCGGGGTCCGGCTCGCAGAAATAACATGATATTTTTACATGGAATAAGTATTTTCTTTCTATATATTTATCAAAAACATCCCCCTCTAGTTCGGAAATTTTAATTCAAACACTGGTTTGGTAGGATGGCCCTATAGGTTTGATGCGAGATGGTAGGAATGGCCCTATATATGTCAGTAAATTTATTTTCTAGATCTGGCAACACTATATAAGTTGAAAGCGAAAGTTGATAAAATGCGATAATGCAACATTGCTACAAGCGCGAACGAACCAAAAGAATTGGGTCGTATTGTGTTATGAGGAGTTCTTTTGTTGTCTACAAGCGCTTTTGGTGGTATAAAAACATCTTTATAATGGAAAATCACCCTTCAAGGAAACGACCAAAACGTGTAAATGTTGATAGTGGCGACGATATTTTAGAAGAGCCAAATATTGATGGAGACCTTTAAGCTGGAAAACAATGTTGGATCCAGCAACAATTTATGCTGGTTTTGCTGTAAATTATGCTATTAACCCTTTGGGGATCCCATGGTACAGTCTGTGCCATACGGGGTGTTTCTTGGTACATTGCGTTATAACTCTCCTATTTGAGCTTTTTCGTCCGTTTTTTTTTTTTTGTTTTTTGTTTTTTGTTTTTTGTTTTTCAAGTCCAGAGGCATTGTAGAAGACCTTACGTATGGTTTCACACCTTCCTGCGTCGAGACATAGGAGGTGATGACGTCATAATTCTAATATATATATATATATATATATATATATATATATATATATATATATATATATATATATATATTCTTTTAATATTGCGGGGCCGGTCTATGTTCATCATTTTTTGGCGGGCTTATTTTTACACGTAGAAGATTGAAATTTTGCACAAACATTCACTCCACCGAGTAGTATTTACCAGATTTTTTTAGATTTCTGCGTTAAAACAGGGGGGATTCAGAGGGGCAAAAAGTTGAAAAAAGGGATATTTTACCAAAAAATCCCTTTCCTCGCGATTTTCCCGCCTTAAATACATGGTGGAGACAAGTGATTGGTACCGCCTGAAAGGCAGTTCTATTCTGAAGGGAATGATGTGCGACACATGACCCTAGGGTAATTAGGGAAATGTCAGGGAATTTTTATGAAAATATACTTCTGTATAGGGGAATTTTGGACATTTTCGGTATTATTTTTTGCGGGCTTATTTTTGCACCTAGAAGATTGAAATTGTGCACAAACATTCAGTCCACCGAGGAATATTTACGAGATTTTTTTCGTACTTCTGTGTTAAAACATGGGGGTACAAAGGGGCTAAACGTAGAAAAAGGGAAATTTTTACCAAAAAATCCCTTTCACGAGATTTTCTCGCCTTAGATACATGATGGAGACAAGTGAATGGTACCGCCTGAAAGGCAGTTCTATTCTGAATGATCCTAGGGTAATTAGGGATGTCTCAGGGAATGTTTAAAAATGTTCCTCTGTATACGGGAATATAGGACATTGTCGGTATATATATTTTTTGGCGGGCTTACTTTTGCACCTGGAAAATTGGAATTCTGCATAAACATTCAGCCCCACCTAGTAGTATTTATCAGATTTTTCAGATCTCTGCGTTAAAACAGGGGGTCCAGAGGGGCTAAAAGTTGAAAAAATGGATATTTAGACCCAAAAAATCTCTTTTTTTCGGGATTTTCCCGCCTTAGATACATGATGGAGACACGTGAGTCATACCGCCTGAAAGGAAGTTCTAAGCTGAAGAGAATGATGGGTGAAACATGACCCTAGGGATGTCTCAGGAAATTTTTTACCTGAGATCATGGTGTTTTACGATAATTTGGTGCATGGTGGGAATTCTTGATAAAATTTCTTCCGCCCTTACTATTCAAAATAGAAACTTGAAATTTGGCACAGAAATTTAGTATACCAAGTACTGTTTATCAGTTTCTTTTTAGATGGTTACGTTCATACAGGGCCGCTCCAAAGGGGCCCAAAGTGCGAGAAAAAAATCCCTCTGTAATTTTCCCTTTGACATCATTTTTCCCGCTCGTGGTATATGGTATGAGCATGCAAGTGGTACCAATTGACAGCCAGCTTCATTCTGAAGAGAGTGAGATATGAACCATGATCCTAGGATAAATAGTGACGATGCAGTAGCTGCTTGACTGAAAGTCTAAAAAATAACCCAAAAAGCCGGGTACCGGAAAGGGTTAATTTGACGAAAATTAATGGTCCAGGAATCAAATTCCAGCACAACTTTTCTTTTAATTTAGAGCGGAGGGGACACAAGTTCGGATACCATGTTGAACTCTAGGTTCCGTCTCCTTAGGATGTTATGAACATTCATCCCATGGAAAGCAATGGCAAACCACCAAGGATTCAGCTTGCCAAGGGATTTTTAGGTCAAATACCTGCCTTCGGACAGAATATCACATCATCATTCATTAACAGCCATAGAATAACACATTGCAAAATTTTGACCAGAATATATGCGAGACTGCGAGACCATGAGAGAAAGTCTCGCGCGAGACGCGAGACGAGACTCAAGATTTTATGCGAGACGCGAGACGAGACTCAAGATTTTATGCGAGACGCGAGACGAGACTTCACATTTGCGAGACGAGACGAGACACGAGACGAGACCAACATTTGAGGCTGCGAGACGAGACGAGACTTTTCCATTTCTCGTCTCGTCTCGTCTCGCGTGCATCCCTAGTTACATGATTTCGAGCCTCTCTTGTGCCTTCCTAGGTAACTTCTCTCTTGCTGCTACTTCTTTTCTTAACTATTCATCCACGTGGAGGACGTTCTTGAGACATTAGAACTCATCATCTGCCGAAAACCCAATAAATTTGTGTAGCTTGTAGATCCTTATGCATCTTTTCTCATGGATATATATTCTTGAAAACTGAATTTTAACAACTTGCATGGTGTAGAAAAGCTATTTACTGAAGTATGCAACTAATAACAATGAGAAACTATTTACAGAAGTATGCCTGTAATAATAATAAGAGATTATTTACGGAAGAATGCCCCTGATAACGATGGGAACTATTTACAGAAGTATGACTAATAACGACAAGAAACCAATTACATAAGCATGCCACTAATAACGATGAAAAACTATTTATAGAAGTATGCCACTAATAACAATAAGAAATTATATTTACGGCAGGATGCCTCTAATAATAATGAGAAACTATTTACTGAAGTATGCTGATAATAACGATCTCTATTTACTGAAGTATGCTGATAATAACTTCTTACTCCAGTAAATAGATCCAGTATGCTGATAATAACGATCTCTATTTACTGAAGTATGCTGATAATAATGAGAAACTATTTACTGAAGTATGCTGATAATAACGACAAGAAACTAATTACATAAGCATGCCACAAATAACGATGAAAAACTATTTATAGAAGTATGCCACTAATAACAATAAGAAATTATATTTACGGCAGGATGCCACTAATAATAATGAGAAACTATTTACTGAAGTATGCTACTAATAACGATAAGAAAGTATTTATAGAAGTATGCCGCTAATAACGATAAGAAACTACTTACTGAAATATGCCATAACTAACAATAAGTAAGTATTTATAGAAGTGTGTATCAAATAATGATAAGAAACTATTTACTGAAGTATGCCACTAATAACAATAAGAAACTATTTACTGAAATATGCCACTAATAACAATAAAAAAATTTACAGAAATATGACACTAATAACGATACGAAACTACTTACTGAAATATGCCACTAAAAAAAACAAGAAAGTATTTATAAAAGTGTGCTACAAATAACGATAAGAAACTATTTACTGAAGTATGCCACTAATAACAATAAGAAACCATTTACATATGTTTGAATAAATATGTTCTTCCAACATTATGGCAGAAAATGAGTCCTATTTATGTGAAAAAAAAATGCACACTTAGCTTGCTAAAAAGATTTTGTTGTTATTATTCTCTGTTAATTTTGGAATTTAAAGTTTAAAAACTCTTATGTCTAAATACTCTCTTGCAAAATTACTTAAAGTCAATTATTTTGCTATAAATATGTATTCTATAGTATCCATTAGCAACTAAAAAATTTCGTTGCCTTGTAATTACATCAATCTTTGAAGACACCAATATATTTCAACCACCTATTTTTCTGTGGTCGTTACGTCTTTCTCTTACAGGTAGGAGCGTATCTATTTACATCTTCTTTCGACTCATATCTAATAAACCAAAATTCTTTAACAAAATTTTGGATCATGTCTAAACGTTCCAGAAGTGGTAAAATAGTCAGATTTATTAGTACATTTTTTTGAATCTAAAGCAAATAGTGTTACAGAGTATTACATCTTAAACGATATGCAACAAAATGGTCGCAGTTATTAAGTTAGATCTGTGTTTAATATCACACGTTCAATAAGTTTAATAATTGTATGAATAACTGTGTGTATTCGTTGAAATATAGTACCTAGCAAGTGAACACAATAGGCATATTTTAAATGCCAGTTATATTTTAAATATTTTCTCACAAAATTAAAGTATAAATCGTCGGTACGCAATTAAAAAATAAAGATTGAATTAAAGAAAATGTAGATAAATTCGCACTTACCTGTAAAAAACTGGTCTGTAATCCTGAAGGCGATCGCAGGAAAATAGGTGGTTGAAATATATTGGTTTCTTTGAAGATTGGCGCAATTACAAGGTAAAGCTTTTTTTCTTTCTTTTTTGTTAATTCCATATCGAAAAAAAGAATCTTATAAAATTCTCGTGCTTCTAGAGATTGAACTAATTTATTTATTTTTTTAAACAACAGTTTTTATGCAAGAATTTTGGTATTAGTGAAAGTAAAAATTGATTGATTCTTTAAAACCTTGTGAAATTTTAATTGTTTGAAATACAGAAGTAGAGTTTCAAGCTAAAGGAGAATTATTTTTTATATTTATTGCAAAGCCAATAAGTTTATGTAATTTTACGTATAAAACATTTCCAAATATTTTATTGATTTATTATTAAATCGTTATATGTTATACTTATTTTTCTTCCTGAATCATGTAAGCGCAAATATGAATTCTTCTGTTTATTTGAACTTCCATTCCAAAGGGAATATAGTAATGATTTTATATACAAAGTAGGGAAATATTTGTTTGTTTCCAGAGGTCGCTCTGCGAGTTTATTTACCACCAGGCGTGATCTTAATTTCTGTGATGACCTCTGTTATGGTGTGGATGGGATCCATCTATGTAAGTATCGTAATTTAAACATAAAAGTATTCAAGCGTCGTGTATTTGCAATTTCGACTCACATGAACTGAGTGTAAGTGGATCATAAACTGATACAATGTCTGAGTATATTGTTAAAGTTAAAGTTTTTCCAGCAATTTCCTAGCACACTTTAGCAAGTACCTTCTTCAACGTAGATTTCACTGTTGACGTCCCCGTTAAACTTTAAGCAATAAATTATTTGAAAAGAAAAAAATCTTGAAATTAAATCTTTCAGTTTTACATGCAACAGTTATACCATGTCGGTTAACCGTTGGATGATGATGAGCAAGAATGAGGTGATGATGAGAAATGAATGAAATGATAGAAGAATGAAAGAAGTGAGAGGAAACGAAAGAACTACGAGAAAACGCACCCCCTCGGTGTTTGTCAACCAGAAAGCCCATTTGGCGCAAGCAGAGATCGAAACAAGGATCACACACACCAAATGTGGACACTCTACCACTGAACCATCGCGGCTCCTATTTGAAAGAAAATTCACAAAAGAAATAAATTGTTTGTCGAAGAGGTGTAGCTTAAACAGAAATCCCTATACCCATAATGATATAGTGAATTACATGTAGAACTTTTTTTTTTTAATTGAAACAATTGGAAACAAATAGGCAGTACAGTGTATCTATACTTTCTAAAATTATTACAGTACGGAGTACCATGAGTAGCATTGTCTCCCTCCCTCCCTCCAGGCCAAAGTCAAACAGTTTGAGGGAAAAAATCATATTTACTCGAATAAATGCGATTTTTTTTTTTTTTTTTAACGAAATGTAAGGCTAAAATTCTTGAGGGGCGCCTATAATCGCAAAATACATTTTTGGACAAAGTACACGTCAAACAATAGTATTGACGAGAGAGAGGGGGAAGAGAAAAGGCAGATATTAGTGGTAGGACGTAAGCCCATAGTTAAATGGCAAAGTACTACCATTGCTTGATTTTTCTCTCAAAATAAGTAAGGAGAACAAATAGAATAATTTGAGAATTTTGACATTGTAAAGTTCTGTTGTCGATTGTTTTAATTTTTCAGTTCGTTACACTGTATGGGAGTTCAGTTAAAGCATAGTTTTTAGAATGAATAGTTGTACTATCAGTAACTATTTTTGGGAAGATACTTCTAACAAGTCACTGGTTTTACAGCCTATGATAAACCAGTAGTTTGGTAGTTGCCTGAATTTGTTTTTATAGTGATCTTATAGGGTATGCTTGTGTCCCCATAATAAATTGTTTCTCAAAACCGATACAAACTTTTAGGGGGCATTTTTATTCGATGGGTGTTTATATTCGAGTAAGTACGTAGAAGCCAATTCTAGCAGTATTATACAGATTCTTATGAAATAAAATGAAGTTATCAGAAAGGCTATAATAGGAATGGAAGAAATTTAAAAAACAAGTTCTACAAAACATTCTCGGAATGAAAAACCAAAACACTTTGTTGAATTTCTACCTAATATTTAAAACAAACGCGACACAATATCACGAATTGAAGAATTTATTTGAAGTCAAATAATGAAAGTTACATACCGACCTTTGAAAATGCCAATTGCCTGTACTTTCCCGCCAAATTAGTTTCTTTTAATATTTATTTATCTCCTATTTTGAAACATAGCAATCAAGGCTCTAGGGAACAGCCAAAGCTAGAAATCTGACATTTGGACAGAAAACTTCTTTTTAAGATTAGAATTAGGAATTAGAATTCTGGTCTTTCGGCATCTATAGCTATGTTAGCCCGTCACGTATGAGAGATGACTTTCCTCGGTAATCACACTATCCAGTGAAAGGGAAGGAAGAAAGGATTGGGGAAGGAAGGAAGCGGCCTGGGACCTGTACGTTATGCAACATTCCGGCCGGCATTTGCCTAGTGTGAATGAGGAAATCCCAGGAAAACCTCACCAGGCACGTAGCCAGGATTTCGTAATAGGGGGGGGGGGTCCGAGACATGATATACTGGGGTTATCCACACCAGAGTTCGATTATTCTAAACTATTTTACTGGTAACATATACTGGTTCGTTTAGTCAGGATTTCGTAATGGGGGGGGGGGGGAGACTTTCATCTACATAACTTTTTGTTTTTAATATCTGTCAAATACTGTCTGTGCTAAATGACAAGTTAAAGGAGCAGTTGAAAACGGTTTCTGAAATAACATGTTTAATACTACAGAGAAGCGATGATGAAAAATTATTTTTATTTTTAGCTTTTTATTTTTAACGCTGACTCTTCCTATTTCTACTTTCTTTTTGATTTATCCTTCCTTATTTTTTTATTTCTGGTCTCGAAGGGGGGGTCCGGACCCCCCGGACCCACCCCTTGGCTATGTGCCTGACCTCACTCAGAATGGCTGGTCTGCTTTTACACTTTTTTGATCTAGTGTCCCCACCAGGAGAAAATTTCTTTTGTAACGAAACCCAAAGATAAGAAAGAATTCTTTTTACTAAAAGGGGTTTTATATATTTTGTTAAAAATATAATATTTCATGAATCCTTAAAATTAAGTAGATGAAATTTCGCATTTAAACTGCTTATTAATAATAGCTTAACACGTGTTTTAGCACGTTTTAAAATTCTGTTTTGAAAGGGAGAAAGGAGACAATTTCTTGTTATATTCTAATTTCATGATTTTATATTCAAAAAAATGCAGAATATGAGGATTCGCTTTCCATAAGTTCAAATATGAAATTCCGTATATGAACTCTCGTTGGCAAGTGTTTCAGCGTTTTTGAAAATTCCACTCTTAATTGGAGAAAGAGGGCAGTTTCTACAGCATTTAAATATTAAATTGTTTTATTCAGAAAGTGTCAAATGTGAGTATTTGCTTAAATTGGAGGTGTAGGATTTGATATGTAAACTCTTCATAACACGTGTTTCAGCGTTTTCGAAAATTCTATTTTTAAAGAAGGAGAAGGGAGGAGGAGGAGGGCAATTCCAATTTCTGATTTTATTTTTATATAATCTTATTGTTCCAGTACGAAGAGCGGGTACTTCTCACTAGCGGATCCAGAAGGATCGTTTGGGAGGGGCGGTTCGCTTTGTCGAAGATGAGCGTAGCTTCAAGGTGACCAGTATTTAATTTGCAAGAATGGGACTCATATGAATCCGGGGCTGGAAGGGGTTGAAAAAAAAAAAGATTCCGAGATTCCACTTTGGGACCCGAAATTTTTTTTTTTTTTTTTTTTGTAATGGGAGTATTTTTTCTGTAGATTTAAATTAAATACGTACTTCCGTTTCGGAGACGTGACGGTGTCATGATTCACTTCACACACAGTCACCGCAACATATGAGATGCATTGTCTGGCACAGTACTTGCACAAAAGATTGATTTTGAGTTTTACGTCCCGTTCAGCAGCGAGGCTATATGAGACGTGGACCTACTGATTAACGTGGAATCCGAACCACATGAGCTCCCGCCGGGAATCGAACCTGGGAATACGTACGCTAACTACTTGCACAAAAGAAAATACTGTATTGACGATATCATTCATTTTAACGAAAGAGTGTACAATTTGCTCTAATCATTTATATTTTGAGTAACTTGCGGGACAGCAGTTAGAAAAATTAATACAAAATTAATCTATCTCTATATTTGTGTGGGGTCCACGAAACAGTGTGCTTACAACAACAATAAAATTACCTAGGTATATTATACTAGCCTTCGTCTAGGTGGGGCTCGCCCCAGATCCCCAATCTGCTCGACATACGGCCGTAGCAACTGTTCCTACGTGGTACTGTGGCACAATATTTCACGTTCTTCCTCCTGCCTTTCATATAGAATTGGATTGAGCTAAGACTGTGTCACGAAATTCAAACACCTCCTAAGGCATTTTAATGAACCAGCCCCACCTTTTTTCCTTCTCTTCTACGTTAAGTGAAAAAAAAAAAAACGTTCAAATAAATGTTGAATTATTTTAAATGAAAAATCAAACTACAAACTTTCATGTTTCTAACCGCAAGGGATCCCGAGATATGGCATCTTATACTACTACTACTACTACTACTACTACTACTACTACTACTACTACTACTACTAATAATAATAATAATAATAATAATAATAATAATAATAATAATAATAATAATCCACCCCTTTTCTTCCCTTCTAGGTAAAATATAAAAAATGCTGCTATACGTATTGAATTATTTTAAGTGGAAAGTCCATATACGAAATTTCATGTTTCTAACCTTCAAAGATTCTTAGATATTGATATCTTATTATAATATTTACAATCGCCGCCACTTTTTCTTTCCATCTCTTTTTTCTCCGTTTTACTATAATATCAAAAAAAAAAAAGTTGAAACGCGTGTCAAATTATTTTAAATGAGAAATCCAAATGCCAAATTTCAAGTCTCTAGTCTTAGCGGATTCGAAGAGATGGCCATCTTATTAAAGTAATTTCCACCTCATTCTCCCTTCCTTTCTTCGAATTAAAAAAAAATCCTTCCTTAGTAATACCCTACGTAACAAATCTTATCTACTGTCCTAATTTCAAGTTTCTAGCTTAAGTGGTTTGGCCTGTACGAAGTTACTCACTCAGGATTTCGTCTTTTATGTATGAATTACAATAACAAGCTTGTGTTATTTCTCAAGAAAAGATGAAATGCCATTTGAAGTCATAATAAATCCCTGGTCCCTTCCTAATGTTTCCGTGTTGAACCCCACGGCTCTCTTTGTTGATCTAGTAGTTAGCGAACGTACCTTTGATCTTTGATGCAAGGGGTTCTGTGGTTTGATTCCCGGTGAGTGAGCATCGAACGCACTACAGTGGTTCAGATCCAACTTTAAACTCTAGTCCTCTTTCTGTAAAGCATTGCTTTTGGCAAACGACGTAAATACATATTAATCAATCAACCAACTGAAAAGTCTCAGTTTCAGAGAGCTGAAGGAGCGCTGAAGATTCTATATTTCTCTTTATTCAAGGTAAAGGTACTTGAAGTTTCAGGACCCGAATTCCATTCCCATATCCTTTTTCTAGGACACAATTTTAAAATATACGTTTTTAGTTCAAAGAGTGAGCCGTCTTACCCTCCTTCTTACAGCTGTTCGTCCAACGAATGAATCATATTCTCGCTCCTTTGGGGCTTATGGTGACCGCCCCAAGGAACTAGGGAGAAAAGTATTCACAATTCAAATATGTCTGTATTAAGTACTATTAAGTACCACACATTTTGATTGGACTCTGCTATGCTTGTCACACATATTGGATCTGTCGGGAAAAAGACCATGTTAGTATTTCCCAATGATAAATGCTGAAAGTTCAAAAAACCCTTTGGAGGGGGCGGTTGCCCCCTCCGCCCTCCCCGTGGATCCGCCAGTGGTACTTCTACTAGTATACGTGCATATTCCACAAACCAAATGTACATTTTTACCCTTATGTACTACATATAATTTTACCTATATTAATAACTGAATGGTTGTTTCTTGCATTTTTGATATGTGTAACAAATTTAAATGTCTTTTGACAATTGCAAATCTTTGTGGTCTCACATAATTTTACAGTTGAGATGATGTGTTGACAGTAAAATATTATTTATTTATTTATTTATTTTTAAGTGTAATAGGTATATGCTGATTCCCTGGTTCATAGTGACGTGTTCTTGTCTGACTACTCATCTTATTCCTTCTCTTATGCTGACAATAGTGGATCTAATATCTCTAGGACATTTTGTAATGATTCCTGTGATGTTCATTGGCAGTTGTTGCGTAGGTATGTTTCATGACATATTTTTATCTATTAGTCTCATAAATTTCTCATAATTATATTAAAACTTGTTGGTAATTTTTCTCCAGTGAGATTAAGATCTAATCTGTAATATAAGAACCTTGGATTAAAATCATAACGTCAATAACTAATTTAAATATATAGGTAAAGTGTAACAAATTTGAGCTTATCAGAAGCATTATTAACTCTAATTAAATCTTATTTAAGAGAACGTGTACAGTTTGTTACTTATAATGGGTTATGTTCAAATAGCTACGTGATTCATTCAGGAATACCTCAAGGGTCTAAACTGGGTCCTCTCTTTTTCCAATTGTTTATTAATGATTTGCCTGGCGTTACAAAATATTCCAAATGTATGTTGTACGCGGATGACTTAAAAATATTTCGAGCAATAAATAAAATGGAAGACGCAAAGAAATTACAGAATGATCTTGACAGTTCTTACAAATGGAGTACTGATAATAAATTACAATTTAACGTTAAAAAATGTTCTGTTATTAGTTTTTCACGACAGAGTGAACCAGCTCAATATAATTATAAAATTTACAATGAAATACTACAAAGATCAACACAAATTAAGGATTTGGGTGTTACTTTGAATACAAAACTAAAATTTAATCTACATATTGATAGAATTGTTAATGAAGCCTATAAAGCTTTAGGATTCGTAATTAGAAATTCAAAGGAATTAAATAACATCCAGAAGTGTTAATTAAGTTATTTAATTCACTAGTTAGAAGTAAATTAGAGTACGCTTCATTAGTATGGTCACCCTGTTATGATAATCAAATAAGGAAAATCGAATCAATATAAAAAATATTTTTAAGGTATTTATGGTACAATAGATTCAAAATCTCTGCGTATGAAATGAAAGTGAACTATAGTGTTATCTTAAGGGAATTTAATTGTACGTCTCTGGTGAAAAGCAGGGATATAATGCATCATGTTTTTCTGTTTAAAATTATTAATGGTATTATAGTTAATTGAGATTTTCTGGAATTGTTAAAATTTAGCACTAGTAGATCTTTAAGAGTACGATTACCATTTGTTATACCTAAGTCTAAAACAATCTCCCATAAAAATTCATCACTTGTGAGACTTTGTAAGAAACATAATGATATTATAAAATCTGGAATAATCGTGGATTTTACGATGTCTTGGAAAAGTATATAAAATTGATTCAATTGTTTTTGAACTCTGTTTATGTAATGTAATGATTATATTATCACATTCAAAAAGAAAAAAATAGCCTGCATGAATGTTGCTATTTTAGACTTTTTTATTTTAGTTTTTTTAATATTGTATATTGTACTCAATTGTATATTGTATTTGTACTCACCTGTTGTAATTGGAACATTTGGGCTCTGTAATAGGTGTGTGTTAAATAAATAAATAAATAAATAAGAAAAAATACTGAGAGAGGTGGGCAAAAGGTTGCTTGCTCTTAAGGACTTCGTCTCCATGCCCCACGGCACTTGTCTGTGGAGACACTGCTCCACCCGAAAACTCATCGCTGAAGGAAGTAGAAGGTAAATACTTATAAAAGACCAAAGGGCATACACGACGTTCAAGATTTTCGTAAAATAATGGGAAAATATTTCTGATTTTTATTGGAAAACTGATAATGATGATATTTATATCGTTCCTAAATATTTTTTCCGAAGATTAATTAATTAATTATGACATAATTAACCATTAATTAACGATAAACTATTCCTACTTTTCAACTAAATTAATAAAGCAAGAACAGTGAAACTAAAATATATTACTCCCTACACTTTCTCTAAGAGATCTAATAACTTTACAAAGTTTTGTTCTTGTTTACTTAACTTTTATGTGACTTTCTTTGAAGAAGTGCGCAACTCAATTGTGACAATTCTTTGCAAAACAACGCGCTCCAAAGTAACACTCTTTTTTCACTTTCCGTTACATTAAGATAGTGAATATGTTTATGAATTAATATATATAATTCTATATAGCCTGAGTGTTGTCCTTTCTTTTTCAATAATTATTTACTTTTAAAATTGTACGTATTTCGAGAAAAGTAGGAATTTATTACAACATTCGATAATTTTGAATTTCCCGTCGTACGGTGGCGCCGCCATGTGAACTGTAGCCATACTTCATCCATAAGCGTAGAAAGCATCAGTGTTACTAACCACTTGCTGCTCTTTTCTATTGTGAAGCTGGTGCGTGATTTTCTATCCGTGATAATGGCTAGTAAGAAACGACCACTGTCAACGACGAGAAAAAGAAATAAGCAATCTAAAGCACGTCGTCTAGCGTGGAAACTACGAAAACTTGAATGTGATAATGAACCGGTAAATGCCGTTACAGAGAATTTGGAAGATACTCCACTACAGGGAGACAATAGCCTTCGGACAGACCAAGACATAGGTGAAGAACCTACGAGCTCTTCTAGAAGTTTTCAACAGGAAGATAGTTTTAATATGAGGTAAGGATGTTTACTTAATAGTTTATATATTTTCTATACAAGAAAAGCAGAGTAGAATTATGTTTCTTTCAGAAACTAATAATAATAATAATAATTAAAATTAATAATAATAATATGCTTATTATATTACTGAGAACAGCTATGTAGTAAAATTACAGCACTACGTTTTACATATCGTATGTAGACAGTGGTGTGTTCACACCGGACTCGGATATCTGTTTGAGAACTATATCCTATCAAGATAGTAACTTCGTATAGGAACAAATTAAATGTGATTAATACAAGGACTGTCACAGAATACTTTTGTACGTACAAAGGAGTTATTACGTAATCAGGTTAGGGGAGAGGGCGGATCTGCGATATGATTATTTTTTGTTACAAGGGGAGGGGAGCAACGACTCCCGAAGAAAATTTTCTGGAGGGGTATAGTTGGAGCTGGTAGAATGGGGAAAAATGCAATCACGGGTCCCAATGCTCGATCTATACATTATACATTTCCGTGAGTCAGGGGAGGACCGTGCCCCCGTTCCCCCTTAGGGCGCCCGTGGAGGGGAGGTATAAGAGCAGATTAAAAAATCAAAATAAATAATTTTAAAATTTAAATTTAGGATTGTTATTATTAACTTCTAGACATTTCATTTTGTGTCTTTATGATAAAATTGGAAAAGTTTCTTATTCTCATATTGAGTTCTTTTTTCTCCACAGTACCGAAGCCGAACCATTCTATGTTATCGAGCCTGAAAAGAATTATGTGTCTTCTGTAGCTCTGTGCTAAAAGGAGTATTATAACCAATAAAATGGTGAAATATGTTTCACATAATTTTAAAACAAGAAATATGTATATAGCCGCACACATTCTGTTCTTTATACTTTTTCTTCTTTTAGACATTTGTGTTAAATTGTAATGAAGAGTAATATTGTGCTTTATATATTGTAAAATATTTCCAATGTAGGGTCTATAGGAAAACTAATTTTTATATTTCAGGCATGCGTTGTTGGACAAGCGACGAAGCAACTGTTATTTGTTGGAGTGAGGAACAAATATTGTTCAGTGTGTGCTTCAGCTGAATCTAAGAAAAAACAGCCAAGCAATCACAAATGCTACAAAAATTGGTCTTCATCTTCCTCGTCAATGGAAGCTGACATTATAGTTGAAGCTTTCCAAAGGAGCGAAGAAATGCATGGCGTTCGTTATAAGAAATGCATTACGGATGGGGACTCAAGTGTTCATGCAAGAATTATTGAAAGAGTTCCGTACGGGCGCTATGTAACCAAAGTAGAGTGTGCCAATCATTGTGTCAGGAATTACACGAGTACCCTGCACAAACTTCGCTCTCAAACTAGTTTTTACCCTGAAAGTAGAGCAATCTTGAGGAATAAAATTCCTCGTTTAACGGCAGCTGCTCGAGGAGCCATCACCTACAACGCCAAAAATAACCATACTGTTGAAGAACTCCGTGATGATTTAAAAAATGGTCCATCGCATGTTTTTGGAAGGCACGAAAAATGTAAAGAATATTTCTGTAAAAATGAGAAAGAAGACATTGATATGTTGCCTGTTCTCGAAGCATCTGGTCTGTATTACCATATCATGGCAGCGGTGCAGCAATTAGTGCGCAAAGCTGATAGATTGGTGCCAAACGAAACTACTAATAGAGCCGAACTGTTTATGAGCTTACTGTGCAAGTTCAATGCAGGAAAGAGATTGAATTTAACAAAAAGAGGTTCATTTCAACGCAGGTGCTATATTGCTGGATTGGTTACCAAAAAAATGCCATGTGGCATTACAGTCCGTGGAAATCTGCAACAAAAAAGAGTCCTGGGACGTACTTCCAAAAATTCATGAAGAAGAGAAAAGCCACTAGAGACCGGCAGTCTAAATCCATATCACGGAGAGTTAGAAGAAAACTGGAGTTACAGCTGGAGAATAACAAAGACTATGGGCCAAATGCAGAGAAGCCATCAATGTCACCGCCATCTCTTCATACGGCATGCGAAGGGGAACTCTCTTCATTTAAAGTAAGTAATTTATTACTACGTCTATTATTAGTAGTTGTAGTGGTAGGAGTATCAACACTGCTTTGTTTGAGTACAAATTAATTTCCTGAAATTGCCTTGCTTCAGGACACGTAAGAACCCAGTTTTCTTTCAAGTTGTAGCGTTTTTTTAAAAATGCCCATTATTCACCTGCAGCAGATAATAATAATAATAATAATAATAATAATAATAATAATAATAATAATAATAATAATAATAATAATAATAATAATAATAATAATAATAATAATAATAGAAATATTTATGTGATCTGCAATTTCCCTGCGAAAAGAAATAGCCAAAATATCATGATAACTGATGACAGGTTGGGCGGCCTCTAAGATCGATCCCAGGATCCTCGGATACCACACTCGCGTTCTGCCGCTGACCTCCATCCCTCAGATATGCATATATTTGATATCTGCTTTGTTTTGGCCGCCAATACTGTATAATTCTGGGTTTTCGTTCAAGCAACAGGAGGTAGTCCAGATTACTTCATATCATGTTCAATTCTTTCCTTTTCAAGAAGATAAAAGAAAAAATAGACTACGAGGTTTGTTGCTAATCGTTTTCATTCAGATTTAGCCAGGTTTCATTGGGTTTTACTAGGATTTATTCAGGGCTTATTTTTCTTGTTTCTATTTATTTATTTATTTATTTGTGCATTTGCGAGAGTGGCGGCGACCCCTCAGAGGGAATTTCGAACAAAAGGCAAAGGCCTTCCTTCCAGGACCGACCCTTCCTTCCTGTATTTTCCTTTCTCAAATTATGCAGATTTTCAGTGTTATACTTTGTACACAAGGTCTACTTGTGTGTGCGTATAAAACTCTTTCCAAACTCGATGTTTGGAAAAGTGATGAAGCGAAAAGATAGTACGCCATGCCACGCACTTGTAAAGCAAATACTTTACCAAAAAAATATTTGGACGACAGCTATTGAATATGGCAAAAATAACGAAGATGTGGCTCTTCAAAGGCTTGCATATGAAAAGGGATGGACAATAGAAAAAAGAGGACTAATTATTGATCTCCAACATGGTTTCTTGGGAGCAAGTCCTGATGGTAAGTTTTCTGACTTCTTGCAATTATTTTTATATGATGATAAACATGCAGCGGCCCTAATCTGATCTTACAATCCTTTGCAAATACTGGAGCCGTTTATTGTCCATGATTTGTCTTTCCTATTAATGCATTTCATATTGTTTACTTTATGCGTTTACTTAATGCATATTTTTTATACTTTATGCGTGTAAGCTACTTTCCCAGACGTAGTGGGAACAGTGTTGAATTCAGGCATCTTCCTCGGGAAGGCACATACTTTACCATATATATCTAGTGGTTACCGTCTCTGACTGCTGGTCGTGGGGTCCCAGGTTCGATTCCTGGCTCTGCCAAAGCGAGATGGTCTAGAACGGTGCCCACCCAGAATCGTGATGCAACTGGGAAGCTACTGTGTATAAAAGACAGTGGCGAACAGGGTTGAGAGCTTCAGCTCTCCTGTTGTAACACTTCTGGTAAGCTTGTGAAAACATCCTCATTTCCTTTCTGAAAATTTCCAGATTAATTCGTGCCAGCCACTACAGAAAAACAGTCATATTTGCAGTAGGGACCTCATCTTGGCTTTACTACGCACTACTGACCAGGGCAGAAGGAGCCTCACTTTGTGGAGATCCCTGGTTTATATATGCATTATCCACGTGACATGTCTCTTGTGGCCAGTTCCTATCTAAATGGTTTTGTTTCTTTTCCCTTACTCTTTTCATGAACTTAGGTTATAGATAGTTATTGCCTGATTTTGCAACAGTACATTTTTCTCTTATAGATTATACCGTATAGACCAAATATGGATACCTTTTACATAATAATATAGACTTTACATAAAGTTTTCTAGTTAACTTTTCCTCCTATATCAAACATTAATTTAACATATTCATACAAAACAATATATTGGAAAGCTTGTTGTTAGCCACAATGTTATGCCCCTTCCGTTCTCCACAAACCACGACCGACACTAGGTTCGCGGTAGTTTTTTTCTTTCTTTTTGTGACCGTCATATTTGTGAATCAGTAAGTCATCTACTCATGATGTTCGGCGCTTTTCATGGCATACGAATATACCTGAAGTTGCCCAGAAAATATTTTCTCTCTCACCGTGGCTCGACAGGAAGCACTCGCTTGTCAGACAACTTTTCGTTCAGCGCAACGAATTCTTTCACCGCTGTCTGTCTTCCTTCACGGGATTACGCTTCATATCAATGCATATAACTCCAAAACTTGTGTTGGTGGGGGGTGGGAGTGGGGGTTAGGAGGAGGCCAACGAAAAACCGCCAGATACGACAGAGGTAACTCCAAACTGCCGATATATTTGGTTGTGGTGATTATAATATCGTGTGAGGGCGAGGATGTCCTAGAGAGGATGGGCATTTCTTTACATTCTTATCAAAGCCTATTCAGCCGTTCTACTGTACTAGGGGAAAGTAAGTAATTAGTAATTAGAAATTAAACGTTCACAAAACTTGTTCAATCAGCTATTTTTATAACTGCGAAAGTGCTGCTTGTAACACATACATGATTTACAATTCGTATGAATCTGTGCTTAATCCTTTATCCTATTCTTGTATTCTTCAGGTTTCATTGTAGAAGAGAATGCCCTAGTGGAGGTAAAATGTCTTCCTTCCCTTAGAGGCAAAAATATGGAAGAAGAAATAAGACGGATGAAAGGTTTGTTCATAGAGATCTCCGGTGAGGGTAGCTTGAGGCTAAAACGGAACAGTGATTGTTATTACCAGATCCAAGGACGGTTAAACATTTCAGAGATCAGTAAGTGTTACCTCGTTGTCTATATTGATGAGGCCACACCATTGCACCTTGAGGTTATGGAGAGAAATGGAGATTTGTGGAGCAATGTAATGGTTCCAAAATTGTCAAGATTTTTTAAGGAATGCATGTTGCCAGAGATTGTTGACCCCATGGTACCACGCAACATGCATTGCAGAGATCCAGAATAGGGCTACATTACGAACGCTCAACGTGCATTACATGAAAGAAAAGAATGTGGGAAAAGATAATTTTCAGTACTTCCTGTTATATATATATATATATATATATATATATATATATATATATATATATATATATATATATATACGTGTAACGTAGGTTCCTGTCATCACGGCATGGCGCGTCCTCAGGTTGCGGATCGAGGAGAAGGCCTCTAGATATAGAGGTTAGCTGCGAATATACTGAATAAGCAGTCGCGGACAGCCGACTAGGAGTGGTCCTCCAGCTTGGGGGTTTGGGTAAGGCTAACAACCTTACCCTGTATATATATATATATATATATATATATATATATATATATATATATATATATATATATATATATATATATATATATAAACACTTGTTCAGAAATATTCACAAAAGCCTCGGACAGGGACTGATAACTTGCCACGACCTCAGCAAAAGAAAATGGACATGAGATTTGGAACTTGAAATATTAGAAGTCTTTATATTTTACGCATTAAAATCCGTAACGAGTGAATTAGAGAAATACATAATTGACCTAGTAGGAGTTCAGGAAGTTAGGTGGGAAGGAAATGGAGCTGTGAATTCCGGAAATTTTAAGTTCTTTTACGGGGAAGGAAATAAAAATCACCAGTTAGGAACAGGGTTTTCGCCCACAAACGAATATTACCAGCAATTAAACGGGTTGAATTTGTTACTCAAAGATTTTCTTTAATTACTCTTAAGGGACGGTGGTGTGATATTATTGTTTTAATTGTACACGCTCCAACTGAAGATAAGGATGACGATATAAAAGACAATTTTTACTAAGTGGAACGTTTATTTGACCAACTCCCGCGGTACCATATGAAAATTATATTAGGGGATTTCAATGCGAAGATAGAACGAGAGGATATTTTCAGACCGATTATAAGGAACGAAAGTCAGCATAAGGAAAGTAATGACAACGGTGTTAGACTCGTGAACTTTGCAACATCCAAAAATCTAATCGTGAAGAGTACATTGTTAGGGTCGTCAAGTCTAGGAGGCTTAGGTGGGCAGGTCATGTAGCTAGAATGGAAGAAAGTAGAAACGCTTTCAAAGTCTTGAATGGAAGACCAATCGGAAATCGATATATATAACTCTCTGGCCTATGGAACCCAGAGGTTCAACGCCGCGTTCACAAAAGCTCTCCACTGTCTTATATCCAGTATAGCTAACTGCATCCAGTTTCTACGTTGTATTCCTATCTCTGCGAGATCCATCTTAACATTGTCCTCCCATTTGCGCCTAGGTCTTCCTAATGGTCGTTTTCCAATTGGTCTTACCATTCAAGACTTTGAAAGCGTTTCTATATATACGAGCGTTTCTCGTATATATATATATATATATATATATATATATATATATATATATATATATAGAGAGAGAGAGAGAGAGAGAGAGAGAGGGGGGGGGGAACTTGAATAAAACGGAAATTCCCCCCGGACCACCCCCTGAAATCGAATACGCGACAAAACGTACTAGCGACAAAACGTACTACCGACAAAACGTACCACTTGCCTGGAGAGCTACTTGCGAAGAGTCTTCCAATCAGCCATCAAATAATGTCAGGCGACAAAACGTACCACTTGATAGGACGGTATATAAGTATATATATATATATATATATATATATATATATATATATATATATATATCGGCCAAAATAAGGTTAAAAGTTAACCAGATTGGTGGTGAGAAAAGTACCGATGCAAGACCAAGACTAAGACTAAGACCAAGCCTGCAAGATTCTCGCAACACCAAGACCATACCTGCAAGACCAGCAAGAATCTTGCATATGCAATATTTGAATATTTGCTGATTTCCATCACACATTATTCAGGCTTTGGATCAGAGACGGATAGGCATTATTAGAGGGGCGCGGGCGCTTTCTCCCACAAGGGCCACCAGAATCTCAATGTCACAAATCAATTGCACAGTGTTCTTTTTAGAGTAAGTCAATAGTATTAACACTTGACAATTAAAACCTGATATTCTTTCATTTTTAGTGTACTAGTTTTTGATGCTACTGTATCTATCACGTTTGCATTCGAAATATTTTTTTAATACATCTTTTTCAATAGACATCAACAAAATGTTTTCAAATGTTCCTGAGACATGGTACTCGTTAGCCTATTTTTAATGTATTTCAGTTTATTTCAATTTTGAAAAATTTCTTTCACATGTTACGGGCAAAGTCAATAAAAAATTTTATGCTGGAAATCTGGATAAGTAATACTGCACAAATTACAATTCTGCAAAATTAAAAAGCAGCACATTGGACAATTTTGCAACACGTTTTGCATTCGCTTTCCTTGTAAACAAATGTATTTTCTTCTAATTCTGAATCACTTGCACCATCAGTACAGTCATTTTTCCTCGGTTGTGTTCGTCATCAAGACTGACTTTCAAGGATATCCACGTCCTTCAAAAGTCCAAGAGAATACATTTATAGTATCCTTGGAAACTACTTAACTACAGTTTTTCAGAAAATATGTAAGTTTATCGAAAGACACGTCTGGAAGTTATGTTACTTGGTTGAAGTGGCTACGGTCCAAATAATCCATAAAGTACATTGCTTCTTGAATCTTGAAGAAATACTCAACACTACCATATCCAATATTGTGTTGAATGCTTCGATGTAGTACCTGGTCATTGGATAGAAGCAGCTTCATCTTCATATTCACAGGAAAAATCTTTGTCCATCTCTGAAGGCGAATTGTCGATAGGTCAATAGAAAAAAAGAAATCACGTTCTAATTATCAAATTTGTTATTGGCCCATTCTACAA
This sequence comes from Thermobia domestica, assembly GCF_964235325.1. Classification (NCBI taxonomy): domain Eukaryota; kingdom Metazoa; phylum Arthropoda; class Insecta; order Zygentoma; family Lepismatidae; genus Thermobia; species Thermobia domestica. The sequence goes on from NC_137464.1 coordinate 213,097,175, forward strand.
AGCTTAATGCTGCATTCTTAACGGATTCAAAATAATCTCTCTACTCTTTCAATTGGAACAGAGTAGTCTGCACCATCCGATAGGATTACACTAGCAGCACCCTCTATTTGGAGATAGTTTGACAGAGAGGTCGTCACTTGAAATATCTTAAGGAACATTTCTGCTGTCAGAATTGTTTTGAACTTGAGAAGATCTTTTATATATCCTTTCGCTTTACACCTAGCTTTTGGTTTGATATTTTCTGTAGAAGCAATTTTCTTAATTGTTATTGTCAACTCTATATACAAAACACTTTTTGGGTTCGAAAAATGACCAAACTTTTTCTGAAAAACAGTGTGTTTTCTACCATCTTGTTTCCGCAATAACTGTAAGACACCTTTATTAACATTTGATCTTCCAAATGTACATTCGCTGATAAGACTCACGCATAAATATCGCACAGTCATTCAGCAGAACAATGACACAGAATCAATGCAATTTTTTTTTGTCAGATCACATATGACATGATTGAGTATATGAGCGTAACACCACACGAGTGAGTTTCTTAGTAGTTAAGCGGTTAGCGCATGCGCCTTTGTCGTGGGAGACCTGGGTTCGATTCCCGGCGGAAGCTCATGTGCTTCGGATTTCCCGTAAATCAGTATGTCCCGTCTCATATAGCCTCGCTGCTAAAAAGGGCCGTTAAACTCAAAATCAACTGAATCACACGTGTAACTGATCATAGGTGAATTGAAAAAATCCAAATATTGTCCTTGCATGTTACTTGAGCCAGCGGTTGAATTTCAAATACACTTCTTAATATCAAGGTTCAACTTCTGCAGAATTTCCAGCAGTAAACCGCAAAGACACTGGCCTGTGGTAGATATGCATTTTACAATGACAACAATACTTTGTTTAACAACCATTTTAACAACATACTAAAACAACAGAGCACTGGCCTGAAACTACTATATCTTGGGTAGTGTCTAATAGAACAGAAAATATTGAAGCTTGAGAGACTTCTTTCGAAATATCTTTTCTGATAAGTGTGCTGATAGCATTCAAAACATAATTCACTGTGTTTAGTAAAAGTTATGCGACCACTATCTGCTTACTTCCTCGTGTATGACTCTTCTCGGTGACCGTATCTAAATTACTTTTAAGCTTAAGATCAAATTTGCTTAAGAAAGGAATAATATCCAAAAAGTTTCCATGATCTATAGCCACTAGCGGATCCAGAAGGAACGTTTGGGAGGGGCGGTTCGCTTTCTCGAAGATGAACGTAGCTTCACGGGGCTGGAGGGGGTGGGTGTAAAAATGATTCCCAGATTCCACTTTAAGACCCGAACTTGTATTTTTTTTGGGGGGGGGGTTATGGGATTATTTTCTCTATTTAAATTAAATACGTACTTCCGTTTCGGAGGCGTGACGGTTTCATGATTCACTTCACACACAGTCACCGCAACATATGAGATGCACCGTGTGGCACAGTACTTGCACAAAAGAAAATACTGTATTGACGATATCATTCATTTTAACGAAAGAGTGTTCAATTTGCTCTAATCATTTATATTTTGAGTAACAATTGCGGTACAGCAGTTACAAAAATTAATACAAAATTAACCTATCTCTATATTTGTATGGGGTCCACGAAACATAATATAACTATACTTATGCTTACAACAACAATAAAATTAGCTAGGTATATTATACTAGTCTTCGTCTAGGTGGGGCTCGCCCCCAGATCCCCAATCTGCTCGACATACGGCCTTGCACAATATAGCAAATGCTCCTACGTGTTACTGTGGCACAATATTTCGCGTTCTTCCTTCTGTCTTTCATATAGAATTGGATTGAGTTAAAACTGTCACGAAATTCCAACACCTCGTAAGGCATTTTAATGAACCACACACACCTTTTTTTTCCTTCTCTTCTACGTTAAGTGAAAAAAAACGTTCAAATACATGTTGAATTATTGTAAATGAAAAATCAAACTACCAACTTTCATGTTTCTAACCGCAAGGGATCCTGAGATATGGCATATAATAATAATAATAATAATAATAATAATAGCAATAATCCCACCCCTTTTCTTCCCTTCTTGCTAAAATATCAAAATATGTTGCTATACGTATTGAATTATTTTAAGTGGAAAGTCCATATACGACATTTCATGTTTCTAACCTTCAAAGATTCTTAGATATTGATATCTCGTTATAATATTTGCAATCGCCACCACTTTTTCTTTCCATCTCTTTTTTCTCCGTTTTACTATAATATAAAAAAAGTTGAAACACGTGTCAAATTATTTTAAATGAGAAATCCAAATGCCAAATTTCAAGTCTCTAGTCTTAACTGATTCGAAGAGATGAACATCTTATTAAAGTAATTTCCACCCCATTCTCCCTTCCTTTCTTCGAATTAAAAAAAATCCTTCCTTAGTGATACCCTACGTAACAAATCTTACATACTGTCCTCATTTCAAGTTTCTAGCTTAATTGGTTTTTCCTGTGCGAAGTTGCTCACTCAAAATTTCGTCTTTTATGTGTGAATTACAATAACAAGCTTGTGTTATTTCTCAAGAAAAGATGGAATGTCATTTGAAGTCACAATAAATCCTTGGTCCCTTCCTAATGTTTCCGTGTTGAACCCCAAAAGTCACGGCTCTCTTTGTTGATCTAGTAGATAGCGAACGTACCTATGATCTTTGATGCATGAGGTTATGTGGTTTAATTCCCGGTAAGTGAGCATCGAACGCACTACAGTGGGCTAGATCCAACTTTAAACTCTAGTTCTCATTCTGTAAAGCATCGCATTTGACAAACAACGTAAATACATATCAATCAATCAACCAACCGAAAAGTTTTCTCTTAGATTCAGAGAGATTTTCGGTAAGGAGCGCTGAATATTCTATATTTCTCTTTATTAAAGGTAAAGGTAATTGAGTTTATAATCCGGAATTCCGAATTCCATTTCATATCCTTTTTCTAGGACACAATAACACATTTTTAGTACAAAAAGTGAAACGTTTTACCCTCCTTATTACAGTTGTTCGTCAAACGAATGAATCATATTCTTGCTACTTTGGGGCTTATGGTGACCGCCCCAAGGAACTAGGGAGAGAAGTATTCACAATTCAAATATATCTGTATTAAGTACTATTAAGTACCACACATTTTTATTAGACTCTGCTATGCTTGTCACACAGATTGATCGGTCGGGGAAAAGACCATATTAGTATTTCCCAATGATAAATGCTGAAAGTTCAGAAAACCCTTTGGAGGGGGCGGTCGCCCCCTCCGCCCTCCCCGTGGATCCGCCAGTGTCTATAGCTGTGTCTTTCAGTTTATAGGCTGCTAGATTTCCTCTGTAAATGAGCCCTCTTTTACCAATGAGCTTCTGCACTTTGACAACTCGATACATTACCTGTTTGTTCTCAACCTTATACTGCCGTTGTTTTACCTGCTAATGAGGAAGTAGTTTTTTAACATGAAGTAGTACGTTTTGTCGTGGATTAAATATCCAAAATGTTTTAATTAGTCCATGACAGGTTGTAATTTATATAAGTGGTACGTTTTGTCGTGGAATAAATATCAGAAATGCTTTAATTAATCCATGATAGGTTGTCGTTTATGACAGGTCGTCAAAAGTGGTACGTTTTGTCGCAAAAATTCAAGTGGTACGTTTTGTCGGGACACCCCTGAAATCATGACTGCATATGAGAAACCGGGGTATTCTCGAACACTGAGGTAATGCCGAACACCCAAGTTGACACCGAAGGAAACTTGTAAGAAAACAGACGATTTTGCTGCATGCTAGCGGAGGGACCTGGACAAGTGTAGCATACATTTGATGGCAGTCAATTGAGTGGATTACCAGGAAGATGTTTTGTTGTGTTTGTCGATTCACCTATGAAATTGATTCAATCTGCGCAACGTAACTTGGCTCTTCTCTTATCTATATTATTACAGACAAGGCTATATATTTCCTTATATTTGAGCATTAGTTTTTTGTAATCTTACTAGCCAGTATGCAGTCAATAATTAGTTTCAATTTTAACAATAAATTGACGCCTCATGGGGAAACGACAGACAGAATGTTCACCATTACCTGGAGTGTTCGGGATTGCCCAATGGTGTGAAATAAATTATGAAAAAATTTTAATTAGTTTTTCCTTATTGAAATGTAAGTAATAAGTTAATGAAATTGGTTTGGGAAATACATCATGTCTTGGTATTGAGCGTTATTAGCTTTGTTAATTAGAATAGTTTGCTATATTTATAATTTTTAGAATTATTACTTCATTATTTCATAGTCAGTAATCCTATTTTACATATCTGATCTTTCATTATAGGCTGCAATTTTTTCTGTGTGAGATTCACAGAGTGTTTTACAAATTTATTTAGCCTAGTAGCATTCATTAGCAGTTAGCTAATTTTGTTCAGCCTATTAATTGCATTTCAACACTGGACTAATAAAGAATACTGTCTTTGGGAGAAAACATAAATGCCTATATATATGTGATTTCTACAGTTCAAAATAATGTTTTCATTTTAATGAATATTTTCCTTAATGTACAGTTATTTCTGAATTTATTTCATAAGATTGCATTTGTTTAGCCTATTATGTATTAACTTTCATGTGTAATAATTTCAAAGATAATAAGGTCTGGACACGTTTCTCATTAATTTGAGTTATGTTTGTAATTATAATTCCTATTAAAGATTTAAATACTAAATTACAGTATAATTTTAATGTATTTTAATGCATTTCCCTTCTTTCGTAAAGGAAAGTTTAAAGTAAACAGTATGTTTTGGATTACCCCGACCACTGGGGCAATCCCGAACATAGGAACATTTTTCAAACATCTCACTAATTTATTGAAAAATGTTACTTTTGACTTTCCTTTGCATTTTAGTAGAAAGGAAAAGCTCCAAGCTTTCTATACACAAGAAATGTTAATGTTTTATCTCTAAAAACAAAGGAGTTATTTATAATCAAAGCTTAAGTGTTCGTGAATACCCCGGTCTCCCCTACATAATCCCCTGTAACTCCCGTAGAGCTGACTGGGGTGTCTTACCCCCACAGTGTTTGGGTATAATATATATATATATATATATATATATATATATATATATATATATATATATATATAGAGAGAGAGAGAGAGAGAGAGAGAGAGAATATGCTTTACGAATCCCCCCCTTCACGAGTTTCTGGCTACGCCTCTGGACCTTTCATGCATTTCGGTCCTTCGCTATTCTTGTCATCTTGACGTAAGTATTGCACTAGGGATGCACACGAGACGAACCGAGACAGGATTTTCCTGACAAAATTCGAGTCGAGACACGGCTCTTCCAATAGAGGAATATACATTTTTCGAGTGGAGACATCACTTTTACATCACATTTTCAAGACGAGACAGCCACAAATCTTGTCTCGTGCGCATACTTATATTGCACATATAGGCAGTAGCGGCGTAAGGGCAGGACGAGCGGTGCCCTCGCCCCGGGCCCCACTTTGTTGGGGCCCCCGACGGTAGGTAAAAAATAATTACTAAGGAACCTTGTTAGCATGAGCCGTACAAGGGCCGTCAAGGTTTATAATCCATACCTTCCCTAAATGTAAACGCAATTAATTGTCAATCAATATTACACCAAATAACGGATAAAAACAAATATCTGTCTAATAAAGCTAAAGAGTGCTGGATTTCCGTATAAGCTAAACAAGCTATGAGCTTCGGGTCTCACTCTCTTGGATATAGGTGAAAAATAAAGTAAACGCTTCATACCGGTACTCTTGGGGGACCTAAGAAAAAGACTGAATGCAGGTAATATATATATATATATATATATATATATATATATATATATATATATATATATATATATATATATATATATATATATATATATATAAACGTTTCACTTCTTGGGGCTCCCAAGAAAATTAAAGAAAAATTTGAATATAGGTGAAAAATAAGTAAAATAAAAGTTTTACTCTCTTGGGGCTCCAAAGAAATTTAAAGGAAAAATGTACTCGTATGTGGATTAAAATATGAATAAAATAAAAGTTTCACTCTATTCAATAACCTAAGAGAAATTTATAGGAAAAAGCTGAGTGTAGATTAAAATATAATGAAAGTCAAAGTATATTGTGTTGTTTACATTCTACGGTCTTATGATGCAAGTAATGGGGATCCATCTGCTAACCTGCTTCCTAAAATATCATTGTTTATTTATTCCTTTATTTATTTATTCATATATCAGTTCAATAGAAGGGTAGAAAGAAGGGATCAACGTACATAATGCTTTATTAGGGTACTAGCATTCTTTGCTAGCTAAAAGCTCTCTAGTGCAGACGCTATAGTCGCTGATTCACTTGTTTTCCTTTTTTTTTCCTTTACAAGTCGAATTTTCGATGTTTATCAGACACTATGCATCGAAGAAAGACTTTTATAATGGAAAATAATTCTGAAGTCACCACCATTCTCTGAACAGGACACAGCATGCTGGACTTACTCACTCTCCTCCTCGTTAGGGCGGTGGCACAGGAACATTACAAGAGTCGTAAGAATTCGCATGCCATTCGTATACTTTTACCGCACACAGTCTTCCTATTCTTCACCACATGCTTTGAAACCAGAAACCGGTTCCGGTTCTCCTTCCCAACAACGGGAGAGGGAGTGGGAAAACAAATTACTTTGAAATAGATGTTGTTTCAGAAATCCGCATGTGTTATTGATCAACACTCGACCGTGTTGGTGCAAAGATGTCAAGATTGCAACGCTTAACTTTTCACTCCTAAGACATTTTGAAAAACTTTTCAAAAACGCCACAGAGTGCGCGGTCAGTCCGCGATGGCATTGCCCTCTTTAGAGAGCGCCACAAAGTTCGTGTTCCTGGAAAAACTTTAAGTGTGGCTGCATGTAATTGAATACCGTCCTTCCTCCTCCATCGTGTAATTGAAACTTTTGTTTCTAAGCACAATTTTGTAAAACAATAGAAACATTACTTATCTCTCTTAATTGAGACGTTATTTGAAGGATATTACATTCTTAATACACATTTTAACTATTGTATTGACAAAAATTTAAAAAAAAAATAACGAAAGTTTCGGAGGGAAGCTTCAGGGAGATCCAAGTATTTGGGCTAGCCGAAATAATGAATGGGACAGATAATACACCTTATGGGTTATCCAAATTTAGGCTTTAAGGCAAACGTAGTTACTGAGATATGAGCGCGAACAGTTTCGGACCTCACATCAAGCTATCCCTTGAAGTGTCTGGACTGGCCAATGTAATGAATGAGCCTGATAGAAACTCTTATGGACTAAAAGACTACCAAACTTTAACTTTTCGGCTAACATAGTTACTGAGGCGGCGATAGGTAAAGGGCTCCTGTGAAGTTAGCTTCTACATATTCAGCGCTCCAATCTTAGTAATTATTTTGACTCAAGGGCTTAGATTCATCTGCCTACTTGTCCACCGTTTGAGCTACCTAGCCCAAGTAGAATCTCGACTGGTTGTAACAGAAGTGAACCACAGCGTCACTCCTTTTCCTCACAAATATAGCTATAGATGTCCGTGAATATAGATCTTCAACTATAGCGTCGAACATGTAGTAGTTATAATTGGTTTTACTTACGAACTGCATTCGCCCAAATTGCCTGCTGAGACAACCCACCTACCTGCCCCACGTAAAATTTCGTCCGACAAAGAAAGTTAAGTGTCTCGTGTGAACTTTAAATTTTTGGCTTCCTTATTTCAGTAATTATGTTGACCCAAAAGCTAAAATTCTCTACCCAGACAGCCCATAAGGTGTACTATTTAGCTCATTTATTATCTCAGCTAGTCCAGATATTTGATGTCTCACATAAAGTTATCCCTCCAAAATTTTCGGCGCCCATATACCAGGTTCTAGGAACACGTGACCTGAACGTGTTCCGTCGGCTAAGATTCGATTACATTTGGACATAAGAAAATCTTTGCTCTTTTCTCGAAGAAAGCAGTTACTATTTCTGGATTATCCCTCAAAAGTTGCATGTTTTGTGCCATCAGGCATGTTGAACGGTCTTGGACCTAGAAACTTGAAGAAATAAGCAATATAGTAATCTGTGAAGCTGAGATGATGATAAAGTCATGTGCTCGTAGTTGATTGACCATATCTAGAAAACTGTGGAATTGCTTATGCCAGTAAGATGTTATTCCTTAGATTTTTGCAGCTACATGCGTGGTGCTTTTCTCAACTTCCTTATTTTTCTCAGTCGTTTCAGCAAGTTGTGTTGAATGCTTAGCAAGAAAATGGTCCTTCGCGTATATGTTGCATCCCTTCAGTGACTCTCATCCTTGTTTACTATTGCAAATGAAGTGTCTAAATCTTAGGTCTTTTGCAAATCGGCCGCCATGAAACTTCTTTAAGTGTTTGAAGTATATGTCAGCAGAGACCTTCATTTTTCTGTCTTGGTTGAAACCTGCTACACCATGTGGGAAAAGCATTGGGAAAGTACGGGCAATATGTCCTGGATGTTTCTACTACTCCGGTTACTTTTCCATTCATCATACTTGCGGGGATTTCGTTTCCTGTAACCAAGGTATCAGTGTCAAATATCCTCGGAATATTCCTTAATTTCTGCTCACTAAGTGATCCAGAATCGATCAATATTGTTCCTTCTACTAGTAATGCTCCGAAATTCATTATCTAGGCCTTACAGAAACTTTAATATTTAATTTTCTTGATTTGTTATTTATTTATATTATTATAAGTATATTGCTTGTTTATGGAAAACTTATTATGGAGTTATTAGTAAGAAAATATTATATTTTTGAAAGACAATAGGCAGCTTAATCTTGAGTCTGAATCACTGATTCATGACCATCAGCTTTCAAAGGTAAGAAAAGAAGGGAGTAAAACAAATGCACACACTCAATACACAAATACATACAAACAAATTGAAGAGGGAGAGCGAGTCTGGACGGTGAGGACAGGGTGCGGAATCATTTGAAAATGGTGGGGGGGAAGAAGTTCAGTTATCCACACTAATGCTTCGTGGAGCCTCCAAAAAATTGAAATATTAATGGATTATTATTATTATTATTATTATTATTATTATTATTATTATTAATAATAATAATAATAATAATAATAATAATAATAATAATATGCTCAAACTTGTCGTCATTGTTATTTAAAAATACTTTAATGTTATTTATTCATTTAACCAAAATTGGTAACTTATCTACTGCATTTAATATACACTTCGGTGCGTATGGTCCAGGGTTAGACTCTCATGGGAGCACAGTACCCTTGTGTTTACCATCATATTGAAGACCGCATTCACGAAAATAACGGTAGAGATCTAAAGTCAGAAATAATTGTCCCTGAGAACCGATGTCCTAATCAAGCATTAGAACTACTAACTTGAAGCGCTCTACCTGGCCAGCCATAGATCTCCATGAGCTGCAGATTCAGAGTATAGTTTTTATTATTATTTATGAAATTCTCGTTTCTTCGCTAAGTACGTGGTATTTCAGTTTGGTCGTTCAGATATCCGGTCACCTTTGAGCTCACCTCAGGTGCGTGGGATCATTGGCTGGATCCTAGCTAGCGCCAAATTCTGCTTGTGGTATACAAACAATTGTGTGGGAGATTTCTCGGGATCCTCCCGCTTCCTTCCACTATCTTAATCCACCTTATAATTCATCTCATCATGACCGTCTTCCTTAGCCTTGGTGAATAATCGTAGGACGTTAAACTTTAGAAAATAAAACCACAAACGCTATAATACGATTGATTTGCTGATTTAAGTTTAATTACCCTTTTCAGCAGCGAGGCTATGAGATGTAGATTTACAGTTTAAGGTGGAATCCTAACCACAGTAATTGTTCAAATTTTTGTAAGGCGCTCCCACCGGGAATCGAACCCAGGACCCCGTGCACCGAAGATGGTGCGCGCGTGCTAGCCACTAGACCACCTAAGAGAGCCACGATAGTACGAGTATTGAATGATTGTGTTACTATATTTATAGACCTAAAATATAGTTTGTAATAACGTATCTTACCTTAGAGAAAAATTTTTTAGATTAAACTTCACTTTCTTTCCGTGTGTAACGAGAGTTGAACATGTGATGGCCAGAAGAAACCCACGTATGAGCAGCAGTAACAGCATCCCATAATTTTAAAGGAAATCCCCTGAGTTTAATTATCAATAAATACTGCAAGGTACTCGCCTACATACGTTTTTTTTTCGGAACTTTTAGTATGAACAACACTGAATCCACGTTCACAGGCAGCAGTTGATAATGACACAGAACGAACTTCCCGCGTTAAGGCTTTAAGAACTTGAAAATCATTTACCGACTTAGAACTTAACTTTCTCTCCATTCTGACACTGTAGAACCCCCGCTTGGTCTAGTGGCTAGTACGCTTGACTTCGGTTAGCGTGGTCCCTGGTTCGATTCCCGGTGGGGTACAATTGAACGACCAAAGTGGTTCGGATTCCATTATAATCAGTAGGTCCACATCTCCTTTAGCCTAGCAGGCATAATCGTGGGACGTTAAACTAAATCAAACCAAATCATTCTGACACTGCAGTATCAAGATCCAATCCAAATAATTGAGCCGCTTTATATACGTCTACGTTACCGTACAAACCACTCATGGTATTACGATCTTTATTTTCAAACACTGAAAAGCACTTTAGCACATCATTAGAAGGAAACCTTCTTTCTACTTCGTCTACTAAACCCTGGATTACCTGCCCCCTTATTTGATCAAACTCACTATTATCACTCCTTGTATCAGATGCTGTCTTCAGTGCATTAAATACCTATCTTTACAAAGACTTTGGTAGACATCATCTTTCATACTCATTTCTCTCAGAGCTTGAATTGTAGATTGCATTTTTTTCTCTATTTTGTTGTACGAAACTGCTTCCTTTGGCATTGTTTTACTAATATTAGACAGAATGGACGCAATATCCAGAAGAAAACCGAGCAATAGAATGTTCTTTTTCTCCGACTTTTTTTTTTTTTTGGTTTCAACAGTCTCTGTTGAAATGGTCAGTATTTTCACACTCCAAAAGTAGGAATTGCATTATACAAGAAAAATATGTAAAGACTGCCAATAATGCATCCTTCTCATTTGAAATCCAACGTATGTGAAACAATCTTTTGATTTTCAGCAGTGTCGCGATACTTTTAAGTTTTGCAGCTGTAGATGACTTACTGAACACTTTGTAAAGTTCGCCTAATAAACATTCAAAGTTTTGAACAGCATTCACAACACCAAAAACTCTTTCAGAAACAAGATCAATTCGATGTGCCAAAGTACGTTAATTAGGCACAGATTGACATTTCTTCTAATTTGAGCAGCAACACTTTCGTTTCTCCCAGTAAACACTGCATCCCCGTCCGAACTAGGTCCAACAAGTTTTACTTTAAAATTAAAAATATCAATGCCATCTTCGGAAAATGCTTGAGTAATTTTGTCTTCAAGGGATTTTGTATCGACATTTTCCACAGGCACTAATTTATAAAAACGACAAGGTTTATTTTCTTCGTCCACATATGTTACATATAACAGCAAGTGCTTATCCGCAAACCTGTTTGTAGATTCGTCAACTGAAATTGAAAAACAATCTGTTTGTTTGAGAAATTTTTACCAAATTTTGCATGCAACTGGTACGCTAGAGAATAAAGATCTTCATCTCATCAACAACCGAACAACCGAAAAAGTTAAACATCTGCTCCTTTTACAAATAAACTAAGTTTTTTAAAAAGCATGCATTTAAAATTATTGTTTGTCTGAAAATTTTCATTATAGACCTACTTATATTTTCCTATTAAGGTGTCCCCCCTTACAGATTTTGGTAAGGGGGAAACGCAACTGTAAAATTTTTGGTGGGGGGAAATCCCTCCCGTCTCCTCCGGGATTTCGCATCCTGGGTGAGGATGTAGCATGTAGTAATTCTGCAGAATGAAAGTTTCTGAATATATTCAATGTGTTTTATAGTTTTCAACAAGGACCAAGTTTCATAAGGAACTGCTGCTTTCTTTCTGCTTTCTTTCCACGCCTTTACAGGAACTGACACAATATCTAGTTTTGCAAGTATTGATAACGCTATTTGATGGAAAACGTGGATGGTAGTTTCGAGATGTAGACAAAGCTTTTCCGAACTGTTTCAAAGTTCCCGGAAAATATAGAAGATATTCACGATATTCAGGACAGATATCGAAAAAGTTTGAAGAACGCGAGGACCCTTTCCAGAGCCGACAATTTCTTGGAATACCAGATTTTGGAATAATTGGAATACCAGATTTTAACTAGCGTGTAACAGGTAGATTTGCTATAGTAAAACAGATTAGAATGGACTTCTTATTTCATTGGACAAAACTTGAACAGTGACTTTTAGTTTTCTTTTCTTTCTTTTTTTTTCTTTTGCAAAATATTATTAATGTTAATCTGCCATCTACTATTTCCATCTAAAGTTATGTTGGTTTCTCAGTGAATCCAATTTCTACACTCTCTCTCCGATCTTTTGTACTGTAATACCCGTCCTTACAGTCCACTTGCCGCTACTGCCACCTATTAAAATGAAACTGATACTGAAGCATACGTTCATCTAGCTTTTCATTATAACACTTACAAAACGATAACAAATAGCATGCTTAATAAGCTATGTAGCCCAAAATTGTGATTAACTCTTAAAATTTAGTATTTGTTTAACGGTAACATTGTCCAAAGATGACATGCATATGTATACCAATAGATAGATCACACTGAATTGTCCAAAATGAAATGGTTAAGAGTAAATTATCATGCGTGGTTTTTGAGAAAATCGCAAAAATATATGGGGTTCGTTATCAAAACTAGTTAATAGTTTTAATTCTGCTGGAACAGGCTATTTTTTTTTTTTTTTTTAGAAAATACATTGATAAGTATCAGATTATACTGTCTATTGTCATTTAACTTTTTCTAATGGTTACACAGGCACTCCTAACAGTGACACACTCATAATCGTAACCAGGGGTAAAAGTGGATCTGAAAAGATAGGGGGATGCTAGGTAGCGGATGGCGTCACGCCGTTCCCCTGCTTATCTTTGCCCATTGTAATGTTTTAGAAACTGGGGAGACTCCGTATATATTTTTTTGAGGTGGGGAGACGGCATCCGCACGCGTTCTCCCTCACTTTCACCCCTGATCGTAACAATAATGCACAAGCTACTCGCAGTATCTTGAGAAAAGTATTCGAAGCAAAAGTAGATAAAACAACTAATTAGTGCAGAAAATTGAACAATGAGGAATCTAAATAATACTCGTATGTATTCACCACCGAAGATAATGGAAGTAACTGAGACGCCTACGATGGACAGAAGAAAACATAAATACATATGGTGTGATTAGAGTTTCTGTTTGAAAGTCTTTGGAAAAACGACCTTTAAGAGGATTGGCCAAGTAGATGAGATGATATAAAGCAGAAGCTTAGGAATGTGGGTAATAACAATCCAAGCAGTATATGATTAGTAGAAAATATAGGTCAGTTTCGCTCATAACATAAAGTCCGTTCCTGGGCATCCAAGGGACACTAATTTCCGGATATTGAGATTGCACAGGACCTTCCATTTTGCCCATGAACGTGTAGAAACCTAGATGTCTCCTTATGTCCCGGAAACGGGGACTTCCTACAGAATACCTGTGGTACATTTCTGGAATGTATGTGGGATGATCACACAACTTTTCGACTTCCAAATATTGTCCCGAAAAAGTATTATTATTGTTATTATTCGGTATTCTGCCTTTCGGCAGGTTCTGGAACTAATGAGGATTTTTTAAATTCAATTTTAGATTTGGGCCTGGAAATGTTTCTTCCACTTTTGTCGATCTTCAGCTTCCTCTTTTAACTCCCAATATTTTCTCCTATCTTTCAAATCATCTATCAGCTGTGTTTTTCTTCTTGCTATTGATCGCTTCCCTTCCATTTTTCTTTCTATGGCGGTGTGAAGAAGACAATTTCTTCTCAAGATATTATCCAATTAAATTGGCCTTTCTACGAAGAATGGTGGCTAGAAGTATCCTCTTCCCTCCTATCCGTTTTAAAAATCTTTGTTTGTTGCTCTCTCTGTCCATTTTATCTTCTCCATCTTCCTCCAACACCACATTTCGAAGCTCTCCAAATACTTTCTCTCTAACTTCCGTAATGTCCAAGTCTTTGAACCATACAGTCCAATGCTCCATATATAGCACTTGACCAACTTCTTCTTAAGTCCAATATTGAGCCTGCTAGTTAAGAGTAATCTTTTTTGTTGAATGCTTCTTTAGCTATAGCAATTCTTGACCTGATCTCTTTGGTACAGTAAGCGTCTCTCGTCAAAATACTTCCCAGATACTTGAAATTATCGACCTCTTCCAAGTTCTCTTTGTTCTACTCTGATCCGTAGGGACGTGTTTCCACAGGATATTCTCATGACTTTCGACTTTTCGATGTTAATTTCCATTCCATACAGTTTTCCAGTGTCAACTATTTTGTCAATCATCTCCTGTAGTCCTCCTTTGGTTTTATCTATTATAACCGTATCATCTGCATATATGATCTTGTTAATGATCTGTCCTCCAATCTTGAAGTCTCCAGTTCCCATTAATGCTTCCTTCATTAAACATTCACTGTAAATGTTGAATAATTGGGGCGACAAACTACATCCTTGTCTGACTCCTCTTCCAATCTCCACACTATTGGTTTCTCCTTCATTCAAGCGCAGCTTCACTTGTCCTGTGTACAGGTTTTGAATGAGTCGTCGATCTCTCCAGTTGACTCCGATTTCTTTAAGTGTCTTCAGAAGTTTCGTTCAATTGATTCGGTCGAAAGCTTTTCGCCAGACGATGAAGCACAAACACAACTCTTCCTTTACATCAAGAATTCTTTCTGATATAATTCTCATCAATCCAATAGCATCTTTGGTGCCTTTTCCTTTTCGGAATCCAAATTGATCTTACTGAAATCTAAGAGCAAAGTCTATAGATATATTCATTATCTTTAAAATTTTACTGCCAGCTGAAATACCCTGGGACAGGTACGGGATGTCCGTTGAATAGTGAGTCAGCCAAGCTCACATCCATAAGAAAAAGAAGCTACATCCAGACAAATTTAACTTTTTTGGTATATACATAGAGGTAATAAATGTATCTTTATTTGAACGCCGTACTATCTCTAAAGTGTTCTTTTTTTTAAAAAAAAAATTCTCTCTTACGAAATCATGAACCCAGAGTTTTTAAAGCGGAAAAATTAAATAAATAAATAAATAAATAAAAAATATTCACTTACATATACTCAACTAATGTTCCTCAGTCAATTTTTTCTTCCAATATTTCTAGTGCTACACTCGGGTACTCCTATTCAGTACCTGATGGTACTGTCTGTTACTCCTATTATCTTACTATATACAATAATTTTTGATTATACAGGGTGGACAATTTATCTGGAACATCCATGATAACGGAGAAACCAGAAGAGGGGAAAAAAAAGCGAAACTTTGTACGAAGCAACTACAAGGAGGGGGACATCGTTTTACATATTAAACATCACCACCACCTGGTGAACAGTGTTGCCATCCCAGTATAAAAATATATTTTTTTAAATGGCACTACGTCAGATTATTACATATTTCAAATCAACATGTTAAACGAAAACTTAAAATATCACATTTATTATTCAGTGTTGCAAACTAAGGATGTTATAATATCACAAACATCCAAAGTTTGGAAGCCTCTATCACACATACGGCACCGCGGAGATAAGCAAGACAATGCACATCAGAAGTACAATAGGGTTAGATACTATGGTCATGGTATGAGTTGTTTCGAATGAATAGCAACAAAATTTACAAGGGCTTGAAAATTTGATTTTTTTCAAAAGGCTTTATTTCGAAAAAATACTTAGATAAGTATCATATCTAGTTACTCGTGTGGTTTGCAATTGACAAACAAATCATTTTGCCGTTTACAGCACTTCGATATCTGAAACCGTTCCAGAGATATGATAAACATTGATGAAGTTCGCAACACTGCTGAAAAGGTGTATTTCTGGACAGTATTTAAACTGATTGTTATTTTCTTCTCTTTTATAGCATTGCAGGAATAACTTTTAGTACGTGTAATAACAACAAGTCCTCGCAATTACATGATTTGAGCAGTGTTGCAAACTTCAGTAATGCAATGTTAATTTGAAATATGTAATAATCTGAAGTAATGCCATTTGAAAAAATATAACTTTATACTGGGATGGCAACACTGTCCAGCGGATGGTATTGTCTAATACATAAAACGATGTCCCCCTCCTTGTAGTTGCTTCATGCAAAGTTTCGCTTTTTTCCCTTTTATTGTTTCTCCGTTATAACGGATGTTCCAGATAAATTGTCCACCCTGTATATACAATGATTATTGTACTAATCAAGCTACTAATACCTCTTTTTTATACACTTTTTTAAAATATTACATAGCAATTAGGACTACGATTTAAATATAGGAAAATCTATTTGTTGTTAAATGGCTACTCAATTTCTTAAAACAAACGACAAACTTGTCTTATAAAGATAGGAAATAAGACTTCTGTATTTAGACAACTACAGAAATAGACGGTACTGCAGTGCATGCTATATACTATAATGCACATCTTGCAGTAAGGAGATATATTAGTGTCACATACACCCAGTAAAGTTTTTGTAACTTTATTGTAACTAACGATTTATTTCTTTTCTAATTACAGTTACATGTCTGATGTGTGCTGCTATAATGATAGAACTATTCTTTGTCTTGGATTCGTAGCTGCAGATACATAGTCTTATTTTGTATCCTGAATAATTGTTTTGTTTACAAATAAATAATATGACAAAGGAAGTAATAAGATTTGTTTTGTGCATTTTATAATTGAATCGTAATATTTCATACTAATACCGTTGCCTACAAATTCTGAAAAATACTCTACAGTTACAATGGATATTACTTTTAACGAAGCAGGAGGCGCGGTGGCTCAGTGGTAGAGCGTTCACCTCCGGTTCTTGGAGTCCCTAGTTCGATCCCAGCTCGCGCCGCGTGGACTTTGTAGTGGACAAACACCATATTTGTGGGTTTTCTCGGGGTTCCCCCGTTTCCTCCCACTTTCTTCATTCCATCATTTCATTCATTTCTCATCATCACCGTTTCCTTTAGCCTAACCGGCATAACCATGGGACGTAAAACTCAAAGATTTCATTTCATTTTTACTTTTAACGAAATTAGAATTCCATATTTGTAGCAGATTAATGATAGATCAAATATGTACAATATATACTCGTAATTAAGTAAAAAATATTGTAAGGTTTTGCTTGTGCAGTTTTAGATAGAGCATAGGTAGTGCAAATTGCAGTCCAGAATCGTTTTCCCGCTAACGATTTTTATTACATAATCTCTATAAACAGTATGTTACAAATAGCACTTTAATGTAAATTCTCTAATACTGGGTTAAGAGAGGTGACCCAAGACCCACAGATCTCCGAGCAAGCTGAGTGGAGTGGATTTTAGAATCCCTAATGCTTCACGCAAGGAGAGGGAGGATTAAGAGTCACAGAGCTCCGAAGCAAGCTAGGTGACTGAAGTTAGAAGCCCCAACAAAGCTCCAAGCAAGCTGAGTGGAAAGAGAGGAAGATGAGTTTCGAGAAAACTAGAGGCTTTGGGTTAGGTGTCTCCTAGAGCTCCGAAGCAAGCTAAAGGAGGGAGGTGACTGATAGAAGTCGTTGTGATCCTCCTGGTTATATAGATGTTCCAGGTGAGGCAGTGGCGCTATTGTTCCTTTGTTATCACATGACCTGTGCTGTCGTTGTTGCCACTGTTGTGTGCAGCTATAGTAATCCGTAGTAAGACGCACATGATTGCTGTTCGTAAATACAAGCGCATGTCGGTTGTTTGTAAACACAACAATATAATCTAACCAAAGCAAACACTTATTATTAATAATCTGTGTTGTAGTTTCGGCAATATACCATTGCCTTCATCAGACACATTATCTCATGTCTGATGAAAACAATATGTAGCCGAAACTATAACAGATAAATAATAAAGTGTTCACTTTGGTCCGATTTTATTTTATACATTATACAAAGTTCGAAGTGTAGCAATATTCAAATATATATATAATCAGGGTGCAAATATATATTCTCGAAATATAATTTGTACGTGTAAATAAATAAATTTTCCACTACATTTGAACTTTCATCTGCACAACACTAGAACCACCGATTATACTCATATGCACAATTTCAGGTTAACTCTTTCTCGTTACAATACATAGAAAATACAACTTTCAAATTCTCTTCATCAATTGTCAAATTTGAAGTTTAAAACACAGCTTAAATTATTGTTACTTAATCCTCTGTTCTATAACATAGGATCCATCCATCAGATCTTTTTGTATGAAGACCAAGATTGATTATTACTTATGGCGCAAGTAAGTATATTATATACAGAAATTAACATTTAGAAGTTACATGTCACTATTTTAGTATTATTGTCTTTGATCATCATCCTTTAAATGATTAGTATCTGTAAAGATATATTTTTATTTAAAATTCTGTATCTTCTAAAGCCATGAACTCACAGTTCTTAAAGTCGGAAAATAATAAAATAAATTCTGTCAGTGACACTAAGGACACTTCTTAATTTATTAATACAGTATTTCCACAGGTGGGCGAAACACAAGTAACGTATCCTCGGCCAGAGCAGTAGTGAAGATTAGACACCATCTAGTTACTTAGATTCAGTGACATACAGTTATTTTCCACTTATGAAACCCTGTTAATGTCAAATACTTTTAAAATTACAAGTGTAATATTAGTTTAAGAATGTTCTCCTGTTTTACGCTGAATGACTGTTAATACATTTAAATGAACATTCTTGTAGGTTTAAGTAACTTTACTTTTTGTAAACTAAATCTGCTCTTCAGAGTTCGGTAGCTAAAAATGTCAATGGTACCGTCTTCAAATATTGGTGTAGAGCGTAATTCTAAAAAGTAATTTGACAGTACCAAAGATTAAGTGAAAACTATCCAGAATTCCAAAGTTAGTTCTCATTTTTTAAAAACTTGTTTAAAGGGAGCATTCTTCTGCTGGATTACTTTTTAAATAACAATTAATTCATACTGCATAGGAAATTTCTGGAAAAATTTCCTTGATATAAAATTTGCTGGGAAAATTTGTATTGATAACCAACTAAACATGATTTATTTTTGTGTGTTTGGCTCAGAGTAAACATCATGTAAGCTTCCAAGTGCATGAAATCAAATGTCATATATGATAATTCTAGGCTTAAGAAAATTACGATTTGGGAAATTTTCCCGATATTATTCTTAAAATCGAAGGGTTGACAAAAATATTCTTAGAATTAGGGTTTCTGGATTTGGAAAACAGTAATGATAATGAAGCCATACAAATTGCAGGTGAATATACTTATTTTCATCATATTGGGCGATTCTACCATTTCCAGGCGCGACAAGTAATTTTGCTAGGTCTAGACTTATCAGATTGAAGGTAGGAACATCAGTATTTCGCAGAAGTTTTTATGAAATAAGGTTAATTTATCGTTTTTGAGTGTGTGAGAGATATTTACATACGTTTCGACCGAATATGGGGAAGTACATTTAAGTATGGATTCAGAAAACTCATACGTAATGAATTTCTTAACGATTTCACAGAATGAGATAATTCAAAGAGTTTTGTGATATCCAATATCAATGTGCGAAGTTTAATATAAGGTAATTCGAAGTTTTGTGATATCCAATATCAATGTGCAAAGTTTAATATAAGGTAATTCGAAGTTTTGTGATATCCAATATCAATGTGCGAAGTTTAATATAAGGTAATTCGAAGTTTTGTGATATTCAATATCAGTGTGGAAAGTTTGATCATTCAACCTTAAATAGTCTTAGAGAAGTCAGCTTACGGAGAAACGGAAACTGCACGCAAGAAAGCTTCGCTTGTGCAACCTAAAACGTCTCTCATATTATATATATATATATATATATATATATATATATATATATATATATATATATTCCTATTGTATTTAGTGTTTTAACAATGGCTTTAACACTGCACTTTTAGCACCAATATAAACTACTTTAAAACTATGTGTGATTTGAGGAAAATGAAATATCTTATGGTATGAAGGAAAGTTTATAAAACTATGTCACGAAATATTCAGTATAATTTAAAATTCACTTGAACAACAAATAATTAAAAATATTTGAACAATAATAATATGAAACAGTGCACTTTTCGTACAAATTTTGTAACTAGTGTTTTCAGTAGACTGAAGGATCTTCTTATGGTCTGAAAAAACTTGTCATATCATATTCGCCATATTAAAAAAAAATCTTTTGAGGAACAATAAATAATTAAAAAAGACTTGAATTAATATTTGTAATAATGTTTATTTCATTGTTACACAAAAATTACCCCTTTCATTTTTCATATAAAAATCTAGGCTGGGGAGAGAAAATCACAATATATTGTTTTTTTTTTTGTTTTTTTTTTTTAAATCTTGATTTCTTAATACTAAAAGTTCGTGAACTCTACTAGAAATACAAAAGCAAATTTACATCAGTGCTGTCAGTTCTTTCTTACAGTAACATCAGCTTCGTTTTGTTTTACTTTTTTTTTTTTAAATATATAACCAGTTCTCACTTAAGTCAGGTCAAGATAATACAGATACCTGCGTCACGACTTAGGTAGTGTACAAGAAGATCTTTGAACATACTTTTTTCCCTTCATTTTAAGCAAATCATCAAACTTCTGAACAATTTCTTTCGAATTAAAAGATGCAATGCACACATTATAGTTTTATATATACAAAATTGTATATATATATATATTTATATGTATGTATATATTTATACAAATTGAAATCCTGCTTGATTTTCTTCATTAACCTTTTTTATACTAACTTTTTTTATATCAAGCTCAACAACATGATACAGTTTACACTATAATCTCCCCCAGGAAGTCTGCAGGATTTTTTAAAATTTCTTTTGCTTGTTTTAAAATAACACATAGGACAGAAACAACTATTTACGACTCTTCAAGAGGGAATAAGATGTGCGAAGTTTATAAAACAAATTTGTCAGAACAAGAAGCCCCTTATTTTCATAATTCTTTTTAAAAGTTTCTGCTAAACTATTAGAAAATATTCAATGGTTTGTGCTACGCAATTACGATTTCTTTTTTAGTAGTTTAAAGGACCGTATTTTGATGTTTTGCTGTCCTAAATATTTAATAACATCATTTTTTCCTTTCTCTTTAGCGTCTAAAACACGAATTTTGTTGGTAAAATATGTGTGAAAAATAAGAAGGGAAAAAAGAAGAATGCCTGGCCAAGCTTGCGGATTGACGACAAACTTTGAACTGGACATTCGGGCAGCTGTCACTGTCGATAATCCGCGAAACTTCGCCAGGAATTCTTTTTTTTCTCTCTTCTTATTTTTCATGACAATCTTGAAAGCTTGAGAATGTATATTTAGTCTTGTCCGAGTGTTTTTGTTCATAATCTAAGTGTACTTACTTTTGTTTCGATTTGGTCTTAAATTTCACTGGTATAATGTAATTAGGTGCATACTATCGAGATCATGGAATCGTTTATAGTATTAAATAAGATAAAAAGAGAAATCTTACCCACCAGTATATAGTAATGATCAAACGCTCATACAAAGGAACAAAGTTGGTAAACACTTTCGCTAATGCTTCACAAAAAGCCGTCATCTCACCAGATCTGACATTAGTCACAACCATCTCACCTCCTCTTCTCTCTGTCGGGTGAAATATCAGCGAAAACGCCTGTCAAGTCTCCGTTTCTTTCTATCAATGGCGGATCTTGAGGAAAAAAATCAAATTTTTACCATTTCAAACTAAAGGAAACCGAATTTACCTATGTTTTAAATTCTTCTATACTAGAGCTAGAACATCAGGTAAGTTTTTCTCTGTGTTTTCTAGGTTAATACCATCTTATGCATTGGTAAGTGAAATGTTTTTCCTCATGTTCGATCCGAAATTTGTTTTAATTACATATAATCAACTTTTAAAAAATCTACTTGACCATCAAACAATTTCTATGTTCTTGAAATAATAGTGACATTAGGTACTACCCAACGAATAGTAATGCAGCTGTATTATCCTTATTTATTTATTTATTTTTAAATATGTAGTCATTAGAGCACCTTTATCTTCTCAAAATTTGCTACCCTGAGCACTGTCGCACTCATAAAATTCGGCTGTAATCAATAATGAACAACAGAAATGTGAAAGAAATAATAATAATAAAGAACAAACAAATCCGATTAAACTAAGAAATAGAATCAAAATAGGAACTTCTTGTTCTAAGCATGTCAGTCTCAATGGATATTATATATTCCATTACATTTTTTTCCTCTGAGTAAATGTTACATGGAAAATCCAGTTTGGTAAGGCACCTCCAAATATACCACTTTCACATAAGTTGGTCCACAAAATGAAATTAAGGAATATTCATCACATAGGACACAAAATACTACAATGTGACGAGAGAAAGAAAAAAAAATCTAATGGATACAAGAGAAATAAATTTTTTTCTTTTAGTATGATTGATAAGGTGCTACTTAATTTCATTTTTTAAAAAACGTTTTTTTCTTCTTTTTTTTTGAAATTGACATTTTTTCTCCCAATATATTTAACTACATTTTATTATTATTATGCTACTGCTAAAGACATACTCATTTTTAAATGGATTACTTGATATATGTATATATGTGTATTATCATCATCAAGGTACGCACACAACATACAAATAAGCAAACATTTAAGTTTTGTTTATTTATTATTCTGATATTTATTTTTATTTCTTGCGTTTGATTTTTAAGTTCACTATATCTTCTGTAGCAGCCGGTTGCTTCTGCACAAACAAATCCACGTTTTGTTTGTTTCTTGTCCGAAAGACGAGGTCTCTTACCTATTTCAAAACTGACAGTACTTTTATTTTTCTTTACATTTAATAATCTTCCGATTCTATGTTCAAAAAAGCTATTTCAGATACAAAAATAATATATTTTTTTTTACCTTTGTTAAAGCAAGTCATTTACAATTGTAGTACATGGAGGGGCCTCTTATACAATTATTATAATAGTATTCGTGGAGAAATAAGTTAACGTGTGTTTACGGTGGGTAATGTGTCGTTTTCTTTTTCTATATATAATTTACTTGTTATTAATACAGATATATATGTATATATTTATTCGAGTGTTCTCTTGAAAGTAATTACTGACATAATAATAATAATAATAATAATAATAATAATAATAATAATAATAATAATAATAATAATAATAATAATAATAATAATAATACCGAAGAAGATGATTTATTAAAGCATTAGGGCCACACCTGAATCCAGCAGTAAAAACATGTATATATTACATTAGCAAGACCATTTTTATTTTTTTCATATGGAAGACTCTGGATCTCTTAACACATTCTACAATACAGTTGGCCTACAGTAAATTACAGCCATTTTTCTTACACTACATTTCCCCACCTTATTATTATTTTATTTTATTTTATTATTTAGCCAATTAGTTCTTTTGTGTAACTTAAAAAACATACGGAATGGACATATATATATGTATTCTTTTCAATTGTTACGATTTACCCACAATGGAAGAATATTTTACTAGAGTCTTTCTATTTCAACTGTGCCCCTCCTGACGCTGGTGTCGATATGTGATTTCCCGTACCCCCCTCGAAAGACGGGGGACAAGTTGCTGCGGCCGAGATCTTTCAATTGTTGGATGTGGACAGCGTTGCCATAATGAATTATTTCACGAACTTCGCTGTGCACTCTCTTGCTAGCCATTCTAAGTGGCCTACGATCTTCACTCGTCAAGACGAAACGACTGAATGACAAATTCGCAACACAACAGAGGTCATTCACCTCTTTCCCCAAAGCAAAGAGAGGGTTTCCCGCGCTAAGAGGTTGGCGGGGGTGGAGCCGAAGTATGTTTCACGTATTTTCCGAGGACACAGTTGAAATAGAAGGGCTCTACTTTGGTTTGCAAACGTTTTCTCCTTAAACTTAGCGTCTATAACGCAAGCGTCAGATACTACTTTTTTTAAATATAAAGTTGAATATACGCCAACAAAACAAAATTAAGAAGTAAATAATAATATAAATGTATATTGCCAATAAATTGATTTTTAAGTTACATAGAATAAGTCGGGGAGGGGGGAAGCAGTAAATCGCCAACAAGAATACAGTAACAAAAAGTTATTAATTCCACAAGCATTGAACTGACTCTGATGGGTCAAGCTGCAAGATAACGTTATCCCAACATATTTTTATTATCTGGGTTATATTCGAATAACCTGACGCATGAATGAGAAAAACTTCGATGAGCAATATAATACTTCTTTGCTTACACATTTCTCTATACAAAGTACCTAAAAAAAACTCAATACAGTGAAAATCAATCTAAGCCGTTCTGTTATAAACAACCAATGAATACATTAAAAAAGATTACTATATATATATACATATATAAACATCTTTGCATGGCACAGCTGTACTTTTTCGTAGTTTTTTAAGCTATTTTGGCACTTAAATTTATTGTTCATTTAAACAACTGTTGCCCATATGACATCGATGATAATATAACGAAAGTTAAAATTCAAATGCAATATATATATATAAATACATATTTATATATACGTACATTGTATATAATAATGATACTTACAAAGAAATTAAGAAGACAGAGAGAAAAAGAAACGCAAAATGGATTCCTATTTAACACTAATATGTGTGTGTGTTTGTAATCTATTTGAACAAGGGAAATCGTTTAAGTACAGTTTATCCGAAGGGTATTTATTTTCGTTTTACTTTTTTCGCTTCAGCCCCAATGCATTTTTCGTAGCAAATATGTACACATAACATTTTTTTTTTTTAAACAAGTTATCTTAACAATGATAATTGTATATAATTACACAATATTTGACATTGTACAGGTAACTTGCATGCTTTCCCACTCTCTCATTATGCATAAACATGTACTAACAACATCCATATAGATGCATTTTATCAGAAGGTTGATGATTTTTCTTTGCAATTAAGTGTACACAGACACTTACTGATATTAAAAAAAATAATAATAATAACTCTTCTCAACTGTTCATTATCTTTCTAGCTTTCTCTTTTTCTACAATCACATCTCATTTTGGTCCAGAAAAAATGCACAGAAAAATGTGCCTTTTTTAAAACTCTTTCATGTCCTTTTTACATTATCTCGTTCTTTTTCTCTTTTTTACTCCATCTTTTCTTTTTTTAAATAAATATTCTGATGGTAAACAAGCATCTTGTTCGAAACAACTTCGGAAATAACAAAGAAAAATCACTCTTTTTTTCCAGCCGCACGTTTTTTTTTTAATGGTGGTTGTTAATGTGCATCCTGTCTGTCATTTTCGTATGAAATGTATGAGTGAAAAAAAAAAGTTGTTTATCACACGCTCAAAGCACTATGGATGAAATGAAAATTATCACAAAGTTGTTTATGATTTTTCTTTTTTGACTTTCTTTTACTTTTTTTTTTTAGACACTTGTGTGTTAGAAAAAAAGGACATTATACAGACTTCGTAAGAAGACATGTCTGAAAAAAAAAAAAAGTCTGAGATTTTTTCCCCAAATGTTTTGAGGTTATATATGCAAAGAATGTTGTTAATGGCAATATCACAAATGAAACCATCTCACCGATCCACCGAAAAAACAAAAGTACAGTTTTCCCACTTCGTCATACGGCGTCTATCCCTCTATGTTTGAAGTTTATATTCTGTTCGGCACAGAAGTCTCTCGTAAGTGGTAGACAGTTAAAATTGTTGCATACTTCACAGTCATACACAGGTATTACATAAAATAACACTACAAGTGCTGTAAATAGGAAAACAACGGAGAGAAGACACACCCATATCAAGACGACTTTTTTCCGTTTGTCGTAGGGGCCGAAGGAAACGAAAGGAAGAAGAGCATACGAAAGAAGGAAGCCAAACACGAATCCGAACAAATGGGCGTAGTTGTCCACCCACGGAAGGAGGCCAATTAAGAAGAGCACTGTGGTGATACCAATTAATTTCAGAAGAGCCTGGTCAGGATGTCTCAACATTGGCCACACGTTGATTACTTCCACTATAATGCACGCCAGTAGGCCAAATTGTGCTCCAGCTGGACCAACCTATGGAAATAAAAATGTACATTTATATAAAAAAATAACTGATTTCATTTTACGCAAATTCTATCCTATCTTAATCCTAACTATATATAAAACTACATGAACTCACTGACATAAAATAATGGATACTTCCAGTTGACGTGGAAAGTTGAAATTTGGCTTGATTGTAGCTTTTCGGGACTAACTCACAAAAATATTGCTAAAAGCGAATAATTTTAATTTTTAGGGGATCTAAAGGGGAATGAAGAAATTCCCTATGTTATCTAAATGGGCTTTTTTTTGGATCTATAATATCACGTTTTAGGTACTTGCAATTGGAACAAAAACTTTAAATTCGGTATACTTGTAAGTTTTCGTTATCTTTTCCTATGTAAATCAGTTTAAAAAATATTTGAGTGGTTTTATGGGGAACTGAAAATTTCCCCCCATGTTATTTATATGGGATACCTTCTCCACCCCAAAATTATTGGGCATTTCCTGTAGGGTTACAATGATTAAATTTGGCATGATTGTATCTTTTCGGGACTAACCCACAGGAAAATTGCTAAAAGTGAATATTTTTAATTTTTAGGGAATCTAAAAGGGGATGAAGAAAATCCCCATGTAATTTAAATGGGCCTTTTTCTGGACCTATAATACCTAGGTACTTGGAATTGGAATAAAAACTTAAAATTCGGTATGCTTGCTCGTTTTTTATAGGATTATTTAACGTTATCATTAGAAATAAAAATTCCCAACTTCATAATGGTTTTATGGAGAACAGAAAAATCTTTCCCATGTTATTTATATGGAACATCCATCATCTACATCCCAAAATGTTTAGGCACTTCATGTAGGGCTACAATGATGAAATTTGGCATGATTGTATCCTTCCGGGAGTAACCCACAGAAAAATTGCCAAAACTGAATATTTTTAGTTTTTAGGGAGTCTAAAGGGGAAATGAAAACTCACCACGTTATTTAAATGGGCGTTTTCTTCGAGTACAAAATCTTATCTTTTAGGTAGCTGAAATACGAAAAAAAACTTGAAATTGTGGGTTTAAGAGGTGCGAGGCCATAATTGAGAGCAAACGTGGGATCTGGGGGCGCAGCCTCCAGCTAGCCAAAGGCTAGTTGTACTATAAAGCTTTTAACCTCGCATTTGTGCGAGTCTTGACTTGTCTAATATATTTCAATTTCAATCATTTTTTTTATACTCGAAAATTCATCCGTCTTCAGGGATGAATTTTCTACTTCATGTAAGCGTGAATCTTCTGAATCTTTAATTCCTTCATTTCCTTGTGTAGCTATTTTAATTTATAAGAAAATTACTATTTTCACAATGATGCATAGGTTGTACGCGGAAGTTAGAACCGTTGTCCATTATTAAACAAAAAGTTTGGTGATTTACTTACAACCTATGCATTACTGTACCTGGCAACAGCAAACACAAGACTAAATGGACAAGCATATTCCAGAAGTGATGGTCCTAATTTATATTTCGTGTTTTTCCATAAACTAAACTATAAATTAAGTATACAAGGAAATTAAGTTTAAATTAAAGAAGAATTAGCAGACTCAGAAAATGGATTCAGTAAAGAAAGTGGTTGAAATATATTGCACAATTCAAAACTCACGCAAATACATGAAGAACAAGGGTATTATTTTATTTCTACGTATATTTATATTTCATTTATAAAACACATTTTGTACTCGACGAAACTTGTATGCACAAACAGTACAGTTACTAGAAATTCACTGGATTAAATCACATTTCATTGTTAACAAAATATTGGCAACTTATCAATGAATCCTCCCTTGGAAAGCCTAAATAGTTTTCAGACGTTTCGGAACTCAAAGCTGGTTCCGTCCTCATTGACAAAGTGAAAAGGATTAAAACGAATAGGACAAAAAAGGTATAAAACAAGGAATACATACCACTAAATGAATAAATGTGACGTAACGAGTTGATTCTGAAATGTGACGAACAGAGCGAAGTGCGAAAGGAGTGAAAATATACGAGGGTTGGGGCAAAAGTCATGGCAACTATTTTTTTCTTGCAGATATATGAGCGGATCACAAACTTCTATGTGTCGTGTGGAAGTTCTGCAGGCATAGTGTGTATGCAGAACAACAGATGGTTCTCTGATAGCTGGTAGTAGCACAGCGAGGGCTATGAAATCAGTCAGTTGGTGAGTGTCGTGCGAGATGGAAGTAACCCCTGTTGAGCAGCACGCTTACATTAAAATAGCCGTTCTCTGAGGGAGAAATGCGATGGAATGTCACAGTGAATTAGTGGAAGCCCTTGGGAATAATTCCCTACCATACCGAACAGTAGGAAGGTGTTAGGAAAGTTTCAGCAAGGACGTGTGTCAACCAGTGATGAGGAACGTTCGGGACGACCTGTCAGTATGCAGACCGACGTGGTACGTGCCGTCATTGAGCAGCTCCTGAATGAAGACAGACGATGGACGCTACTGGAGTTGGCGGAGGCAAGTGGCATCGAGAAACGCACCGTCCACAGGATATTACGTAATGAGCTGCAACCACGCAAAATCGCATCACGGTGCGTACCGCATGCACTGACGGAAGTTCAGAGGTGGATGCTCTATGCAATATGCTCCGACCACCTTGCACACTGGCAACAGGACGGCGATCAATTCTTGTCACGAATAATCGCCATCGATGAATTTTGGTCCAGGGCATACGAACCAGAACTGAAACGGCAGTCCGCGGGGACATGCTGGATCACCAAGGAAGCAGAAGTTCCGACAGAATCCTTCCCCAGTCAAATTGATGGTGATCATCGCGTTGACGTCAAGGGTGTTATTTTAGGGCAGCTACTGCGACGTTGGGGATGGGAAGAATTGGAGCACCCACCGTACTCTCCTGACATTTCGCCCTGTGATTTTGATCTCATTCGAAAGATTAAGGAACCACTACGTGGTAGGCGGTTTGCAACACGCGAGGACATTGTTAATGCTGTGTGCGAACAGGTGATTCGATTCACACATGGTACGGCAAATGCTGAGGCGGATGGTATTCAGCGCCTCCCATATCGTTGGCAGCGTGTGGTGCAAGTAGCAGAGGATTACTTTGAGGTCTTTAGGCCCAGGTTTGTCATGTCGACTGTATGCGTACTGTGTTGTCATTCTTTTGCACCGTGAAAGCCATATTGCCCTGTATACTACCGTAAAAAATTAGTGTGTTACGATATTTCAGTGCTATTCATTGTCCACATATGTAGTTAACACCTTGTCCTGTCGTCTGTATATGTCACATTTTTCAACCGGACTGGTATCTTCAAGAAAAAAAAATAGTTGCCATGACTTTTGCCCCAACCCTCGTATATATATATATCACCCGATTTAAAAGTTATTTTGTTGATCCACTAAATAAGTCAGGCATTTACCGCGTTCAATGCGAATGTAACTCCTCATATATAGGCAAAACGAAACGCAATATTAACACTCGAATTTAGGAACATATTAGACAAGCAAAAAAGTCACAAGAAGAGGGCGTGTCAGGATTAGCGCTTCATTTAAAACACCATACACATAATATAAAACGGTTAATGTAATAGGGTCAGCAAAAACCGAGAAACAACGGGAAATAGAAGTATCATTCTTTATTCATAAATACAAACCTCTTTGAATCTGGATACCGGCAACATTGATAGAATTTGGTTACCTACCTTTGATGCATATTTTGAGTTTGAGAATAGTAACGTAACATATTTTAATAGATCCGCGCTATCTTCGATTCATCACTCCTTTTGCACTCCGCTTTGCTCGTGACATTTCTCAATCTACTCTTAACGTGACATTTATTCATTTAGTCGTATATATTCCTTGTATTACAGCTTTTATCCCTTATCAGTTTTAATCCTTCTTACCTTGCCACTGAGGACAGAATCAGCTTTGAATTCCAAAAAGTCTGAAAAATATTTAGGCTTTCCAAGGGAGGATTCATTGGTAAGTAGACAATTTTCTGTTAATTTGAATCATCCTCTAATGCGCCTATATAATTGGCACATTTTATTGTATTCTGAACTTTGGCCGTTCCATATCATACCTTAACAACTATGAGAGAAAATAAATATAGGTTCACATTATCATGATGCATGCCCGCCATTTCCAGTGATTCAATGCTTCACTCTTGAAACTTCAGAAAGACCGCTATATTTGACCGCAGAGGTTTGTTCGGGAGTAGCATACCTTTATTTTTATTTTTATTTTTTTTTATTTATTACAGTACTTTTTCTTTTAGGTCACTTTCTTGTTTTTTTTTTCTTTCTTTTGTTAGAGCCAATTTATTGCAACAAATTTCACCCACTATCATACTATGAAGTTTTGTACACATACGTAAACCCGATGATAACACAATATTTTCAAATAGTTTTTGCTCTGAAAATATTGCGCTACGGTAAAAATAATTAAGTTATCTCAAATGTATTTAGACTGCGCATATGCGTAGACAACGTCAGTTAATTAAGCATTTCTTCAGCACATTGCAGAGTGGTTCAGTGCTAGTTAGAGACAACAGTATAATAATAATAATAATAATAATAATAATAATAATAATAATAATAATAATAATAATAATAATAATAATAATAATAATAATAAAAACTTCCTAAAATGTTACTTACAGCAATTAAAACAGGGAGGAAAATTATATTATTCAGTTTGCACTTAATAATCCTAAGATGTCCAGCTTTAATCAAACAGAAACGAACTAAAAAAAAAAAAAGCAAAATATATTCCTCACTTACCTCTGCTCTATATGGAACAAAAATGGCACTTGCTAAATTGCCTGCTACTCCAGAACCAAGATAAATAATGCCAATACGAAGTGGCCCTGCCAATTTTTCCAAGTCTCTCATAAGGAAGTACTGAACTACTAATGTGATTAACAAGTGAACTAGCCTGAAATATAGAAGAGAGAAAAACATATTGTTATTATTCTTCCTCAGAATAAAAAGACTTTTAATATACACACTATCACCCATAGGTTTCATCATTTAATGTCAGTCAATTATGTTATGAAAATTTTTCCTTCTCATTCATATAGAAGTTTGTCGATATAAGAAAGACAATCAGAATACAGAAGGTGATTCGGTTTATATAGGACAAATTTTGAATAGTACACACCTTGCAAGAAACCTCTCCGCTACTACCGATGGTATCCTATTGGACTTCATAGAAGCAAATTCTAGCGAAGCACGAGCAAGGGAGTTCGGTTCTACTCCTTTTTGCAAGTTTTCCAGAGACCATGGATGCCAATGTTGGAAACTTTTTTTTTTTTTATATACATATATAAAGACAAAAGTTACAGAAATTCATTGGACTAGTATTATAGCTCTTCACAAAAATGTCTCGAAACTGAATGAAACTAACTCCTAAATCCCGTTCCATTTCCGATAAAAACGCAGAGCTCTGCTGGTTTGCCTTGAAGCCGTGTCTAATGGATCTTCACCTCCCATTCACACCGTACAACTGTGGAATGTTGATCCGAAGGATAAGTGTCATAATGGATTCCTAGAAGTATATTGCATTCACTTTTTTTTTTTTTTTTTTCTTTTTTCTTTATCAATCTATATATCAGCAAATTCCCTACATAACTGAATCCTGTAACAATTATAAACTCACATGGGAAACTTTCGCGGAAATGGCGAACAAAGTTACAGTAGTTTTAGTATCGCTGTCACGGTATGTCAGCGCCCGAATATGACCATCAACAATGATATGGATGTATGCTTCATTTATTGTAAGGACTGTCTGACATTTGGACCATGCCACGTGCTTTTCACACAGTTTACTGAAATTCGTTTTTCATTCTGCAACGTAGCGCGCGAACAAGTGATAGGGATATACGGGTTTTAGGGACGCACCTCAGCCGAAGTCGCTTAAGAATGGCACAGTTAAGGTGCCAAATTGAATCGCTGAACCATCGAACGCTGAGGCGGTAGATTTTTCTGGAACGTCAATCAGCGGATCCATTACAGCATTGTAGGTGTCGTTTTTCTTGGAGCCCACTTCCTGGTCTTTTCGTAGGCGACTGTTTTGCAACGGGCTCTTGGTTTGTGTAATGGGCCTCAAAAGCTTTTGTAGTAGTTACATTCGCTCGAATGTGAATTCGTTCTCCCGACACTAAGTATGCGTATGTAGGAAAAACGAGCATTCCTTCTCAGTAACAGATTAATTTAGACGTCATTTGATGACTCAGCTACAATTTCAAACTACCACCTACACTACTGCTCACGACCAAGGGCGCCGATTTCTCTGTAAACCTGGAGGGGACGGGGGGCATTCAGATGCGGAAGGTATATATATATATATGAAGATTTTAAGACAAATTGCATTCAAATTATGCCAAATATTCATAAATACAATAGGGGGCCTACATGAGCTTTGCCTTCCCCCCCCCCCCCCCAAGGATCGGCGCCCTTGTTCACGACAGCAGATGCATCGTTCTAGTGTCATTGCCCAGATGGCATTGGCATTCCTAACTTGGTCCAATATAAATCAAATGACCTTAAGTGTTTCATATTGCTAACGAGTTAGAAAGTATTGGAAAAAGAAACAAGACCGAACATGAACATGATTAAAAAGAAGGAATTCTTTGAAAAGTTACATTTATATTCTGAGGATGTGTTAGAAGATGTTGTGGGAAGAAAACGAAGGAAAAGAAAAAAAAAGCAATTGATAAATACACAACTTGCCAGTAATGACACACAACATCCATAAAGTCAATAACTGACCAGTGATGTACACTGTATAGAGGTTTCTTGACTTACATAATAGTTCGAGATTACTTTTATTTCCCCAGGAAACTTCCAATTTCTTTTTATAATACTTTTCATCTGTGTTCTTTACGTTTAAAAGCTTGTTGTTACAAATCATTGAATGCATGCCTTAAGAAAATACCGAATGTAAAATATTTCGACAGATAATTTTGTGTCTGAAACCTGAGTAAGTCTATGTTTGCCTTGAAGCACCTTATATGAAACATGAGACTTTAGTATCTACAATAGTATCAATAAAAAATAAATGAACACAGAGTAATTCATATATTTATATAAAAGAACAAAGCTTACCCAGCATGTAAAAATAAGGAAGTCCAAAGGCGATAAAACTGGTCAGGGACTTCTGGGTTATAAAAGGGAATCATACCACACACATCATCGAGACAAGATACCTACGGAAATAAGTAAAATAAAGACACTTACGACCAATTTATCACCAGTTTCAAATTAAATTCTTAGCTAATTTTCACACCTCATTAAGCACAAGAAAAAATTTGCTAGTCATAGGCTGATTACTTTAAGAGGAAAAAGAACTAGTGGACTAGTGTTACTAGTACTAGTAGTAGAACTAGTGGTATTTTTTAATTATTTAATTACAAAAAAGATCATGAAACACTGTACATTTAATCCAAGTTTTGGTATTTACGTTTTTCTAATATTGCATATGTTTTCAAACACTTCTAATAGCTTCTACCCTCTAAAGGTATTGAGTTGATTTTGAGTTTAACGTCCCGTTCAGCAGCGAGGCTATATGAAACGTGAACCTACTGATTAAAGTGGAATCCGAACCATATGAGCTCCCACCAGGAATCGGACCCGGGTCTCCAACGCCAAAGGCGCGTACGCTAACCGCTTAGTCACGAAGGAGCTCTAAAAGTATGGACACTGTTTCAGAAACTAAGAATTATATGTTTCAAATAATAACAAAAATTAATGAAATTGTCCAATTCACAAGAACTGGCCTATTTATTTATGACATCAATATTTTAATTACAACAACACGTTAAAACAGCCTGGAAATTACATTCAGTTTAGTGAAGAACTGATTAAAATATCAGTAAGTAAATTTTAATTTTTTACTTTCCTCTTCACTAAAATTTATGTGAAATGTTATTCGCAACTCGATGTAAACAGTAAAGAATGAATGATTTAGGTTAAATAATAAAAAATCAGCAGTTTTGCAAAAAAAACAGCTTCAGTAGTGGTAGCTCGTGGTGATATACAATTTTCTAATGGAAAAACTACACACTTTTTTCAGTTAAAGTGTAGGTTTATTAAATCCGTAACTGTTGAGCAAATTCTAACAGCAAATTTCGTTAGAATTGACGAAGTAACACCGAATATTATACAACTAGTTTGATACACGTAATAAATTTCTCTTTAAAACAGTACTTTCTAACAGTATTCAAAAGTAGCAATAGTAATTCCGTTCTAAAAGAGTCATCGTTATGATCAAGAATTTAACAGATTTCAATTCTGTTAGTACTTTAAAAGAAACCAGAAAGTCTAAAGAAATGTTAAATGCGAATAATATAATACCATTACCAGAACATGGATTTTTTATTTAGTTATTTTTTTTATGTATCGTCATACACATAATACAGGGTGTTAATGAACTATACCGACAAACTGGAAGAGGTGATTCCTTCCATCAAAATAGGAGAAAAAGTTCATATGGACCTGTGGGGAAAAGTGCATAGTTTCGGAGCTAGGGCTGTCCAAAATCGCGAAAAAGCCAAATTTAAAGAGGCCCTATTTCGAAATTGAGAGACTGTAGATGGTGGTCCTTATCAGCGTAAAGGAAGTCATGAATACGCAATCCAAAAATGCATATATCATTAATGTTCAATTGGTGTTCAGAGTATTCCCTGCAGGGAGAAATTCCCAGACATGACATCAACGGAATTTTGAGATATGCTCTTACTTGATCATTGGCCCAGAGTAGGCAAATGATAAGCCTTGATAGTAGTGAACACGGAATCATTTGGTACAATGTCGGAGGTCTTAAAGATCGTCAGCATCACGGTCTCTCGTACTCGGTAAAACGCATGCTGCGATGTTTTCTTTCACACTTATAAGTGAAGAAAACGTGAAATAAACCATGAGTAAATACATCGCATCACACGTTATTCCGAACAGAAAAAAAAAAAAAAAAAAAAAAAACATGGGGCTGCTGGTTCCTAACACTTTCGACTTCCCTCCGAAGCATTGGATGTCCATTGTTGTCAAGGCTTACCTCCTGCCTACTTTGGACTCTCCTTGAAATCAGGATATATCTGAAAATTCTATTGAGAGCATATCTGAGAATTACACCCTGTAGGGGATACCCTGTACACTTATTGAAAATTGATGAAATATCCACTTTTGGATTGTGTATGCGTGACTTCCTTTACGCTGATAAGGACCAGCATTCACAGTTTCTGAAATTCGAAATAGGGCCTGTTAAAATTTAGCTTTTTCGCGATTTTGGACAGCCCTAGTTCTGAAACTATGCACTTTTTGCCATAGGTCCAAATGAACTTTTTCTCTTATTTTGATGTGAGGAATCATCTCTTACAGTTTGTCGGTATAGTTCATTAACACCCTGTATATAACAAATAATATGCTATTAATATCTTTGTTACACTTTTAAAGGTATTTGACACTATTAGTCATGATTTTCTACTTGAAAGTCTATGTTTTTGTGCCACTAAGAGAACTAGCTAATAAATGTATTTCAAAAGTTCGGTATTAAAATCATAGTTGGAAAAAAATAAGATTGTGAAAAAAAAATATTAAATTAAAAAGTAATGTTATACAAAAATATAACAGTTAAAAACTAACTTCAAAATAATTGATTAAAACTGAAACTGGTTGCTTTTACTACAATTCAATATGGACTGTCTTGAGTTGGAAAAGTTAATGTCAAATTAAAAGAATAAAGTTAGGAGAATGGAAAAATTAATCTATAATTGTGAAAAGTCAATGATTTAAACTTTTTGCGTTTCAGTTACTTTTATACTTCTGCAAGAGACATTATACATATACTAGTGCAGTAATTAACGTTGTGAAACCACTTTTGAAGTTTTTGATATAAGTCACAAGAAGTCCTTGGAGAATACCCATTTCACATATTTTTTGAGAAAAAAATAATGATTAATTTTTTAATCATTACTGATATTTTTAAGGATTATTAATTAAAAATTAACCCCTGAAAAATTTAATTGATTAAATTAAAAGTTCACAAAATTTTTAACGATTATTGTTTTAATCATTAGTAATAGTTTTGACGATTATTAATTATATGTCTTAAGTGAATATTAATAAGTGATTATTAATAATTATATGTCTTAAGTAAATACAAAGCAAAGACATTCTTTTCAAGTTTCACTTTAGTTATAATATAAGAAGTACATCCTCTACCTGAGAGCAAAGAGAAGCCTCCTCATGGAAGTAGCCCTTGACAAAATCACAGTATTCCTTTGTGGTGATACGGCATTCACCGTGAATGCCAATGCAGCAGGGGTGGCCAATCACTTCACATATCATGTGCTCAGCGGTTTTATCTTTAAAAAGCGGGATGGAACTTGTTTTCCGACAGATAGGCCACTTGGTGATGTCATCCGGCCACTCGTACGGCGCAATCGAAGCAGGAGCTTCACAGAACCTTAAAATAAAATGCACCAACTTTAGTACCAAATAAAACTAAAATACAAATACATTATTCATATTATATAATATTCTTATTAGTAGACCACTTAAAGTTCTTTTTTTTTTTTTTCATAGTTATCGAGTAGTGAGTACTTCGACTCCGCTTTAATAGTATTTTGCTTCTTCTCATTAGCACACTTAATTATATTGATAATTCATTCCCTAAACTACTTTGAAAGTTTGGAAATAATGTAGATTTTCATACTGCTGCATATTTATTTTAAGTGATATACCGTGTTATAGGATTAGGATATTTTTATTGTTCTTGAGCTTGCCTAAGACAATAGACAATGTCAAATGTGTCTTTATATTTTGTATAGTTTGGTATTAAATTTACAATACAACATACATACTTAAACCCACACATACTACATATATTAGTTTACAAGAAACAAATTACACTCAAATTATATAAAAATACTCAAGAATAATATAAAAAGAATTGAAACAGACTAAACCTAGATTATATTCATATATCTTGTCTATTAAGTGTAGTAGACATCTTCTGTTTCCTATGAATCAGTACCACGTAGACCAACTGGTTAATAACAGTTTGCTAAATAGCATTTACAATGTTCATCTTAAGACACTTCACTGACTATTCTACAAGCTTTGTTTTCTCATAACAAAACATCATATTTATAAGCACTTCTGCCTTAGAGTATTAGGTTATTTGCAATAACAGTTTTGAAAAATGTAATACACCGAAGATAAATTTTAGGAAAGGTGTATTACATTGTATTAAACATAGTAGCCAAGACCATTTTCGACATACTACGAGTTTTCCATGATAATTATACACCTAATGTATAAACTTTGTATTATTCGGGTTTTGATTGGGATTCATCGAAACTGAATATCTGTAACTATGATATAATAATAATAAACATGTATTCCGGCCCATTATAAAGTTTGTAACAATTTCTTATTCTTAATTATCAAGATCTATCAGATAATTACATGAATTTAGAAACATATCACTAACATATAGGATAGATTTGGAGATGATACAAGCATTTAATGGCAAATCATTCATCATTACAATGAGAAGAAGTACTCTGGGAGGGATCCTTGTAGTACTCCGTGTTTTATTTGAGTATTTTCAGAATACTCCATTTACGCCAACAATCTGAGTACGAGCTTCTAGATATGTTTTGAAAACACACTCATTAGTGTAAGCTGCGAGTTCACAAATTTTGATTTATCATTTCACTACTTCATATTATTTACAAAATTAATTATTATATTAGAGTTTGAGTTATAATTTTTATTTTTTACTCCATTAAATGATTATACGGAGTAGATATATACAGAAATTAATGAGTATCTCGTATATTATTACAATATTGACAATCTTTTGCATATGTAACGTACAACAAAATGTATAATATGGGCAAACTATGAAATATTTCCACGTAAAATGAGTGTGTTGTAAAATAAGTATTTGTTTCTTTTTCTTAGTAGCGTAATTATAAGGGGTGTGTGTGTACTGTAGTATTTACCTTTTCTTTCGTTGTGCAGGGGTGAAGTAATTACACTCTTTAAAAAGTTGTCAAGAACTGCATTTAAAACTATATTTTTGAGAACACATCAGAGTTTTTCTATCCTTCCAAAATTAATACATTTCCCTTCCACTGCATAAAAGAAAATAAAAAGGAACTTACTTTGGATCCAATCCACACACAGAACCTGATATTCTTCCACCACCAGCATGGTTGTCTTGGTCCAGCCATTTCTGCCACGTGGATATTGTTTT
Source organism: Thermobia domestica (assembly GCF_964235325.1). Classification (NCBI taxonomy): domain Eukaryota; kingdom Metazoa; phylum Arthropoda; class Insecta; order Zygentoma; family Lepismatidae; genus Thermobia; species Thermobia domestica. Next base: position 213,135,648 of record NC_137464.1, read on the forward strand.
CTGAAATTTTCCAAATAATTTACAATATCAGAAGTTGTCCCGTATATATAGTACATAGTTTAGACCATTTATACATTTTTACTAGTTATAAATTAATCAAAAATTTCAAATAAATTTTGATATATAAAATTGAGTATCACAGAAAAAGAAAAACAATGAAGCAAAATGCAATAAATTTATTTTTTAAAACGGAAAATAAATAATGCGTGTTGAATATTTACACATGAAACATACAATGATAAAATTACAAGTTAAAGGTTTGAAACATGTGCTTAGAAGGAAAACAATGATTACTTTTTAAAGATCAGAATGTCCTGGTCAGCAATGATAAAAATGCTATACATATTACAGCGATATATCCCTATTATAATTAATCTGTACCTATATTATCAACATTGATCAGAGGCGCAATAATTAAGCATATAGCTTAGATGTAATTAAAAGAAAGAACGTTGTTATTGACAGGACATGTTGTCATGAAAAAGATTATTATGGACGTATACACGAAATGGACGAATATAGATGGAATATGTTTGTGTAAAATAAAAGGAATAAATCGATGTTAGTTGGTATGTATAATGTTATGACATATTAATCTGAAGTTGATAGGTTTATTGTAATAACTTGATATATCTGCGAATTAGGGCTAAAGTGTTTATTCGCTTTATCTGGTGCCGAAGACACGGGACTATACTACACTATTTAGTTCCGAAGAATAGTAAGAACTGAGTTTATGTGCATACGTATATATGCCTTTTTATGAGTTTCACTACTTTGAGAAGTGGGAAGAGAATACAAAGAATTGCTAATATGCAGAATTCCGAGATTGAAGAAGTACCCAGCATTTCAAATGAAACCATACCTGGAAATGCCGTAACTCTGTCTGAACATTCCTATTCTAACCTTATTGATATGTTTAGTCAACTACTTGATACTAAATTTGATCAACAACAAACTAAATTGGATCAACAACAAAAATTGAATGATGAAAAGTTAGAACAGATGCAGAAATTGAACGATCAAAAGCTGAAATCAAACGATGAAAAGCTAGAACAGATACTAGCGCAGCATAAATCTCTTTCAGATAAAGTACAAGATGTACAAGAAAGGTTCGATCGGCTACAGCATAGTTTGAAAGAGGATTTGCACGTATTGATTAAAAGGGTGAACGGTACTGATGTGAATAAGAAAGTAGAACCGGAAGAAGGTCAGAAGAAAGTCGATGGACGAAATGAAAATATTGAAGAACAGGATGGAAATGAAACAATTGAACCTGTGACGAATGGTGATGCGGAAGATGCTACAATTGAAGAAAAACCGTCATCTCCGGCCAAGGAAACCTCCACTACCACTACAGGCGTATTCAAAATTGAAGTGAAAGGTCTACCGAGATTATACCGGTTAGAGAAATTGAAGAAATTGTTGACAGACGATTTGAAGTTGGGAAGCCATATTATTAAGTCGCCGAAGAGAGCGAGTTCTTGGATTTATTTGATCTTCAAAACTGAAGAAGACCAACAGATGGCAGTAAAGATTTTGAATGGATACAGTTGGAAGAAGCGAGTTCTTTCAGCCGAAGTTGTCGAAGCTGATCAACGTAAGCGAAAATTGGAAAACTCTGTTGATAAGGATTATAAAAAGGCGAAAGTTCAGTTATCCGTAGAAGACAGAATAAAACAGGCTACAATACCTTTGTGGGATGTTATTTATAGAGAACAGTTGAAGAAGAATACTGAAGAAATAAAATCTTCACTCACGCGACTAATGGATTTGTTGCCGAGAAGGAATTTAGATTTAACAAATTGGGCAGAAGAAAGAAAAGAGAAGAATGAAGGACTTGCTGACTTTCTGAAGCATTCGTCTATAGAGAAGATTACGGATGATTTGAAAGATTATGTCCAAAACAGAGAAAGAAACTGCTTGAACGTAACATCGCTCTATTTCCAGATCTTCAATGAAAAGGAAGAAGGTGAGAAACCTCCACCACTACAGCTGTTGTTCAAGAAAGAATATGTGAAAGAAACTATATGTGACATGAATTTTCGAGTATCTCCAGATTATTATTTTCAAGTGAATACTTTGATGCTGTATACTTCCATCGCAGAAATGGTTGAAGTTGACGAAGAAACTTCCTTGGTAGATGTGTGTTGTGCCATTGGAGGAATTGGATTTATTCTTGCTAAGAAATGTGCTCAAATTCTTGGCATAGATACGTTGAATCAGACAATTGAAGATGGCTATATTCTCGTTTGTGACTCCTTGTTTAGTTTGATTGGATCTTTCGGACATGTAACTTGGATTTGAGTTACGGAGTTTGAGAAGGCTGTATTTAAGTAATTTTACTTTAAATAACGTTATGATTTTGTTTATTATCAGTACTTTGTTCGAATAATAACATTTTGTTCAGAAGGGGAAAACAAAATATTTTTATGCCGATATATTATGTATATTTTGTTTTATGTTATTTAATCTTGTTGAGTTCATGTCTATGATCGCGGTTGCTGAATTTATGTTAGCATATGTCTTAATATTATGTGCCTTACTTAATATTTGTGTTCCCTAGTATTTAAAGTCTCTCTTATGATATACCTACTGTTTTGTATATCTTTATTTCATCTTATGTGTTCAAAAGAGATTCGATTGTATTAACTTGAAATCCATGACAGTGAACTTAAATTGAAGCTTTTAAATGTAATTATTACCTTCTGATCTTGTTGTTGACGTGTGATATGATGGCAATCTTAATTGTAAATAATGTTGTTTGTATATGAATGTTATCGCTCAATGTAAAAGAGGAACAATTAACTAGTAACTCTGTGTAAGTCATCAGTTACTTATAATTTTGAATAGACCCACAAATAATATTTTTTAATGAATCGACACTTTATGATATGTGATTAGTAATAAAAGAAAAATGTTGTTATAAATGAATTGATATATATATGGAGAAAGAAGAGAAGAGAAAACTACTTATATTGAGGTAATAATAATAATTAATAGGAGAGTTGATGTAATAATAATTAGTACGAGGGCTATTCAAAAAGTGAGTGTTTTGAAAATATACAGGGTTCTTTCCTTCACTGTAACACTGTTACGGAATTCCCGTTCTGGGCGACATTTACAGCGATATATCCCTATTATAATTAATCTGTACCTATATTATCAACATTGATCAGAGGCGCAATAATTAAGCATATAGCTTAGATGTAATTAAAAGAAAGAACGTTGTTATTGACAGGACATGTTGTCATGAATAAGATTATTAGTTTATTATTGATAGGACATGTTGTTATTGACAAGATTATTAGTTGCTATGGGAAAGCTCTTTACGGAGATATACACACGAAATTAGAGGATACGTATACGAAAGATATGGTTGCTGTTGATATTTAATGTACGTATAAAACAGAAGAATAAATCGACGATATCTGGATGCAATTTATGGTTAGTGATTAATAGTTGGTATATTTATTATAATGACGTAGTGATTTTAAGATACGTAAAACGAATCAGGGCTAAAGCGAAGTATTTATATATATATTTCGTTTTAATATACAGTACATCAGTATTTATTTCCTTTTTGTACATGAAGATAGAATTCCGTAAAAAAATTTCACTCTATAAGTCATTTAATTTTCATAAATAAGTACAAAAAAGTAATATATTCATTTTACTTGCAATTTTTATTACGTTATTACATTTGTAGATTCTGGCCTATGATACATATACATATATATATATATATATATATATATATATATCTGTAGATAACTTAAAGTTCAGCTTCATCGTATTATAACAAATTATTAACAGTTATATCTTGTTTTAAGCTCTTCAAGGAAGAAGTCCCAAGATATTTCTTGCTTTTTGTAATTTTGATTTCTTTCAGCAATCGTCTAAAATATTTTTAAATATAACTTCGTCTTTAACAAGTTGTATTGTTTTACTAAAGCTAACTTTATTAATGTAACAGTCGCATATCACAGATATTGTAAACTCAGTTCACTTGAAAAAGTCATAAAATAATATATACAGTATGGCGCTAAATTCGTTGTACAAAAGCAGAGGAGTGATTCCTGAGAGTAAAACAAGCAAAAAAGTTCCAATAAGCATAGGGCGAAAACTCCATCGTTTACGTGTTATAGGCTGCCGAAAACATGAAAAAATGAATTCTAAAGGTCCATGGCTCCAAAACTATGGGACCTATCATAGTCGGGTCAAGACTTCACTTAGGAACTAGTATGTGCCCTATCAAAAAAATGCGTGTTTCAGAATCCTGAGGTGCTTCCACAACAATTTTTAAAGAGGGAGTTTGACTACGGGTCTATGATATAAAGTACTCTCCAACTACCTGCATAAAAATTGTTGCGTGAGTACCTTAGGATTCTAAATTTTTGGATAGAGCACATACTAGTTCCTAAGTGAAGTCTTGACCCGACTACAGTAGGTCCCATAGTTTTGGAGCTATGGACCTTTAGAATTCATTTTTTCATGTTTTCGGCAGCCTATAACACGTAAACGATGGAGTTTTCGCCCTATGTTTATTGAAACTTTTCTGTTTGTTTTACTCTCAAGAATCACTCCTCTGCTTTTGTACAACGAATTTAGCGCCATACTGTATACACATTTCCCTAATATAATATAATATTATATATATATATATATATATATATATATACAAAATGTATTCCTTTTGTAATAGAAATCTCGTATTAGTTTCTTCTGCTTCCTATCCTCATGTTCATAATACATAGTATTCCTGTAAGCATCTCAACAACTAAAGTAATTAGTTTGAATTTTTGAGAATGGGAACTATAAAGATTTAATCGGGTAGAGATGTCAATTATTAAACAAGTGAAATCAGACGAAATCTTGGGATTCTTTGTGTTGCTGTATAACGGCAATATTTATGGACAAAATATCTTTCTTTATCAGAAACTTGCAAGAATAAACATATATAAATGTTACGTACCTAGAGATCTTGCTATAACCAGATTTCACTGCTGAGAATTCAAACTACTACTATTACTACTACTATCACAATAATAATAATAATAATAATAATAATAATAATAATAATAATAATAATAATAATAATAATAACATGGCGGCATGCACATATCTTGAATCAGCCTTCACTTTCTCTATGCCTAATTTATAGGCAACATATGATTTACAGGGTGGTCTCACCTAACATAGTGAAACCCAAACTCATGACTGAAGGTACAGTAACCAATTCATTACTTGTATCTCTATAATTAAGATAGCACATAAGACTTACGGAATCTAACTTCTACTCACATATTGTATCAACAGATTGTCTAATCGCAACTTTATTAAAAATCATTGCTTTCCTTCTTGAGTAATAGTATAAAATTATATATATATATATATAAATCATGCAAATATAATAATGTATCAACTTTAACATGCAAAATAATCTTGAAAATATATACATATATAATATCTTAACTCATTCTCATATAGACATTGAAACATGCAATGATGCTTGTTGCTGTTCATACCTTAAATTATATTTTAAAAATGCGTAACTAAATTCACGCTTTATTTACTAACATTCACAATACATTTACAATTATTGAAAATTGCGTGTTTTGTAACATAGAACAAAGAAATAGTTTTTATTTCATTTCAAGTTAAATGTGGAAAAAGAACCATGCAGCCAATTCAGACAAATTAATTAGAATTTAATGAAGGGTTGCTATCTGGTTTTCCAATATAAATGAAATTATATTGATGAGAATTTCATATATTTAAATATATATATTATTTCCGATAAATTTTCTCGTTTTACGTTTTAAATTATTAACACAAAACGGAAAGTAAAATTCCCGCTATATCCGAAGTAGTCTTCTTATAAATAAACTTCATGAAATCAAGAAAAATTATTTATATTATAACAAAATACTACACTAACTATTTGAAAATAAATTATAAACAAAAGCTATTGTTACTGATTGTGATATGTCACCTTTTTAAAGTCCTCGAAATTTTAATAAGTTAAAATAAATGCAGATATACCATAGCGGAAACTATTATATATAATATTTTGCTATCGACCAATTGACAATTCGTCTATAGATATGCTCTAATCTTCGTTGAAAGATCAAAAAAGGCGAAAAATCGTTGCCTGTATAAATACCATTTTCGTCCAAAATATACTTTAAAATATCGTATGATCGCTCAAGTAAGTTACTGTATTTTGCAACATGCTATCTTCTAGTTGTTATTGTCATGTTATAAATGACTATAACCGTTACAGAATATCAAAACACGGGACTAACTATTGTCACTAATTGCTATCGGTATCGAATTCATTGACTTTGAACACGTATTACAGTGTGTTCGTAAAATATTAATGAAGTTACAACAGTTAAAATTCGAGACAAAATCAGCAGTAGAAGACACAGAAACTCTTGAAGTTTTTCGAATAAGTGGATTCAATGGCATATGTGCGAACGTGTTAGAAGGCTGAAAGTGCTAAAGTATATTATTCATCGTGATTACAGTACTAAGAAAGATTTCATGTTTTTGTGGCTCGCAAAATTTGAGTCAGTTACCTGTGTTACACGAAAATATCATGGTGTTTTTAAGTGAAGTAACCTACTTCGCGAAAAGAACATGTACTGTTGTGATACAACTCAGAAAAACGGGCAACCTATTGAAGTTTTTTACATTAAATAGTTTCTGGAAATGTTGAACAGCATGCAATGCTCCCAACACTGAACAAAGTCACTTTTCAAGAGATACAGGCTTTAACATTTTACCACATTGATACAAGATTCCTCGAATCAAGGATTTGCTGAGCGACGTGTCAGACGATGACGATGGGTAGCCTGGCTCCTAAGCTCTACAGATCTTATTTCTAGAGATAAGGGGCTATGTTAAATACCAAATGTTCTCTTTTCCTATCATAAACTTGGGCCATTTCAAAGACAGACCTGATGCTGTTTCGTCTATCACAGCGGATGTTCTCCATTGTTTGTATGGCAAGAATTCTAATATACTGGTGTATCCATGACAATTATAGGAGCGAACATCGAAATCTACTGACCAGGAAGAAAGAAAGAAAAATGAACTTGAGGAGTTCTCTTCCGTTTGTAACTAATAGCATAGTCTTTCGCGATTTCTTCCAAATTCGTGATTGTCTTTAACTCCACTGATGTTCTATTGACATGATATATTCGTATCTCTATTGATTTGAGTTTCCTGTATGAGAATCATATTGTTAGATTTCACTTGTTATAGTTAACAGAAGTATGTAGATAATCCTTTAATAATGCAAGTGAGCATCACTCCACTTATGAAGGAAAATAAAAGAGATTATATTATTTGTAAATTTACTTAGTAGAGAAAATTTAATAGATATATTAGTAAGGAATTTCCGGATTACCGAAAAAAATAGTCCTTTTAAGAAATCTTTATTAGAAGCATACACTGAATTTACTTATCATTTAACAGGTTAACGTTAATTTCAAATTAACTCAACAAGTTTTTTTAATGTATTTTCCCGTAATTCTTGTTCAAAATAGCAATTAGTGAATCTCTTCCTCCGAAATTTTCATTAAGTTACAAGCCAAAGTTTGATGGCCTATGACTCGGGAACCAAAGAAATGCACAGGAAAATATGTGTACTAAGCACATCAGGTCTTTCTTTATGTCAGGATCGGATGAATTTAGTACATCATGTGCGATATATATTTATGTATATACACATTATTCTTGTTATTTTTTTTAAGACAAATGAAATGAAGGACAATAAAATGTAAAATAAAAATTAGAAATGGAATAGCTATTTTTAAATATATATATATATATATATATATATATATATATATATATATATATATATATATATATATATATATAATGAAATTGAAATGTTTCAATTCCTAGAATTGATTTTGAAAAATATATTTTAATATTCTATTTGCGAACGGTAAGGGAAATTAAGTTTAAAGAAAGAAAAAAAAAGATATAATTACATGCCAATTCAGAGAGGAATTTAATTTCTTAGAATTTATCAACGCTTTATTTACTCGCATTAGCTGTAATAATAACTTTGTGCAGCGAAGTTCTTTTTTTTATTAATTTTTAAGAGCATAATTATCGTCTTAATTCCTTTCATAAGGTCAAATAAGAAATACAGAATTCATTAGTTCCTTTTCCTTATGTAGTTTTAGTTGAAAGATTTTAGTATTCATTTGTTATCTTAATTAGATACTATAGTCACACAAAAAATAAATGTAAGAAGAATTTCGACTTGTTTATATCAATTTTCAGATATTACAATTTTCATCAATTTCACAAAAAGATTAGCTTGTAAACGGTAGCATTATTAACTTTTCCAAGAATTTTCTGATATTATATCTCTACATTCTTGTTCGTTTGTTATCTATTCAAAATATTCTTATGGGGATTACTTATACTATCAAGTGTTACATGTGAGTTTCACTGTTGCGTAATTCCAATTTTAACCACATCCATCGCTGTTCATAATATTAAAATGTGGAAAACATTGAGTTAACTCATTAGCAAGAATTAACATTGAATGAGAGTATAAGTTCAAGACAAGTTGGCATGTTAAAAATAAAGTTAATTTCTTGTTAATTAATACGTATTCACGTGGTAAACAAGGCTCTCAAAGTTTCATTTTGCAGAGAATTTATTTCTTGGCTAGAAACTCTTTATTTTAGTTATTTATTTGCCATTTTTGTTTTGAAGTTAATTTCTCCTATAGATTCAATATTATAATATCATCATCATCATAAGTATTCTGTCATTATTAGCGGGTCACTTGCTGCAACTGAGAAGCTTCCATGCTCCACGGTCTTCCGCTAACCTCTTCGTCCTCACGTACGATTTCTCTGTTTTGATATCGTTCATTAACTGTACTCTTCTTCGACCCCTCACTCTCTTTCCTGCCACCATACCCTCTAACACGTCTCTCATGATACAGTTCCTTCTTATCCAATGTCTCAACCAATTTCTCTTCCTCTTCTTAATAATATCTAAAATTGTTCTTTTCTCCCTCACGATTTCTAACACCTCGTTCGTTTTCCTCTCGACCCAGCTAATTCTTTCCATTCTTCTCCACACCCACATTTCGAAAGCTTCCAGTCATTTTTCATCATTTTTGCGTAGTGTCCATGTTTCTGACCCATACAGCATAATACTCCACACGAAGCATTTTATGTCTTTTTCTCAACTATTTATTCAATGTCCCACAAAATAGTCTTTTCTTTCTCCTAAAGGCTTCTTTCGTCATTCCTATCCTTGCTTTTATTTCATGTTCACACTTCATATCATCACTAATAATACTACCCAACTATCGAAAACTAGTTATCTGTTCTATTTTCTCAACCCCTACTTCTATATTTGACACCGAACTCTTGGTTCCGATCAGCATGACTTTTGTCTTTCTAACATTTATTTTCATTCCATTCTCCACAGCCTTTCCTTACGTTTTCTAACATCTTATTGATTTTCTCTTCAGATACTGCAACAAGCACCAATATTATATAACGTGATCAAAATCTGTATAACATTAGTAATTTCCATGCAATTGATGTTCTTTCGAAATTATTAATTATACGTAAAGAAATGATGTTATAATTGAAACCTCTCAAATATTCTCTTTTTAATTTTTACGAAACACAGAGATACTACTAAATTAGAACAAATATTTTTTCTTCGTCCTTCTTAACATAAACTGTTAATTGACGAGATAATGAACTATTCAGAGACGGAAGTATCAAAGTATGAATTTAAATAAACTTCGTATTTTTAAAGGAAATCGAATTATTACTTAAATTTTCAAGATAACTTGAAAGTTAACTTCCATAAAAAATATTAAAAAGTCACAATTTTAATAACTTAATTTACAGTGACTTTCTAACTTTAAAATAGATGTTGATGTTCAAAAAATTCAGAAAAAAAATATTTGTAAGTATTCCATTTCATATTACGGTAAGGCACCTTAACGCAGCTCGTGAGTGTGCTGCTGAGGACTCGATGCTGGGAAGACGGTGTGGGTTCTTTCATGTCACAATACGTTGAGTTTCGTGCCCTTTAGTTCTTCTGTTTAGATTTACATTAAAATGTTGAGTTGAGTTGAACTTGAGTTTAGTGTCCCTTTCAACAGCGAGGCTATATGAGATATGGATCTACTGATTAACGTGGAATCCGAACCACATGAGCTCCAGCCGGGAATCGAACCCGGGCATCCCATGCTAAAGACGTTAACCGCTTAGTCACGATGGAACTCTTAAGTTAGAAGGATTGCGCTTGACATAGGAAGATAAGATGGCATAAAACTAAATAGTTATTATATTTGCAAACTCCAATGAATAGTTTCGGAGTTACTAAATATTTCGGAAACGTCAATAGCAGAAAAAGAAACGTGATGGAAGATAGAAAAAAAAAAATAAACATACGTATGTGTTTTTCAGTAAATAATGAATTTGCTAATAATACTTTGGGACAGCCAAAAGGTTTCGCTACACCATTTATGACCACTGTAAGTATTAGAAAATTTTTGTTCACAGTAAACACGACATAAAATATACATAAAGATAACGTAATATACAGTTAATAGTGAAAAAAATATAAGAGTTTCAATGAAGATTTGAATTAGCTATTTACTTACAATAAATCAAAACAGAGGTTGCATACTCAAGACGACAAAGTACATTAAAAAAATAATAATGAACAAAGCTCATGCAGAAGAACAATATTCAAGTACAGTAACAAACAATGTATTTCAAAAACATTGCCAAAAACACGTCTGATGTACTTAACATGCAAACAAGGTTTAGAAAGGGCTTCTTCTTGCCTACAGGGAAGCATTTAAAAACTACAGACACATTATTAATCTTTTCTTAAAAAAGACAATTAAGTGTAAAACAAAATTCCTACAATCAGGCAGACTTTTTTTTTTTTTAGTATGCAAAAAACTGCATAAGTGACATACCGTTGGAAGTAATCCTCGCACCAGTTGGTTGGAAAAGAAACAAGAATTGAAAAATTACACACGAGCGCTGACAAAATGTACTTCATGTTCTATGGAACGATATATAATTTTCCTTTTTTTTAAAAAAAAAAAAAAAAAATCCTCGTTGGAACAAACTGTAAAGCTATGTTATCAGGGTTGTAAAATCATTTTACTAAAGCGAACTTAGCGTAAAATCGGATGCAATTTAGAAAGTGAGATAAGTTCACGCTCACTTCCTTCAATTTGAGGAACACTCAATTCAAACTCACTTTAATTTGAGCTACACTCAATTTAAGCTCTCGTTTAGAAAAAAACAGAAATAATGAAAGAGTAATACTGAGAGAATATAAAAATTCACACAAACGAAATGTTACAATAAACCCGTGAAACAGCATCTGTTTATAAATACTGATACAATTTATAGTGGTAGTCGGTATATTATACCTAGTCAATCAAACGTGCAAGAGAATGGCATATTTTTTCATTACAACAGAAGAGGTTTTCAACAGAAGCCCAGACAGTATAAGGTATAGTAACATTATTTAGTAAATATATTTTCGATATAAACTGTACTTTTTTTTTTTGGTACAGATTATACTGCACTTACGATGGGTTACCGTAAGATGCTCAAACTCTACAGCACATATTCAATTTCACTGGTAGCTCATACAACCTCATTTAAAAGAACGAAGTAGTAGTAGTAGTAGTAGTAGTAGTAGTAGTAGTAGTAGTAGTAGTAGTAGTAGTAGTAGTAGTACTACTACTAGTAGTAGTAGTAGTAGTAGTAGTAGTAGTAGTAGTAGTAGTAGTAGTAGTAATAATAATAATAATAATAATAATAATAATAATAATAATAATAATAAACTAGCCAGTTCGATTTCCAGCTTATTGTAAGATTATTCTTTCGATATGGCAAACCTATGTCTGAGCTATTGATGTTTGCTTATCATCATCTTTATCTAATAAAGTTGAGCTTGAAATGAGTGCGATTTCGCGATCAAACTCGATTATTTTGAGTATTTTCAGCTAAACTCAATTTAAGCTTACTCTTAAAGCAGTTCGTGATAAAACTCATGAAAACTGAGAATGTTCGATTCGATGTGCTCATTTACAACCCTGCTACAAAATAGTATAGGATCTTCTTTTTTTTTTTAACTCACTCATTCTCACATTCACTCGAATACCTTCATACACACCAATCAAACTAAATGAACTTTATATGAATATTTATAATCAAACACATATATATATTCTTTTCAAATTTACGTAACTCTACTTTTCATTAAAATTCTTGAGTCTTGCATAATAATTTTTCATTTTAAAATAATGTATTTTAATATGACATACGGAAATATTCAAAAAAAAAATCGCAATGTAAGAAACAAAATTCCCTTCCAATAAAATATTTACAATTGTGAGATAAGTATTTTATACGCCAATTATAGAGGAGAACGATAAAATAAAGAGATACATTACGCTTAAATTGCAAAACGCGCAAATCTCGATCTCTCGATTGTGGGGCGGTCGTACTACCAACTGAAAGTTTTCCTTGCTCTGAAATCTGAATGCTGGGGTGGGTACAGATAAGAACAGACAGTTAATTTTTTTTTTCCGGTGTTAATCTTCTGTTTTGTGTCGAGTGAAATTAAAATGGATTTATATATACACATGGATTTATATAGAATAAAAGATGGATTTGAAAAATAGCTGTTTGGTGACTTCGGTGGTTGATGGTCTCAGCAATTGTTTTTTGTGAATGCGACAGAATATGGTTATTATTTTGTTTTTTAACGGAGACATTAATTTGATTTTAGTCCTTTTTCACTTTAGGAAAACCAAACACCATAAAGCTGACGAAAGAATGGAACTTTTCCTGGCGACGTGATTTGTAATCCCTGAAGATGATGCGATGTCTGCATCCGAAACGTCGGAAGTCAATACATTCACCTGGCTGACAGCCCGAGAAGACTTACTAAAACATAAAGCTACCCTAACCACCTTGATAATCATACCCATACAGTAACTACTAGAATGAAATGACATATTTTGTTTTCGAGTCCTTATATTTATGCCTTATAGAATAAATGAAACGGGTATTAAATGCAAAATTAACGATGATATAATACGAGAAAATTGGGGAAATAGGGAGCCATTACGAAAAGCCCACGGACATAATCCTATCCAACAGACTTACATGGTCAGGATTGAATTAGAAGCTCTTCACATTAAAAATGTATTCCTAACCTATCGTTATTCTATAAAATTCCACATTATTATTAACGTATACTGAACGAAAACAAAACAAACAAACAAAAAAAGTCTAAAGATGGGACATTATCAAACGATGGATCCCATTGAGCAGAACAAAATGACTTTCGCGAGAGTAAACTTTCGAGAAAATCGACGAAAATGAACTTTTTGGTGCTAAAAAAAATGTCATTTGCAGCCAACAATAACAGGTTTATTATTAACACGTCACCTATTAAGACAAAACTGATACTATATCAAACCTTTCGTTAGACCTCTATGACAGCACAAGAACAATTGTTTGGTTAGAAAAATAAAATCTTTAAGTTTTACATCCCACGGTTAAGTCGGCTAGGCTAAAGAAGACGGTGATGATGAGAAGTGAACGAAATGGTGAAATGAAGAAAGTAGGAGGAAACGGGAGAACTTCAAAAAAACCCACGCACATGGTGTTTGTCCACCATAAAGCTCACTTAGCGCGAGCTGGAATCGAACCAAGGAACCAGACGTAAACGCTCTACCACTGAACCACTGGGCCCCAATAGGTTGGTTAGATTGAGATTAAGTATTCGTTTGAGCACCAAGGCTTACGAGACGTAGGTCTAACTGTAATCCGAATCAACTTAATGAGTTCAAATTCCAATACTATTCCATCGGGAATCGAACCCGGCATCCAGTGCACCGACAACTGTGCAGGCCAGGCGAAGTTCAGCAAGAGACAGTTATAGAGATACAATAATCTAAGCTTATCATCAACTCTTAATCTTTAATTTGAATTATCTTTGAAATTAATGTTGTCGTCAGAGTTGCACATATTTCTTGTAAATATTTATTGTCAAGTAACGTTGAAAATTAATAATAATAAAAATTAAAAGAAATAAATAAAAAAATATCTCTGTATTAGTTTTGCTTCATGATTCTGCTAATTTATTAATAAACTCCTTACAGAATAAAATGCTGAATTGATAAAAGTTAAAAGTCTGCCAGGCAAATTCTCATACCTATTAGGATTATTTTCTGAAAACAATAATGAATCAAAATAATACAATCAAATACATTAGTTTTGTTTATATCAACAACACATAATAAGAGCTGTTTGCTACTCATTATGTGCTTTGTATTTTACTTTCCTATGAACAGAAGCAGGAAACAGACAACTCAATTTACTTTCTTTCTAACGTGACAATATAAAAGTTAGGGAAGAAGCTACGACGGTCAAAACAAAGATTCTGAAAATCGATTTATAAGACAAGTACATTATTTCACTCTGTTGGATGAATAATGAAATTTGGAAGAATTGTTATTTAATATGCATACGGTAAACTACCACTGTTGAATAAACAAAGGAAGTGCTTCTTCCAGTCATTTTGATAGCATTATGCTTCCATCATTATCAAGGATTAAGTGGCACAGAAAATAGGCCAAAAGAGAGGTTAGTATCGATTATTTTTCACCTTATTGGCTCTTCAAATAACCCTTATTAATCTCAGTTAATATAACGCAAAATAGTGTGTGTGTACTTGTCATTTGTGGTGTCACGTATCAAATAAAGGAAAATGTATTATCACTTTTAGGGAAGAAAGGGGTAAATATTATATAACTTTTCCTACATATATATATTAACGTTAATCTAGCGTACAAAGAATACTTAATATTCATTTAAATAGCCCCCTTATTCAAATTCATTCATTCAAGGAAATTATTGATTATGAATACAGTTTTACATCGTTTAAGTTTCGCTGCCTTCTTCTGCAGAATTTGGATGATTGAAAAGCCGACAATTTTTTTTTTTTTTTTTTTTTTTGTTGTTGTTGTTGTTTGTTTAGTTTTTGAGGTCCAGAAATATTAACACTTCATGGACAAATTTATACTATCCCTTTCGATAAAGCGAAAGAAAGGAAATAAGTCATTCGTTGCTCTCCCTGCCCTCTTGATGCTCCTCGAAGCAAGACTCTTTAAGATCTTACATTGAATTTCTTTTATCCATTTGCGCACCCATCGCTCTTCTTGTTTGATATCTTTCTTGTTGATACTGTAGAATTCTGCTGGGAAGTATTTTGACAGAAGATGCGTACTGCACTAAAGACATCAAGTCGAGAATTGCCATAGCCAAAGAAGCATTCAACAAGAAAAGGTCACTTTTAACTAGCAGCCTTAATATTGGACTAAGGAAGGAGTTGGTCAAGTGCTATATATAGAGTATTGGACTTTATGGTTTAGACATTACGGAAGTTAGAGAAGAAATGTTACAGAGCTTCGAAATGTGGTGTTGGAAGAAGATGGATAAGATAAAATGGACAAAAAGAGTAACAAACGAAGATGTTTTAAAACGGATAGGAGAGAAGAGGACGCTTCTAGAAAGGCCAATTGGATTGGACACATCTTGCGAAGAAATTGTCTTCTTCATACCATCACAGAAGGAAAGGTGAAAGGAAAACGAGGAATAGGAAGAAGAAGAACACAAGTGATCGATGATTTGAAAAATAGAAGAAAATATTGGGAGTTAAAAGAGAAAGCTGAAAATCGAGAAACATGGGAGAAACATTTCCAGGTCCAAACTGAAAATTAAGAAAAAGAAGAAAAACCTCTCATTAGTCCCAGGGCCTGCAAAAAGGCAGAATACTTATTATTATTATTATTATTATTATTATTATTGGTTAGAAAGCTTGTTTCTATAAAAGATCTAGGTGTTATTTTTGATGCCAAATTGTTATTCAATAAACATTTGGAAAATATTGTTTCCAGAGCGAGAAGAAATCTGGGAATCACAAAATGGATCTCTAGAGATTTTTCTTCTTTAAAAACTTGTTTGATTTTATATTATGCAAATGTTGGAAGTCAACTTGAATATTACACCAGTATTTGGAACAAAGGAACCCAGTATTTCCAAAGGGATATAGAAGTAGTACAAAACTTGTTTCATTCATGGCTAAAATGGAAATTTAAATCTCTATCAGGAAAAATTCATGATGAAATTAAGTACCACCTTGGCCTATTAAAATTATCTGAAAAAGAACTTTACCTGACATTAAACTGCTTCATAATATCTTGTCTAGTAGGTTACCACTGATTGAGGCCTTTAGTCTTGGTGTTCCTAACATGGCTAGAAGAAACTTTAAAATTTTCAAATATAAACCGAATTTTAGTGATGCGTCTATATATAAATGTCTGTTAAATGTAAACAACTATTTGTATGTCATTGATTTTTTTTACACCTGATTTTCCTTCTATCAAAAGAAAGTTTACGACTTGTCACTTATCATAATCTATTTTTTTTCATAATCACAATTTCATCACTGTCTGTGCGTGCCTTTTGCTTTGTTTTCTTTTTATAATTTGATTGTAACTTTAGTTGTGTTCTATGTAATATGTTTGTCTGCTGCTATTGTATGTATTCTTTTTTCTCTACTTAATATTATTGTATCTATGATTGTTTTATTGTTTATGCACTGTACTTGGAATTGTAAATGTACTATTAGTCTGTAATTTCTAATTAATAATAATAATAATAATAATAATAATAATAATAATAATAATAATAATAATAATAATAATAATAATAATAATAATAATAATAATAATAATAATAATAATAATAAAAGGTTATTCATATAACCTTATTCATTTTAATTTCGAAAACTGTATGGCTGTTATATGACAGATTTATTAGTTTCAAAAATCCATAGGTTTCTTATTACTTTATGCGGACTTTCATAACTTAGTCGAAAGCGTTTTAACATTTTGGTGAAGGAAATAAGACTTCAATTTCTGGAAGAGGCATATAATTTCAGATTCCACTTTAAACTGAAAGCTCACTGTGCACATGGGCCGATGATTACCATTTTTATAACCCTAAATTTCATCATTCGATTTACCATTAACTGTTTCGGATGTTTGCGACAATGTAATTTCGCAAGATCACAAATATTTCTCAAACATCAGTCTACAAAAAAATGATTAGATGCATCAATGAAGCAAAGTACAGTGCGTCCCGTTCAATCTCCCTAAACTTAATCATAGAAAAATGTATGAATGGTAGGACAATAAAATTTCAGAGAATTAAAAAAAAACTCAAATTTTATTTTCCATATACAAATACACCCCCACACGTGCCCTATTGGTAGCACGAACAATATCCATCTCTATTCAACTTTTTGTCATGTTCCCTCCAACATGTCCCCTGTTATTGTTGCAATCATATCACAATTTCGGGTGCATAATTCTGCGATATTATTTACTCGAGTCGCAAACATACGATCCTTGACGGAACCCCAAAAGAAGTCCAGCGGGGAGATATTTTTTCTCAGCATACAAACACCACTACCTACACACGTTGTTGAACAGTCGCCATTTTCATTTATGAGAGAGACCGTGGCGCTGCATAGAATGAACCAAAACTTGAAGATCTGGCCTTTCATCTAATGTTAGATTTATTTCACAATACATCATACTTCGTTCACAGTAATTAATTAAAATTCGGAAGATTTGAACGAACATGCTGTACTGTAATTTTGATTTTAAGATTTCGAGTACCATAAAGTATTCATATGCATTACACACAATGAATGGAGAAATAAATGACTGGACCGTGACTCGAATCCGGGATCTCAGCATACCCTGCCGATGCGTTAACCCGAATTCAATAACACACAAAGAGTCAAAAAGTGAATGACTGGACCGTGACTCGAACCCTGGATCTCAGCATACCCTGCCGATGCGTTAATCCGAATTCAGTAACACACAAAGAGTCAAAAAGTGAATGACTGGACCGTGACTCGAACCCTGGATCTCAGCATACCCTGCCGATGCGTTAACCCGAATTCAATAACACACAGAGTCAAAAAGTGAATGACTGGACCGGAACTCGAACCCAGGATCTCGGCATACCGATGGTTAACGCATCGTATCTACAGAAGATCTAGTATGTGAAAAAAATTAGATTTTCCTTCTTTTCATTAATGTATGTTCATATGTATATTTAACTATGTGCAAACAAGAAAAGAAATAATGCTAAATTTCTGTACAGTTTCTGTGGAATACATGGAAATAAGCTATATTTTTTGACATGATAAAACAAAAATAAATAAAATAAAAAATAAATAAAATAAAAAATAAATAAAATAAAAAATACATAAATATAAAAAATAAAACATATATTAAGTATGACTGTTATACATAGAAAATTGAGAAATATCATCTTTTGAAGAATAGTGATATTAGAAACGGGGGGGAAATCCGAATGTAAGACGCCAAGCCCCGTAAAATTTAGAATACAATAACACTTAAAAGTTGAAGTATCACGTGATATTAGGATTTTCTGTAATACAATAAAATTACTTGAGATTACTATGGAAAAGTGATTGTTAAGAAAGTGTAAGACAGACACACAAATAAAAGCAAATCTGATTAGTAACTGAAGATCACTTTCGTGACATAGATATAACACACATATGCTGTTAGAATGACATACTTGAAACTGTTCATACAACCATGCAAACATTTCATTAAAGTTGGGAAGTTAGGCATAATAAATTTCAATTAGATTGGTTTCTACTTTACGAAAATTATTAACAGTGCTTTTTTTTTTTAAAAAAAAAAGCAAAATACTTATTGACTTATCATTTTTTTCCATTTTTGTTAAGAATATAGTTTGTTGATACTATAGGAAATCAGAATGTCATAAGTCGGAAAGAAACTTAACGCATGGTAGTAAATATTTGTAAAATGAAGCCATAATTATCCAGTTCTTACATACATATGTGGCAGCTCTAATCCAATTCTCAATACATTCCTTCACGCCAGCTATCTATTTCTTCCTTCACAGGGAAAAGAAACTAGCTAACCCACCTACTACCCATCTACTGGCTTCATGGCTCTGCCTATCTATATGTAAAAATGGATTAGAGCCTTCCTTTGGGTAGAATATTCAGACAGGACAAGATATATTTTTATTCGTACAAACAAATATTAAAAAAAAAAATCTCCGATAAAATACCAATTATTGCGCATGAAACAATATAGTAATGTTCTAGAAACTTACAGATGGTAACTAGACATGGAACATAGATGTTAAATTAAGATGTTACATATTTTTTGAAACATAGGATAAAAATTCTAAATTATAGGATAAGTTTATTCTGACAAGAAACGGACATGAACCTGTCATCCGGACATCCGATTCAAACCTAGTCCATTCGATAAACATAACAAAGATATGTTCATACACAAAAAATTAGGTGCCATGGACAATGGAGTAAGTCCCTGGGGTCCATTAACCCTTTATTACAAAGAAAATCGTAGACTTGCAGTGAAATAGCTATTGTTTCAGTACTGTTTATTGGGAATTCATGGTTTATAGTTCATTCTTTTCATCATGAAACAAGCGTTCCAGAGGTGCTATGTATTAGGACCCACAACATACTTGAACAGGGAAAATTGGGAGTATCTTGGGAAAATTCCCTCCAGAAATCCCTAGCATCAACTTTGGACCCCTCTGTATATATATATATATATATATATATATATATATATATATATATATATATATATATATATATTAGATACAATTGGATTGTGTGGAAATTTTCCGAAATTTTGATTTAGTGTGGAATAAAGTGTTTGAGTCTTATTCTGAAATTCAATTGGGAAGTAGCTTGGCAAAAACTGCAACAATATGTTTTGTTTAGTCTTAGAAAGAACTAATTTTTGTGAAGTTTTTGACAAGTTGGAAAACTTCTTACTAGTTGCAATGATAAAACTAGCATTTAAAAGTGAAGCATTAAGCAGGTCTCAAGCAAAAAAAAGTTATGGAAAACGTTCCAAAAATGAACAAAGTTAAAAAGATGGTGAATTTTTAAAATTCTCCACTTCGTTCTCCACTAATTTCCTGCTAAGGTAAGGCATTAGACAAACAAATATCGCGAAGTGATTCAATGGTTTTACGAGATTATCAGAAAAAAATAGGCCCGTTTCTTTCTTCGAGGAAATATCGATGCTTCGCTTCGTACTGACATGCGTCAACGTAAACATGAGGCCATTAATGGGCGAGTTTTGGCTAACATGAACTAATGGACATTTCATATCCTGCTTACCACCTGACTTATCATCAGCAGACCTTGTCTCCATCCTCAAACTGGAAATTACATTGAAGGCAGACGTTTTGAGAAGATTGCAAAGGAACTGTGCAATATGCAAACAAACATTTCAAGAGTTTCGAAGAAAGAAACGCTGATAGCGGTGTATAAAAATTATTTGTATTGATTTGAAGCTAAGAATCCGAAGAGCTCTCCTAGGGAGATAAAGAGACGTTTTATTTAAAATGTTTGTTAATTTTCTGGGTAATCTTTGTATAATGGTTTTCTTTATTAAATTATACTATTTTATCAAAAATTGTTCCGAAATCGGACCACACGTTTGGAAATTTAAAAAAATGTAATAGGAAATCGACTTTTTGAATGTGATTAGTATCGCCATGATATGAATTCATCTGGAATGCATGCCATATAACAGTTTACTTTGGTTTCCTTTCCTTAAATTTAATGTATTATTGCCATTATATGAGGGTCGTTCAAGAAAAAAGTTTTCCTATTGTGCCAAAACTTTATTTCTTAAGTTACAGACAAAAATCAAGTTGCACCGCGTAGAGTAGTCTTTTCTCACTTTTCAACATGATCTCCAAAGCGAGATAGGCATTTTTCCAATCGTTGCATCAGTTTTTGAAACCTATCTGCAAAAAATTCGGGGTCCAGAGAACGAAGAACGCTTTTCGCAGCTGTCTGAACTTCCAAATCAGTCTGAAAACGTTGCCCCTGCAGCCTGGATTCCAGTTCAGGAAACAAGTGAAAGTCACTTGGGGCCAAGTCAGGGCTGTAGGGGGTGTGTGGTAACCTTTCCCATTTGAGTTCGCAAAGTTTATTCTGTGTGAGTCTGCCGAACGGGGACGAGCATTGTTATCCAGCAGAATGACACCGGCAGAAAGGAGTCCGGGACGTTTGCGGTGTATTTCGTTTTTCACTTTGTCCAGTGATTGGCAATAACGTGCAGCAGGGACTGTTTCCCCTTGCGGCAAAAACTCTGTAAGCGCTATTGACTTGAAATCCCAAAAGACAGTCACAAACACCTTACCTGCAGATGGTTGTACCTTGAACTTTTTCCTCACAGGAGACGTGGGATGTTTCCACTCCATGGACGTTCGCTTGAATTCTGGAGTGTAGTGATGAACGAAGTTTTCATTCTGAGTCACAATACGGCTGAGAAAGTGATTGCCTTCATTGTGGTAGCGGATCAGAGAATCCATACAACAGGCCATACGCGTGTGACGATGTTGCTCAGTCAGTTGTCGTGGGACCCAACGAGATGCAACTTTCGCATAGCCCAGTCTTTTGTGAATGATTTTGTGCGCAGTCCCAACAGAAATGTTCAACTCCGCGGCTGTTACACAAACCTTGATTCTTCGATTGGACAATACAAGTGCATTGATTTTGTTAAGCAATGTCACGTCACTGACTAGAGACGGGCCACCGGGCCTATCTTCATCGAATATGCTTGTTCGTCCTTCAGAAAACAGTTTGCACCACCTTCGTACCATTTGTAGTGACATTACAGAGTCTCCATAAACAACCACCAGCTTCCTGTGGATGTCGATAGGGGCAAGACCATTTGCCCACTCATACCGGATCACAGCACGAATCTCTTCTTTATTCCACACTGCAAACACACGTTGTTCCGCCAAAACTCATTACTCCTTATAGCCAGAGCACGTTTCTCACTACATGTCTCCTGCTAAATTAAGCGTCGCGCATGCGCGGTACACCACACGAACACTGCATTATGTGATACATATAGAGGAAGGGTGACAAATCACGTTTCTACCGTCATTTCAATTATACGGATCGTACTTTCTGCAAGAAAAAATAGCGAAACTTTTTTTTCTTGAACGACCTATGTATATTGTCATTAGTAGTTCACTCTCAAATTTTGAAGATAGTGTTTTTAATAGTATATGGTGAGTCTGACGACAAAGATGAGGAAGTCGTCAGTGGAATTCAGCTAAAATAATTAACTCACGTTGTACAGATACACGTTTTTATTTACGGTCAATAACATCGCATTTCGAAATGGATTTAATCCATAAATAAATCAATGCTAGTTTTCTTGTCCTACTTGCGTGTAGTATATACTCATACAGTATTTACCTAATTCAAGTTTTTTTTTAAAAGTTTATTTATGGATTTATTTATTTATGGATTTTTTTTAAAATTTATTTATCGACATAACAGGCATTACTGCCCAATTACAGTATCTACATATAATATTTGAATACATAATGTTAAATTATAATGATACTGATACTTGAATATAGAATATTAAATTAAAATAATATATTTTCATTGAAAACTTAAAAAAATACTCAATATTAGTGACTTTTCAGAATAATTAAATATGTCTACATTTTTATAACCCTTACTGATTTTATTGTTAGCACTAATTCTCCATGTAAGTGACATACGCAGTGCATTTCTACCTGCCTTCCTGTAGTAGAACACACCACTATTTCCCTTGTGTGTTTTGAGGGATGGAACCTGGATCATTATCTTTGCAAGTACGTACAGTATGTACACTCATGTCCAAAATTATTGTCGCATGTCTATAAATATGTTGTTGTACGAATATAAATTGATAATGAATGCGCTCGGTATTTCTTATAATGTTAGTGTGTGTATAATTGGCAAAGACATGTATGTGGCAAATTTCTTGTGAAAAGAGCAGTAAATAAGAACAATAAAACGAAAATAAAATGTTCTTGTCCATTTAGCAACATTTTGTTTTACTCATTCTAATTTTCATATTTAAAATTCTTTTCCTATGAAATTTACCACAAATATACATTTTCCGATTATACACATAGTATCAGTATTAAAAGTACCCTGCAAAATCACTGTCAAATTATATTCTTACAAGAAGACAATTATAGATATGCAACAATCATTTTGGACATGAGTGTACATGTACAGTCTATTTTGTTGTGCACAAGTCTGTGTAAGGAAAGAAGGTCGTTCAACGTCCGTCTTTGTTGAAGTGTCTGAAGGGTAAAGTTACAAAGTAAATTATCATACGGTTTATATTTTGAGTAAAATCCTGTGCTTTTGTATGTGAGAAAATGTAAGAATTTGCTTTGTATCTGCTCAATTTTTTGACTAAGTGTTTCCACAGAAGTGTTCTAAATGAGTGAGGCATATTTAAGTTTAGATCTTACGTAAGAAAAATAAAGCGCTTTTAAAGTGTTTTGTAGAATAGGGTATAATAAACAACATCAACTTTTATCAAGGGCAAAAGCATGAAAGAAAAGAGGCGTACTTTATAGTAGATTTAGTATTTATGTATGTGTAGTATCCTATGATTTTTACAGCTATTTTATACCATTATATATATAACTTTTATTCTCTGAATATAATGATGTGCAATTTTATGTATTTTAAAAACTCGTAGTATGCTAGAATCTGTTTAATTATGTAAATCCCATATCGTTCTGGTGAGATACATTGAATGATATACGAATAAATGACCTCGGTTCGTTAAATTATTATCAAGAAATAAACAGTAATGTTAATAGTTCTAAAATAATAAATTCTGCAGCTTATTCTTTGGAAATTTCAATATTTTATTCCTATAGAATGTCTTTTTAATTATAACTATTTTACATTTTTTTCGTTTAAATTTTAAATTACTATTATTTCTAGGTTGATATAAAATATTTTTGTGATTTAA
Source organism: Thermobia domestica (assembly GCF_964235325.1). Taxonomy (NCBI): domain Eukaryota; kingdom Metazoa; phylum Arthropoda; class Insecta; order Zygentoma; family Lepismatidae; genus Thermobia; species Thermobia domestica. The sequence continues at coordinate 213,159,676 of NC_137464.1, forward strand.
TTAATTAATAACTACAACGAAAAAACATTAATTCATCAGTTTAAACGATAAATAATTAAATATAGTATACTGCACATATGGATGTTATGATCAATATTGAACATAGTAATGATTTAATCATACATTAATAATTTCACATTACGTAATGAATATGCATGTTTATACATATTACATTTACTTGCATATCTCGCTTGTGACAGTGATGAAAGCACATACTGTAGCGGTCTAATATTTTATCATGGTGTCTTGGCTGCTGCAACAAGTAAGCTAGTGAAGGGACGTGAATAGCTCGTTACAAGACAAGTCTGACTAACCAAGCTCATTCATTTCCTTCATATATACAAGCAGTTACACATAAGCAGTTAAATCTAGTACACATTGCAAATCGCTAATAACAAAGAAAAGATTATTTAGCTTTATACTACCCTGATTACGATCTTAGGACCGAAGAAGATAATTCCTCTACGCATGTAGTATTAAGGAAGTATCCTTATTTTTTCCCCTCGCGGAAACACATAAATCAAGGGGGGGTGTTGGAACTATTGGGGAGATGAGAGCACACTTATAAATATACGTAAACCTTCCATGGCCGAAGAGAGCGTCAGTAAGTGGCAGTCAGCCTGTGAGTGAGCAGATATAGTGAATGTACATAAGATTTTTATTTGAACACCGTTATTGGTCAAATTTTGGCCAAAACCTAAGTAATATCCAAGTAGAAATCTAACAGCAACTGTCCCAATGAAAGCGTTTATAATCCTAAGACCAAAGAAGTATGTTAAGTGCGCAGTAAAAGTAAAATCATGTTGACCGTTTTAACTTCCATAAGGCAAAGTCATATAAATACGCATCACATGAACAAAAATTACAAAATAGATTCTCCGTCATCTAACAAACAAATGATCATAACTTTGTCACGGTTAGTGCTAGAGCAAAAAATAACGGGTCATTCAAGTTGTCAGAAAATTTTCTATCAAAATGAGAAGTCATAAGCTATGATTTGTATTTAAAATTTTCAAGATGGATTCAAGATGGCGCCCGTCAACATCATATGTCACCATATTCCTCTCACAAATTTACAATGTTAATTTTGACACAATGTACAGTCTTGTGATTGAAAAAAAAAAAAAAAAAAAAGCCACCAACTTTCCGTTTGGGTCAAACTCTTTTGTATGTAATGATATATTCCCCAATGCATGAAGAATTATATAAAATAATTATATTAAAATAAATCATTTGTCTATATAGTATATTCATTCAATCATTTCAGGACATAAGTAATTATGTTTAAAATATAAATCTGAGATATGGTGGGTGTTGACGGAACGTCGCACAGTGAGGCCAAAGCACTGAATTCTTGGCAAAAAGTACGAATGCGCAATGTGAAGCAGAAAATTGAAAACCAATTGGTTCGGTGTGTGCTGTGGCCACAATAATGTATTCAATATGTAGAAGAAATATTTGGACATAAAATAAATTTACAAGCAAACAACAAAAAAATACAGTTTTTGGTTGGCACGCACCAAGATGCACTATATGAACATGTCTTTGAAAGTGTAAAAGAAGATCGTGGACTGAAATGTTTATGTTATTTCGACATTATTTCATAAAATATATATATATATATATATATATATATATATATATAGAGAGAGAGAGAGAGAGTTTTACATCACAAAAGGAAATATTCCTTATATTCGCGCCTAAATTATATAACAGATTATATTTACATGAGCACACCTGTGGGCAATATGCTTTGATTTGGCAATTTACGATTGGCTTACATTCTTGCGCATGAAAGTAAAAAGTGTAATTATTCAATTTACAACTGAAGAATAATAAAATTAAAGAAAGTTCTTGCTCCCCAAAATTATTTCAAAGTTGTGGAGGATTGACTACCACCATTTTTAATATGGTGCTTCCTTATGGTCCGTAGATTGTTAAGCAAACATTGGCATTTCAAAATGTCACAACCATTAATCAAATATGGTTGACTAGGGTTTAGTTCTCTTGGTGAATGCCAGAGAAGTATGACTAGATGTTGGGAACAAGCTGGGGTTTGGGAGCAGCGAAGCCCCTAACAAGGTCTGGGGGCAAAATTCCCAGAATCGACTTATATTCAAGTTTGTCAGTGCGTGCACGGGGATCACAGGCCTAATAACTTAACACTTGCTCTCACATTCATCCCAGCTCAATTCAAAAGCAGCACTACAACCAGAATGTGTTTCTCCTAGAACATTTTCATGCATTATATTTCCCAAAAGTGCAAATATGTGCAGGGTTTTCTCTTTGCATACAGTAAGAGCAATGTTTCCGTTACGACATATTAAAAAATCACAGCATATTATGCCATATTTTCTACTAAAATGTCATTCTATCGTTTGGCCATAGTTTATCTGCTTTCAGCACCACAGCATTTTTCAAATATGATATTAAGTTGTACTACTACACATCACATCAACATTCTAAATATACAAAACGATACGTATATATTGGTCTATCACTATGTTTACCAGCCACTGAATATCTACAAGCAATGTAGGAATAGTCGCATTCAAAGTCAATTTCTTATCTTCTGTCACTAAGCAGTGCCTCTCCGGCTTCGGCGGATAACCAAGTTTACACGTACCATGAGTTCATTGTAAGCTGCTATCACTTCATTTCCTGCACACTATTTTATGTGTACACTATTAAGGTTTAATTATAACAAATTATATCGAGTCAATCTTTTACTTTATTTCTCAAGTTTTTTGCCAAGAATTGCGTGGTTTGGCCCCACTGTGCGTCGGTATATTGTCTGATGAAGGATATGTTATATATCCGAAACCGTTACACATTATAGTTTAAAATACAGTGTGTGTTGAAGCTTTGGTCAGTGTTTCTTTTGTTACGGTGTATTATATGTGAATGTTAAATACAAATTAAGAAAATTGCATAATAGCAATAAATAAGTGTGTGTAGTATATTTGTTTGCAACTATTTGTCATACGGAGATTACTTCTCAATATTCTCATTTCAGTATGCGATTTACGTTCTTGGCGTAAACAGAACATGCGGGTATAAACAGAGAATATCCGAAATCTGATCCAGTTCCAGATAGCAAACTCACTATCCCCAAAACCATGTCCACAGCAAATTCACGATCCTCACATACCACTTTAAGAGACTAAATAGTGCAGCACTTCCTTCCATAGACTCTCAGTCTAATAGTCTGAAATGCTTTTTTATATGGAAGTGGTGAGGCTTTGCTTGCTCTCGCTCTTTCTCTCATTTTTATATATACAAAAGTGGATGTATGTGTGTGGTGTGCGTGCGTGTTCAGCATAACTCTGGAACGTCTGGAGCAATTCTAACCAAACTTGGTACACACATTGTTTACGATCTGGAAAAGAGAGTTGTTGGGGTAGCACACCTTAGGGTAAGTGGGAGAGAAGACACATAAAAAACGAAAAAACGACCGATATTAGTGTTGAATCCATAGTTTTCGGGTCTCATGAGATAATTAGTGACAGCTGCCATGCCCTAAAGTCCAAGTTCAGTCCTCAGTGACGGGAAAAAACCCCTAGCACATCTAAGGGGAATAGGAGTGGCATACAAAAATGATCGAAAACGCCCGATATTAGTGTCGAATCCATAGTTTCTACGGTTGCTTAGATAAAAAGTGGCACTCCAGATACTATTTAAGTTTAAGTTAAGCCCCCGTTAGCGCCTTGAAGGGGGTGAAATTGTGACATGTAAAAATAATTGAAAATGGCCGATATTAGTGTTGAATCCATAGTTTGTGGGGTCCCTACTTTGGTTGGTAGCAGTTGCGATGACTAAGTTCTGCATTCCAGTTGGGGTAGGACCCTCTAGCACACCTAAGGAGAGTGGGAGAGGATAACATAAAATGACCGAAAACGACCGATGTTAGTGTAGTGTTTATAATTTTCGGGCTGGCTGAGATGAATAGGAACACCTACGATGCTGTTTAAGCCAAAATTTACCCCCATTAGTACCCCTTGTGGGGGTAATGGTTACATGAAAAAATAATCAGAAATGATCAATATTAGTATCTAATTCAGTTTTCGGGATCCCTAAGTTGATTGCCGATACTCCCTATGGGATTTAAGTCTACGTTAAACTCCCATTTGCAACCATGGGGTAGTGGGAAAGAGTTGACACGGAAAAAAATTGAAAACGACCGACCGATATTAGTGTCGAATCCATAGTTTACGATATCGCTGAGATTAATAATTGCAATCCCGATAGCATTAAAGTCCAAGTTCAGGGGGTGGGAAGAGGTGTAAAATAAAATACCTCAAATGAGATATTAGTCTTGGAACTATACTTCGAATTTGTCAAGCTATTAGGTTACAATCACAAGGACATTTAATCCCAAGTTTAGGCATGAATGAGCAAGTCAGCTGGATTGGGAATTTACAGGGATAATGCCAAAGGCATTGCTCTCACATCTATAAATATTTGGATGTGTATGTATGAATGTATATTCATTCCAGCGTAGATCCGGAACGTATGGAGCAATTTTAACCCAACTTGGTGGACAAATGACTTTTAATTAAAAAAAAAAAAAAAAAAAGTAGGACTGAGACATCCCAACGGAGAGGAGGGGTTTGCGAGAAGTAACATATAAAAATAATGCAAAACGGCTAATATTAGTGTTCAATCCATAGTTTCGGGGTCTATGAAATGAACAATGTCGCATCCGATGGTGTTTAAGAATCCGATAGTGTTTAAGACCAAGTTCAACCCCATCGGAAAATGAAAGCAGAGAGAGAGAGAGAGAGAGAGAGAGAGAGAGAGAGAGAGAGAGAGAGAGACAACTATAGGAAGAAATAAACACTATTCTGTTACAAATATAATTAACAAAATGGTAGCTTAACTGAGATCGAACCTCGATCTACAGATTCGAATTCCAACGTTATCCGTTACATTATATCGGACACAGGTTCAGTGTTTGATAAGATCGTGTTATAATCGTATTCGTTAGCATCAGAAGAGAGGAAATTCACGCCAGTGGTGTCTAACCGGACTAGGACTCGAACCTGTGTACCTGTGATACTATTTTAGAAAGCAAAGGCTCTAATGATGAGCTATTTTGCAACCAAAGAAATATGGATTAAAAAAAAAAAAGAAAAAAAAAACAGACTGTGTCATGCTAAGTGGACCATTTTATTATACATTAGTGATTTTAGGCAAGGAAGATTAGATTGGTTTAGATTAGTAAATAAATGTTCGTAATAAGAATGGTCTTGATTTCTATCTGTTGTTTTCGTAACAGAACAGGTCTGTGACTCGTTTTTCTAAGCTTAAATCCAGAATGTATGATTTTATACGTGTAAAGGTAATATAACAATTCACTTTCTTAAAACAGCTTTTCTTATGTATGAAAATTCATTTTTGGAAACTACTGTTAATATTATTATTATATTCTTTGCGCTTTTTAAAAATTCCTTTCGCGAATGCTGACCAAATCGTTCCCTACAAAAGACGTGTCCTTCAAATAACCAATCGGATGCCAGTTACCAGCTGTTACTTTTTTCTTCTTTTTTTAATTGTTGCTCACAGCTCAGAGCATTGCTGATCATGAACAGACAGACACAGCTGTATTTACCTTTTGGAAGTTGGAGAGCAATACTGCAACTGCGGTTGGCAGACGAATATCGGACGTTATAATCAGGCGATGGATTCGGTAATATGGTACTACAGGTCAGACTGGTAATTTACGATCCCCTGATTGTCCTCATGTGTCTATCAAGGTGGAAGATAGAGATTAGTAAACGAAACTCAGTTAGATTTACTAAGTATGTCTAGACAACTATGGGAAGCTTCTCACTCTCCTGGTAGTATGCAGACAGCGCTCCAAAGGTTTCGTCATGTTGCTGCCGTGAAGGAAAATACTCTCAGATGAACAAAATTTACAATCTCGCATTTGCACACGCGAACATGGATCGCAACTGGGAAAACGTAGTTTTCTTAGATGAATCCCTATTCACAGCGTCGAATGAAGGGTGCCGTTTTGTATATCATCCGAGGGGCACACGATATGACCCTGGTTGCTTCTATTTCATGTTGGGGTTGGATTTCCAGTCACGGTGCAGGACAGCTTCACGGAATTGAAGGGCATTTGGACAGTGCTCAGTACTTACACATCATGAATAACATCAGTACGAGTACTTCAGCCTCATGGTGTCATTTAATTCCAGCAAGATCAGTTCCCAATAGCTACTTGCAATGTGGTTCAAGAATGGTTCGCAGGGCAGCCTGACATTGATTTAATTGACAAGCCACCTCGTGGAGCAGACCTGAATCCTATGGAAAATGTAGGCAGAGGTGAAGCGTACTCAAAGGGACAGTTGGCCTCAGGCAGATCCACCAAGAACTCAGGATGACCTGTGGGGACTTATTTTCGAGGCATGACCAGAGTTAGGGGAAGAAGATAGATTTGTCGGCCATCTAATAGTTCCATGATTAGAAGGATGGAACATGTAATAAGTGCGGAAGGGTCTTGGACACAATATTAGTTTCCGCATCTTAACTCACAAAACAACCCTTTTCAGGGCTACTTAAACTTTTCTGAAAATATTTCTCGTAGCAACCACTTCTTGTATCATATGTTCGTGTAATTTTACTAATAACGAAAATCTCTGCTGGATTTGAACTCAAGTCCTGACTATTTGGAATTCTGTGCTCTACGAATTAACTAACATGAACACACTAACAAACCCATTCTGAAGAAAACATGATTTTGAATTTCCGGTGTTCAATGAAAATGATGCTTATACGCGTTAAAAATATTCTATTAAAATTGGGATATTCTGAAATCACGGAGTCTCGATAAAGAAAATGTTTGAACATACTTAAACAACAAATGGCAATGAACATATCTGAATTTACTTCCATTACTCAATTAATGAAAGTATGGATTTATACAGTTTTCTTTTCTACAACACTGTCATGTCCTGTTTTTATGTCTTGTTTCATATTTTTGATTATGGGATTTTCATTTTTTACAATTGCGAAATTCCGAAATTTATACATTCTGGTATTCGGAAATTAAATTAATGACTTCCTAATGGTACCTATTCGATCACCGCTGGTTCTTATACAAGTTATGTCACAGAAACACAGAATGGAAGTGTTTAATGAAATACAATTACGTATGTTTTAGTCTCTCGTGTGTGGGGAGAAATGTTAATAACCATTACTAAGAACTGTCTTGTGCTCTTCAATTTGTTAGTGATTGCCTTTAGTGAGAGTTAGTGTGTTAGTGAGTTTCCGACTAGAAGAATAAAGTTTCTCGCGACATGACCGCCGAGGGGGTCGAAATAGTGAAGACGTAGCAAGCGCAGAGCGAAATTTCTCAAAATTAAAATTAATTGAAACGTATTTGCGAACTACAGTCACTCAAAACAAGTTAGACGGTTTAGCAACAATTTCCATCGAGCGCAGTTTATTAAATGAAATTGACATGACAAATTTGATTGATATATTCGCTAAGGTAAAAGCATGAAAAGCTTCATTTCTGTAATTAATCTTACTGTAAGATGTTGTATCTTAATTAATGTGATATGAATCAATAAAGAATATATATATATATATATATATATATATATATCTTATAGGCCCTGAGTGTTTAGGGCGCATGCTGAGAAATTGGCATAAGGGCGCTATAGATCCCTGTGTCAGCTTTGCTTATATATTTGTTGTTAATCTTTTTGTTCTTTCTTTCTTCTTAATCTCTGTGAGAAAATGAGTAATGAAAATGAAAATTTCTCAGACTAAAAGAGTTTACTAATGTTAATAATATAATTGCTATTTGTATTTTTCGCAGCATTATCGCAAATCCTAAATCGATATTCTTATGGCGTAAACTTTAATGTATTAAACTGCCGTTGAAGATTAATCTAAATATGAAGAATTATCGGAGTACTATAGTGATAGGATATATTCTTCTTTGAAATGAATTTATACATTCATACATGTATAAGTATATATATAACGTATATATAACAAACATGATTTTGAAGTTGCATTTTATTAACTGCTCCGTTTCTGAGTTAGGTATGAGTTACAGAACCTCGCAAACATGGCCCAAAGGCAATGCATATACCTGTGTATGATTTGGACAACTCTGAGTAAATACAATTTTCTTAGCTTGAAGATAAGATATTCATTTTCAATTTCTTAATAAATACTGAAGACGTTCTTATATTAAAGATACAGTTAGAACGTAATTTTATTATACACAAAAGAGTTGCTTCTTCAAATAATGTACAGGATTTTCTCTCAGGCTAAATTTAACATATGGTTTGTTTGTTTATTTATATTTTTATTTACTTTTGAAAAAGAAAAAGCCTGTTGCTAAGATAGAACTCGACATATTGTGCCGTTACTATAGAAACAAGTGACATATTTTCCTGCGTAGGAACAATCACACACTTTCACCTTGTGAGGCAAGTAGAGGTTACACGCAGTAGCGCAGTTTTCAATGTGATGTATTAAATAATGGTGGAAGACAACGAGGGGCCGCGGTGGCTCAGTGGTAGAGCGTTCACCTCTGGTGCTTGGGGTCCCGGGTTCGATCCCAGCCCCCGCCAAGTGAACTTTGTGGTGGACAAACACCGTGTGCGTGGGTTTTCTCGGGGTTCTCCCGTTTCCTCCCACTTTCTTCATTCCACCATTTCATTCATTACTCATCATCACCGTCTCCTTTAGCCTAACCGGCATAACCGTGGGACGTAAAACTCAAAAATTTCATTTCATTTCATTTTGGAAGACAACGACAACTTCTCATTAACAGATAAATAGACAAATTAAGTTGAATTTCGAATCAAATTATATAAATTTGATTAGATGATTTAGAAGACATATGGAAAAGATACATCGAACAGGTAATCGAAAAATCTTATGTACTGTGATAAAAGGAAAATAAAAGATATGACGGGAATTGTTAACGCGAACTACACCATGAACAACATAATTAAAACCATTTTCGAGAAGACAGTGTTTTTTAATTTTTCGTTTATCTGCAAGCTACCATTATTTCGGCCGTAGTGACTCGGGAATAGAGCGTTAACCTTTGGTTTATGGAGTCCCTGGTTTAATCCTAACCTCGCTAAGTGGGTTTTGTAAGGGACAAACACCACGTAAGTATGTTTTATCCGAGTTCTGCTATTTTCTTCATTCCGCAGTTTTGTTCATCATCATTATCATCATCATCATCGTCGTCGTCGCCTTTCTTAGCTTCGGAGCATACGTGTGGGACATTAAACCTAACAAAACAAAACAAACAAAGAAAAGAAGAGTCTATTAGACCTTTGCACATACGGTAGGAAAGTTGGATATTCGAAATTGGATTTTAGTATAGTTGATGAAATATGTAAAGCCAGAAAAGTTCAAATTCATCACGTTTCGAAACTGCCAAGATTTTCTTCATTCTTGATTTGAATTTGAATTTAACGTCCCGTTTAGCAGCGAGGCTATATGAGACGTGAACCTACTGATTAACATGGAACCTGAACCATCCCGCCGAGAATCGAACCCGGGTCTCCCACGCCAAAGGCGCGTACGCTAACCGCTTAGCCACAAAAGAGTTCTTCTTCATTCTTATAATTGTTCGAAAATAAAAGTAGTTCTCTCACCATTTACAGGGAGAAGGCCTTCTGAAACCACAAATACACATCTACCCATAAAATTGTACGATATATATCCACTCTCACTCACACACACATTCACACAAACATTAACTTAATTTTCGCACAGAGTCATACATTGTTTGGTACTTGTTTGCAACTGCTAATTCTTGTATCTATAGTGTGTTTGCTGTGATGTGTAGCTTAGATTTTACAATGAAGTACACAATAATGTGAATTACGTGTTTGTGCAAAAGTGACCACATACAAGCAAGATTAGAAATTTCTGTTTTGACTGTGAACACATATATAAATATAAAAGAGAAAGATTTCCTATGTTTTGTGAACATTCTGTTTTCGTAAACTTGCAATTTCTTAACTACCAACCAGCAATAAAGAAGTTATACAGATCATTAACATACTGTATTACATCAAAAATACGTTCATTAACTAGCTAGAAACTATCACTGTGCAAAGTTTACTAACAGTAAGTGACTGTTTTGTTATGAGAAATGTCGAAGTACACTAAGAAACGGACAAAACAGAATTTACAATAATGATTACTTTTCTGACGGCCTTGAATGAAAATGATTGGCTTCGTGTCACGACACCTTACTGAATGAATACTAATTTCCATTTATCATTTTCGTTGACATTCCATTTATCATAACTGCTAAATTGAAAGCTTTGACATGGTTGATGACGAATATATATATATATATATTGAAATAACTATTATAATACAGTTGATATTATATTTAGGATATTTCAGTGTAGAGGAATCAACACGGAGGAACCTTAATTTGCCAATAAAGAGATTTTAGTAGACACGTGCCTACTATTGCTACGTTAATCCTATGTCTACTGAAATTTCATTATGATTGGAAGATTTTTGAATATTTCAGTGGTTATTCCTGTTCAATATTACTAAACAATAATCGCGTAGCAGTACGTTAATTCCAGTCTTCATAGTAACTAATTAACTGTGACTTTTTAGAAAATTAAGCCGCAGAAACTAAACCTCATTATTACATTTTATCCTACGCCAAGCCACCCACTCAGAATTTTAGTTACACACTAAGCCAAATACTTGTTTCATATTATTCTGTCACCATTCTAATGGGCTACCCAAATATCTCGTCTCTCTTTAGCTTCATTTAGTATGCATCTCACTTGTAAATTAATTTCCAACGATAATCGAACAGTGTAATGACTCCGCGCGTCATGGTTCAGTTCTAAGTGCCGCAAAAGTCTTGCATAATAAGATATTTCAAGAAAAAAGCCAAATCGATACGTGAAGTTTCTGGCATCGATTTAGCTCTGAACAATATTTATAAATAAAAAAAATACTGCTGAAATTGGATGAAGGTAAGAGACGGTGCGCAGCGATACAAACCGATACGCACATAGAAACTCTCTGAATGAAATATAAAAGATTCCTGATGTCCATAAGTTTGTTAAATATTTGTTGGTGTTAAAACATTAGGTTACATCAGTCAAAATCTGTTTGTCCTTACCAAACATGTCTCTATCTGGTTCGATTTCTGGTGAAAGCAGCAATTTTTTAAGTGTTGATCTAACATCGTGAAAGAGATACAACGTAAGTGAGGAATTTCTCAACTTAGCGTTGGAAATACAGAACAAATGACTGCCATCTATCACATAACTAAGGCGTTTAACTTTGAATTGAGTGCTCAAGATCACTTATCGTGGAGGTGACCACATATCTCTGACTTTTATCTAGAAAAGTATTCATTCTATTCATAATTTTTGTTACGCAAGGTTCTACACTGTTTAAAACATATTCTTTTTGTTCTTTAATTCCCTTACCTAGCTATACTCTTTAACCTTCATCGTACAATCTTTCCTTTAGGACATGTAAAGACGATGCTGAAGATTCTGAATCGGTTTGTTGGAAGTCAAAACTGCAGAGACAACTGAGAAAAGTCATGATATGGAAATAGTAGACAGAAGATTGCAAGCCCGTGAGACTGCTTAAGTGACCGATTGCATACTATTCCACATGCATATTTACAAACGAGAAAATTGTCCGCAATATAAATACCAACGGTAAAATATTGATCAAACATGGTGCAAAAGTGATTGTGAACTTTTGTAATTACAATTTGGGAATGTGCTGGCGTATCCACAGAAATGTCTGTACTATTTTGAAAATTGGATACATCATTAGCAAACCTGAAAGCAAGGAATAATTAAACCAGTGGGTTCAAGTCAGGGAATCTATTCCAAAGAAGGTTAAAATGCGGTTTCATCAGCAAAAAAGGTGATGGCTGTCTTTCTAGGATGATCGGTGGATAATATAATTGTCTACAGAAGGGGAAAACTGAGTAACATTACTCATTTTTGTTGTATTGTTAAATTTCTAAATAATAAAAAATAGATCACATCTGGCGAAAGAGAAGGTCTTTTTCCATATCATCTCACTTTTATTTTAGTTGAGGAAATAAAAATTTCTTGAATCAAGTTAGAATTAAGTCCTTCTGAATCACGCTATTTACCAGATTTCGGACTCTTGCACTATTCTCTATTCCCTAATGTGAATGAAGTAGTTTGGTGGAATAAGATTTACATGAAATAATGATGTCAACATCAGAACAATTGCATGTTTTTAAGATTTGGATACCATATGAATGAGATAATAAATAAATAAATAAATACATAAAATAAAGAAACTTCAGCAGAATTTGTTGGATTAAATGTATGAACTTGAAAGAAGATTATTTGAAAAGATTTTTAAAAATCCGAGAAATTGAGTGTTCTTTATTTTTGCACAGATTTATGGAACAGCTCTCATACCCTGATAAAGAACAGTTTCTTTAAACTTACAGCTTTTCTTAAAAACAAAAATCTTATTCTTGAAGCTTATAAGGATATTACTAAACTGTTACAATAATAATAATAATAATAATAATAATAATAATAATAATAATAATAATAATAATAATAATAATAATAATAATAATAATAATAATAAAACAGCGATGGTCTTGCAATATTAGAAAAAAAAAATTCCTCCCCAGAATACTTCTGCTGTAAATAAAAGTTATTCTATCGAGTCGATGCATAAGTTCGTGCGGTTTTCTTTCGGGTTGGCAACAATGCGGCGTGAAGAGATTGTTCATCGTTATCCCGTTGTTTTACCGTAGTTTGGAGTTTGTGTTTTTGTGAAACACAGGTTTCCTTGATTGTGAACGTATTATTGTATATATTTCAGACAAACTAATATGGAATGTCAAGTTGAGAAAAGTGATCATTTCCGTCACATTTTACTCTTCGAGTTTAACCGAGGATCCAGTGCAGCAGAAATTGCGAGAACAATTTGTGCAGTGTACGAGAATGAAGCAATTGCTGAAAGAACAGCACAGAAAAGCTTCTCTTGACCAATAGCTGACAGATTTCTTCCAGTCAAAACCAAAACAATTCTAAAGGCGAGGCACTGAACTGCTACCTGAACGTTGGCAGAAGGTCACATAGGTAGTGGAGGTGAATACATCACTGAGTGATTGTGAGTTAATGTGAGTGACAGTAAAATGTATGCAATGTGTATTGTTACACTCGTAGAATATGTTAATGTTATATCTATGTTCTATTTGTATTTGAAATAACAGAACAGCAGAATAAAATATAAAATATAAGAACCGCACGAACTTATGCATCGACCCAATAGGAAGAAATATTTTTCCTCTAATATTGCAAAACTATCCCTGTAGATTATTATTATTATTATTATTATTATTATTATTATTATTATTATTATTATTATTATTATTATTATTATTATTATTATTATTATTGACTGTTTAGGGGGTAATGGGTACGTCAATATATCATTATTAAACTTGATATGAATGCTTTGAGTTGTGAATCTTAGTGGGTTTTGTTGCATGACAGATAATGTAGAATGTGGAATTGTTGTAGTAGTGGTTGATCATTGCTTGACGATTGAAAGTTGCATCGAGGAAGCAAACAACAAGTTGTCTGAATCACAGAGAATTCACACTTGTCTAATCGTTAAATGAACTTTTCGAAATATGATCGACAGATGTAGTCCTAATTGTTACACGTGAAGCATAATTTGATTCAGTATTGATATTATTATTAGTTTGTTTCTCAGGTTTAACACAGTAAAAGATTTCTACTTCAGTTCCCTAGTAATATGTACACTGGTTGTTAAGAATCAACAGATCCTATCGGGAATTTCTACGAGCCCTAGTATACCATTACGACATTGTACACATACACAATCAAACACACGCACGCACGCATACACACCCATACACACACAAAAAAAGACAATACATGTAAAAAAAAAAAAAAAAAAAAACATAAGCACGCACCCATATAGGAAAATTAATTATACTGAACACTGAAAAACAACGAAAACATCAGATAGTTTATGAAACTTACAAAATATATAGGTATATAAAAGGACTATAAAAATTAAATGAACGAATGCAATATTAAGCAAACAAGAAATATTATGTGAACTCACATGATTTCCATCAAGCGTGACAAGAAACTACAAATCCACTTTTCCATGTAGTATGTTGAGCTTACAAAGTACGTACATACAGGATGAAGCAAAGTTAATATATGAACACAGTAGCAGTGATACTTTCCTTTAATTAGTCGTAATATTACACATTGATTTTGATTTTAAATACCACATACTGGACGACAAACAAGTGGACTTGCATCGTCTTTTAGAGGCCCCAAATTCGATTTTCAGATTCCATCAGTCAGAATAAGAGTAAGTATTGATTTATCACAGTTAATTTTCGGTTTGTTTATAAGACATTAGGTGAGGCTTCGTATTTCATTTGTCGCTTCGGAGAAAAATATCGACGTGAAGTCAAATAAATATTAGAAAAAAATTCAACAAATTTACTTAAATATGAGATGTTTTAGATTTTTTCGTTTCTTTTCTAAAAAAGTTACTACTTCTAAAATAACGGACAAAGAAAAAAGTATAAGACTTTGACCTTGATAACGGTATAGTTCTACGAAACAAAGCAGCCAGTTGAGATGTTACTTTTTACTGTGTAGGCTTAATCTGCCTGCCCTTGCATGACGTCATACTAAACAGATGGCTAAACTAGGTGACAGATAAACAATACTTTCAAGACAGACAACTTCGCTTGGCGATGCTTTCTGAATTCTAGACAGCTGAAAATACAAATTCCGTTATTTAAATAAATAAATAAATAAAGACAAAATGGTGAATCAACAGACAATCGTTTGTACATCTTTAGGAATCGACGGGAACTATGTTCTCGTATTTCCTATGATTTGTCTCACCATGCTATTTTTATATACCAGGTATATCGAAAGTCCGAGGCTATAGGCCAATTCCGTTATGAGTGTATATTATATATTTATATATACGGAAAGTTGTTGGAAATAGGTGGTTCTCTACAATGATAGAAATTTTCCAGTCGCACTAGCTTTGGGCTCCACACTGGTAAAGCGCCTTATGTTAAATGAAAATATAACGTTGCCAATTCAGCAACCTGTTCGAACGGAATGGAAGGCCACGCAAAAATTAGAAACGGTGAACGTGTACATTGTGGTGTGAGGGAATTTAGAATTCCTCAATGCTTTATCGTTGAGGGCCCATGAAAACAGCCTGCTTAACTGCTAACGTTATATTTTCATTTACCATAAGGTGTCTTACCAGAGTGGAGCTTAAAGCTGGTACGACTGGAAAATTTCCATCATTTGAGATTGAAAACAACCAATGTCCAACAACTTTCCATTTTTCTCATATCGCTACTCATAACAGAGTTCGCTTTCAGCCCCGGACTTTCGATATACCCGGTATATAGAAAATAACATGGCAAGATACTGTGTAATGAATAGGAAATATAACAACGCAGTTTTAGTTTATTCTTAAGGTTAGTGTAAAGGGACAGGTTTTGCCGATAGATATCACTACAGTCTTCGTATCTCTCCCATGTATTTTTTACCTTTCACGAAAATTTACATTTTTTTTTTTTTTTTTTTTTTTACAAATTTCAAACGTAGAGACTTCAAATTTTTAGAGAAGGAACTTCATAACCTATTAAAGGGAACAATCCGTGCCGATTTTTTATTTAGAATTTTCTTCATTGTTGAAACAGTCCCATTGTTAAAGGTTTGGATACCGTATCCATTTCAACAATCAAGCCATTTTAACAATGAAGAAAATTCTAAATAAAAAAATCGGCACAGATTATTGCCTTCGATAGATTATGAAGTTACTTTCCTAAAAGTTTGAAGTCTGTAGGTTGGAATTTGTAACAGAAATCGTGAATTTTCGTGAAAGATAAAAAATACATGGAAGAGATACGAAGATTGTACTGCTATCTATCGACAAAACTTGTCCCTTTAAACCAATCTTAAAGATATTTAAACGACTGTCCGTTGATTCCTCTCTCCATTTTGTTTGGTATCTTCACTCATAATGCAGTTGACCTATGGTCCCAAACTTTTGATAGACCCTATACATAGCATACTCGCGGTTACTTGTCCTGCTCTTCATCGTTGTTACATACAAGTCATTTCCAACTGGATGATGTATGACGTTAGAGCGCGCCTTTACGTTCAGAGTATCGACAGAGGCAAACGGGTCGAGCAAAAGGAGAGAAGCAGGAAAAACGGGAGAACAGTATAGAGGAGTGTTGGCAGTGTACGAGTAGTTATGGATCTACGAGTGGTGTATCTGCAAAATTATCATCTTCTTCATCGATGTTCTTGTTTGCATGTATCATTGCTTTTATTAATGTATTGTTGGTAATTTGCTTCTTGTGTCCGTCTTGTTTACTGAGAATAGGAAAAGCGAGCTCCGATTCACAGAGAATAGATTTGGAAATTATCATATCTTTTATTGGCGAAATTGGTTGCTTTTCAAATAATAATAATAATAATAATAATAATAATAATAATAATAATAATAATAATAATAATAATAATAATAATAATAATAATAATAATAATAATAATCATCTTACTTACTACTTATATCCCCTGGCCTTATTAACGCCAAGGTCCTGGCCATTTTTTATTTTTTTTTAATACTGAGTTTTCGCTTATTAATGTTTGTTATAAAACTCATATTGTACAGGGTGTTTCAAAACAACACCGAAAACGTTTTGGAGGTGATTCCTGACACCAAAATAAGACAAAAAGTATAGACAAACCTGGATGCACGAATGCTTCCTTTCGGAGTTTTAGGCTGCCGAAAACATGAAAAAATGAAGTTTAAAGGTCCACAGCTCCAAAAGTATGGGATCTATCGTAGTCGGATCAAGACCTCACTTAAGAACTAGTATGTGCCCTATACAAAATTCCATGTTTCAGAATCCTAAGGTACTCACGCAACGCTTTTTGCAGAGGGTGTTTCGCTACGGACATATAAGTTGAAGTACTCACAAACTACCTTTATAAAAATTATGAAACTCCCGCAGGATTCTGAAACATGTATTGATACCCTTTGTGTATTTGAAATGCGTTTTATTTAAAATGCAGAGAAAAGTTGAAAATAAGTGGCAAAATCATAAAACAATGATACTAGTGACATGAAATTTTATTTAAAATTTAAAATTTAGCGATATAAAACAGCGATAAATACTCCAACTTTACGGGAATTGATGCTTATTTATTTCAATGGGAATTAAAGTTTTTTTTTTTTTTTTTTTAATCCAATGCCTACAATCGGATTCACAACACCTATTAATTTCGCTTTTAATATACATAGTATATACTGAACGCGCTAGCGCGACATGGCTAAATATAAGGAGAAAATAGTAGATGTTGTGATTTGGATTCTAACGAGCAGAATATGATGTCCCTGTTCATGCTCGGCAAGTATTTTGAGGCTATATGAGTCGCGGTCTTACAGTTTAAGGTGGAATCGGAACTATCATAACGTGTCCAAGATCCAATGCTCTCTCACAGGAAATCGAATCCAGGATTCTGTGCACCAAAGGCATGCGCGCTAGCAATAGACCAGCGGCGAGGGTTAGGAAAGTCGTTACTAGATAGAATGTTACAAGGTATTCTAGTGATTTGACACGAAGGACAGTTGATTGTATACAATTTTCGTTCTTCTTTATTTTTGACTATTTCGATAGTTTCCTGCTAGTTTAATGAACATATTCTTGAACTGTCACAAGAAAGAAGAAAACGATTAAAATAAAAGTGCTTTTCACATAATATACAGTCTACTATACGTTTAAATAAAATTACAAATACTCACTGAGCAATCTGCACGAGACGACTGCACACAACCCGAGTTGTCATTTCGTATGCAACACGCGGTGTCTCGTTCCTTCTCCCGAGCATTTTCTATTCCTCTTATGATCTTATCATCCTTCCTCATGCAAGGAGCGAATTTAGCACCAAGGTGAATTAAGTCAGCCTAGGCAAAGAAGAAAAAAAACAAACACATAAAATGGTTACAATATACTTATTATGTAAATATGTATGAAGACTTAGATTAACATTTATTTCATATTTCAATACCACTTACAATTTAAAATAATTACCGTAAATAATCCTATTTATATGGCTGGGTTGAATATATTTTCTTAAAATGAGGGATCTTGCGTACATACATTACGTTGGATCCTCTACTATTTTAAAGTAACAAAGTAAATATAAGTGGTTTGAGAATTATGAGGAATAATTATGTAAAATAAGATAGAAGAAGTTGTTGAAAAATAGCACGTTAAGTTTAGTTATTTTCTGTTTCAACATCTACTTACATAACCCTCGACTTAAGTAAGTAATGTGTTCCGTAAATCCTCACGTATCTTGTATCTTGAATTTTACGTAGTCAAATTTTTAAGTTGCTTAAGTATAACTTAGTGAGAAACTGTCATATATATATATATAAATATTACACGAGGACAATCGTAATAGTACAATCTTTGTTAGTAACATGTACAAATTTCAGTATTCTAGGGAACTTCTCTAGTCTTTGACAGGTCCTTGAAGTGAATCAGATGTCAGAAGTTTGGAAAATGGAAAACATCGAGTACAAATGGTCATAAGGTATTTGTAGTTCAAAGGAATATCAACGTCTGATATCCATCAGTATATGATCATTGATATTAACTTTAGGTAAGTATGCCCCTTCATACGCCACCATTAAAAGACGGATGCAAGAATTGACGGCATGGAAGGAAAAACTTTGAAGATGAACCGACGTTAAGGAGGCCACCAGTTTTGTAATGGTCTCAAGAACGTCTTAATGTATTTTAGCAATTAGAACTGACATAATAATTACTAATCTTAGAGGAATATTGCGTTGACAGACTCGATAAATATAGGCCCGCTGTGAAGAGTCTTTCATATTATAAAACAGAATCTTATGTACTACAATATTAAAAATAACTTATAATTACAAAAGTTGTTGCTTGCAATTTTTGAAGAACAACCATAATACAAACAATGTAAAAAGTAGTTTTCACAAGCTCTTAACTAGTATTATAAGACTTATATCTTTTATGAAACATATCCCAGGTTTTATATCCCAGTGCTGCCAGATCAAGACTGAGCAGAAAAGCCTTGATCCATTAGCTTATATAAACGAGAAATTTTATCCAGTATCTTTTTTAGAACTGTGGCGCCCACATTATAACGTGCAAGAAATCGTATTTTAGGCCATACCATGGAATTAGAACTATTAGAATAGGCGATACCAACCACAACGGTAGCACGGTAGAAGGAATGGATTGCTCCTGGAAAAAGTGTATTGTCACTACATTCTTCACAGATTTGTCCAATGGGAACCATGCGACATTAGTTTTCTGTTCACCAACATTTGCAAGACCACATGAGGATATTTCTGGATTGTACAGAGTTTGAATTAGTGTCTTACATATACGTACATTTCTAAAAAAGTGTCCAGCACAATTGTGGTCTTTCGAAAGCTGTCAATATTGTTTACTTTTGCTTACTTGTTTCCATTGTGTTTTGTATAGTGCTTTGTACAAAGACTTACTGTACTTTTTCCTTTTCTCTCTTCCGTGTACATGCAAGTAGCTGCGTAACTAATATCATCTGTTACCTATATACAGTGGCGTATTCACGATTTTGTTTCGGGGAGGGCTTTGCTAACTTTCGGAGGGGGGGGCTTTGCCTGAAAATCTGAAAATTGTGCAAGATATTTCATATGCTTTACTGTAGTAAGTAAGATTTCGGGGGGAAGGCTTAAGCCCGGAAGCCCTTCCCCCTAAATACGCCACTGCCTATATATATATTTTTTAAAATATGGCCATTGTGTACTTTAGATAGCCAGTTTTAATTCAGTTTTCAAATTTACAGAAAAGTGATCGGAGTATATTTAACTGATATTTAGGTTTACATTCCTATGGAAAACCAAGCCGCTACCACTGGCTGTATCGGTCCACCAGGTTATAGACTATCGCCCGATGTCGCAATTTCCACTGCAACATAATAATTTGGAGTACAAGTATAAGAATTATACTGTAATTCTATCTATAAATTTTCCGTAAATCAGCAAAGGTGATGTTGTAGAAGTTGTTTTAACAATATAAATGCGCATAAATCCATGCGTTAGGGTTTTTGACAGGAATGGGACGAGAGAAATAACATAGATTCCAGTATCATGTTACGATAAAAGAGGAGGATATGGGTGAACGCTTTGTCTATATAGATTTCCATCTTGTTCATGTTGGCTCCATACAAACAAGGGGTGCCTTTCCGTAGACTGGGATTATGATGGATTCCTGAAAGTAGACAGATTCACCTTAACGTTTTTGCTCACTTCACGCACCAGTGACAACCATCTTCCATTTTGATCCCGCCAAATGTCTTCCGTAGATTTTGTCTTACGTTCAGCAATGTGGTGCGAGAGATGTAGTAAACCCGGCCCTAATGTACGCACCGCAGAACAAGACGGCCGAGGTGATGATTTAACAATGGACTGGGCCATGTCACGTTGGTATGGTAATTCTTCCGGCCTACCAACAGACGAATACCACGGAGCACCTCACAGCAACACTTTCGCTGGTAAACTTCAACGGGTTCCTTTTGTTGGTGAATGTTTCTGCGTGGTTCCCATTGAGTTTGCCTGACCAAGATATAATTACTTGTGGTCATTCTGACGATAAAACATTTTCCCGGCAACGTTTCACTATTTGGGTGTATGAAAAATGTGAGTCTACGATGTACTGGGTGTCCCCGCGTAGCGTAGTTGCTAACGCTCTCACCTTCGGTGCGGGCGGTCCCGGATTCGATTCCCGGTGGGGGCACTCGGTCGAAAAAGTGTAAAAAAACGCTTTTTCAGACCAGCCACCCTCAATGAGGTTTTCGTGGGTTTTTCTTATTCACACTAGGCAAATGTCGGGGTGGTACCTAACTTGTAGGTCTCAGGCCGCTTCCTTTCTTCCCTTTCCCCGGATAGTGTGCTCGCCGAGGGACGTCATCCCTCAAAACGTGACGGGCTAAATAGCCTTAGATGCCGAGAGCCCAGAAATCTAAAATCCTAAATCCTACGATGTACTGTTTCGCTAGCACCTTCACTACACTCCGGCACAACTCTATAATTAACAGCAGACTTGCCAAATCAGTCTGATATAAACCTTTTGTAAAAGCATAATAACAATGATAGCTAGAGGCAGGCCAAAATGCAGTACCTGACTTTGTATTCTGAAATGTTGATAAGTTGTAATAGATCTCAATGATAAACTGAAGTTTCAGCTCTACTTGATTCAAAACGATCAGGTCACGTAACACAAGTGGCTGACAGTTACTATAGCACGGCCAACAAGAGATTGTCTCTGACGTTTCTTACCACATGCGGTGGGACATTGCAGCCCCTACTTTGATACCAGTGTTACCAATCACGATCACTCTGTCTTATACCATTAATTAAATTGCCATTACAGTTGCACCGAAAAAAAACTTGACACGCGAGTAGTGGCAATGTCACTGCGAGCTGTCAGAGACGTTCTCTTACTGGACGCACTATAGTATCTTGAATTTATGTTCTGATTGCTACTTACTGCTCTAGGTCCTATCCAAAAGTTGGCAGGTTCAAAGTAATCCACTTGCTGCAGCGAAAGACTAGTTACAAGCACCTACGAGAGAAACGAAGAAAATATGATGTTAAAGCTAACACGAGTTGTTTACAATTCACACTTTTTAATATTAAAGCAGTTTACACCTAAAGTATAAAGTTTAATAATAAAACGACAAGCAGATCGATAGTTAAACCACAGGCTACCAGAGCTAGAACCAAAAGAAACTAAAGTTACCAACTATCTACTAAATTATAACAACTCAGCGGTAATACATGGTAAATATTATATTAAAAGTTTTAGTTTATATAATGTGTACTGGCACAGAAAAGGTACGCTTGGAAGGAGATAATTACAAGATGTACAAGAAACTATATAGACACTATCTAAGAAGAAATTACATTTTAAGGGGTTACGATGGAGTATATGGTGAAAAGTGAAAAAAGGATAAGATTGTAATCAAAGAAGGCATTAATATAGGGTAATTCCTCCATCAACGAAGAGATTAGCGCTAAATGCAGGACATGAAAATATTCAGTTTGCGACAAGCTGGATTCTGTAACAGAACACATACGACTATGATAATGACATTGCAATACTATACAGTACATGTTTGTTGACTTGTCAGTAAAATTACGACGCATTTTTGCAACAGATGGCGTTAACTCATTTCCAGAAATACTACTCATTTGTATCTTCTTTGTAATTTGCTAGCTAATAATTGTAGTAGCTTCATTCTTAAAGTTTATATTATATATGTATATGGTTGAGTTTTGCAGAACAGTCTTGGTCCCGACGCGTCAAACGACATCGAAAGCAGATACCAGAGGAAACGTTGTACTCTGATTATGGTGCGATTTTAAAGCTGTCATGTCGTGTTTTTCGTACTCTTACTACTGAACTAAACAATCATTTCGAGTGTGTACTGCACAATAGGACAGTTTGAACGAATCAATCACCCAGAAGCGTCCGGAGCTCGTTAGTAGTTCAGGAGTTTTATTCTATCACAATGCGTAGTTTGATCATCCGTCACAAATTATTGCAGCTTTAATGGGGTGCGGTAACAAAAGGACCAACTTTGCACTGTCAGATTTCTTGTTTCGCTCTCTTCGAAACTCCTTGTGTGGTATAACGTTCAATGAGGCTAGAAATCATCGCCATGTTCATTTTTTTTTCCCAATAAAAACAGGTCCTACCATGAATGAGCAATTATGAAGCATACTGAAAATTGGTAAACAAAACGGAAAATGGTGTATCATTGATTGGTTCTTGTTCTTTATATTAATAAATGGACTTCCAGAAACAGAGGAAAAATACGTCGTTACCTTTCCGACAATCTAATGCATTACTACTTTAGTAAACAAAGCTTAATGTTCTTTTCCATTAAAAACAAAAGTACCATGATATACATACCAAACCAGACCGTTGATGCATATCAAATCCTATTGGTCCAAATCCATAGCACACAAGTGATATGATCATAATAAGGACCTGCACCGTCGTAACCCAATACGTGAAGTAAGGGCGATGGTCCTCTATATCATCCAGTTGTTCCCTTACATCTTTACTTTCTACAACAGACTTCCGAAGTGACCGCCTACAAAACAAAACAGAAACAAATTAATTAGCTTGAAGGGAAGATACTCATTTTCTCTATGTCACTGGATAGAAATTCTATGAAATATGGTATATTAAGATCTCTCTAACACAAGCTATACAATATATCCCATAATAATAATAAACATGCAGCATTCAGTAGATTTAGACTATACTCAAATATTGACACAAATTTCAAGTTCACAAATATAGTTCAAACTGTACTTCGTCGTTGACAACATGTCGTTTTGTCTGATGTTGATTTTATTTTATTTTAGCGTCCCTTTCAGCAGCAAGGCTATATCAGACGTGGACCTGCAGCTTAACGTGAGATCCGAACCACATAAGCTCCCGTTGGGAATTGAACCCGGGTTTGCCATGCCAAAGGCGCATACACTAACCGCTTAGCCATGAGGGAGCTGAACATATTCTATTGTTCTTGTTGTTGTTGTTGACAGCAACAGTTGACAACAGCAATGAAAAATTATATCTTTCAGTTTGACGTCCCTCGATTATGGCCTGTAGGCTAAAGGAGACTGATGAACAATAAAAGTGAATAATTACGTAAGAAAATGATGAAATGAGAATGTAGGAGGAAATGGGAGAACTCCGAGAAAACACACTAACACGACTATGTCTACCACAAACTCATACGTCCATAGATCCAACCAAGGACTTTGGCATCAAGTGATTCCCACTTAGTCATCGTACTCCCAGCTGACAACAGAGCAGCATATGCAATGCAACAAATTTATCATTTAGGACATCAAAGGCATAAATAACAAATTCTTTCAGTGTAGCTAAGTCTTTCGAATATGAGAAAAATATTTTGGGTTCATATCAATTTTCAGGCAACCACACAAATCGCATCGCATCAAGTCACAGGGAAAGACATCTAATCTTGTTCGGAAATGTCATTTAATATAGAAATACATGAGTTATATTTGTTTGAGCGAAATTCTCAGATCATACTACATACCGCGAGTTCGATTATTATAGGCCAAGATATCAGGTAAGAAATAACCACATCATTACTTTCCTTTATGTCTTTATTTTACATCTTTTATGTTGTGATTTTTTGCACACACACACATACGCACACGGTCATGCTTAAAAAAATCGCAAACCCTGTGTTCTTCCTCCTGCCTAGGATTCTATTATACAAATGAACACTTTTCCAAATTTTTTTCAACTAGCTATAAGAAGCCTAAAGTCTATTACTAATACCAGTGCAGAAAATTTCTTTTCTCCTTTTTAAATAGTTAATTATTTTGAAATGTTTAATCCAGGGCGCAAAATTTTGAAGTCAGACGCACTCGCCAGTCCAAGAACGATGTTGCCAGTATCTCTCACGTACAAATTGTGAGAGACCCCCCTCCCCCATAAGGCCTTTGGTTTGATAAACAAAGAGATTACATCAGGGCATAGAATTTCAAAACCAGACAATTAGGTTCAGAGTAATCAAATTTGAATTGTACAATTCACATACATGTTAAAAAATATCTTACCTTACGACTTCACGTTTGTGTAACGCTCTTTCTCTCTGCACTGAAGTACCAGTTGTCCACTGCAGTTTTCGGATCAAAGTCTTTAAGCAAATTGTCAGCAAATCATCCAGTGTGTCAGTCTTCAATGAATTCCTGTAGGCAGTCTTAACTCTGTTGAGACTGTTGAAGACTCTCTCACATGAAGCAGTACTCACAGGTACAACTACACAAAATGTGACAACTAGAAGCAAATTTGGAAATCTCGTGACGAAAGGAGGAGCGAATTACAACGTTGTGAAGACTTCACTTTCCATATCCATTGTGAAGATTTCACATTCCGTGTTTTCTCTCACTCAGTGGCAATGATTTTCGTGAGAAATAGAAACTGCGCAGCCCTGTGAGTTTAGGCAGAAACCGTTCCTACTCAACACTGGTCTTCAGCTCTAAATTTCTAGTCGCCAATAGCGACCGGAAATTTTGCGCCCTGGTTTAATCAAACTTTAAACAATCAAAAATATCTTTAAAAATTATCTACACTCCTATTGGTAGAAAAAGTAGTACGAATTATTTATCTATTTCAAATCTTTATTATTACAAACTTTTTTGCTTTAAGACCAGTCGAAAAAAAATGGAAGAAAATTAAATGCTTAATTTTATTTTAACTTCCCTGTACAAATTTTTGACCCATGCATATTACATTTCTTTTCTTATATATATAAAATGATGATGATTAAATTCTGCGTAGAATGTATATAAATGACTTAGCCAATGTGTATAGAAATGAATACCTATATTTAAAAAGGTTTTTCTTTTTATGTGAGTCTGTATATTTGTATTTTACAGAATATAAAATACAGAAAATATAAAAACATAAATAAAAGATAAGTGATTTCATACTATGTATAATTTTCAATATTATGTGATAGACAAGACTAATTAACATTATTTTTTTTTAAAAAAAAGCATGACTTGATTTAAATCAACTTAGCTTTTCATTCTAACTAAACAAAAGTGGAACAAAAATATACAGTTATTAAACACAATTGATTCGTACCTAATTATTTTTTTTTTCTTTGAATGAAAATTATAAATTGATTACCGAAATGTTCTTACATGGATTTTTCAGACAATTGATTTTCAGCTGTTTTGGTACTTGCAGTCTTCCGCTGGTCTATACACACATGTTTGCTGAAACTGAAACCTCCTTCTCAATTTAAAGAGAGTTTTTTTT
Source organism: Thermobia domestica (assembly GCF_964235325.1). NCBI lineage: Eukaryota > Metazoa > Arthropoda > Insecta > Zygentoma > Lepismatidae > Thermobia > Thermobia domestica. The sequence goes on from NC_137464.1 coordinate 213,185,669, forward strand.
CCTTATACAGTACAGTGTAGTCTAAACCAGTAGTGTTATTCTAATTTTTAAAGATTATTATATATATATATATGTGTGTGTGTATTTTATATATATAGAGAAAGTAGATGGATATGGATAGGTAGATAGATAGATAGATATAACTCTCTTAGGAAGCAAACCATACAAGGCAGACAAAAGCAAAGGCAAATCATACAAGGCAGTGCAACTGGATACCACAAGTTACAATATACACATCATCCTATTATTAAGGCACTTATGAAATTAGGCACCACTGCGAATATCTTGGAAACGAATTATTCAAAATAGACGTTGTCAAAAAGTACTGGAAAAAAGACATTAGTTCAGCAATGGATCAACAATTATTGATAATGGTATGTACCTGCTTCAAATATAAATAACCCTCACCACTACACTCATGAGATCCCAGTTCTCATTCTTGGTATCTGAGCCTTTGAGATTAAGAAATAAACGCTTATACCTTGTTCTAAGAGATCATATGTTGAAGCTGTAGTTGTAAGAATTTCTAGATACAAAAATAGTTAAACTAAAATTTACTGTCCCTGGGTATAACTGGGTAAAATGTACTGTTATGTCTGGGTATAAAAAAACGGTTCTGCGAACTCGAAATATTTTAACCGGTTCTAGCGAACCGGCTGAATAGCACCCCTGGCCTAAACAAGGTTAAGTTTATAGATTACTGAAGAATAAGTTGATATTCTTGTATTAATATCGGAAAATATAAGGTAACTTATTTAACTTACTAATATATTGTCACCGTCTTACATGACATAAGCATCAATATTGCCATACGATAATTGTGTAATTTTTATTAGTATTATTTATAGTTTTCATGGTATTTCCGGTAATTAATTAAATTCGGTTATTAAAACTAAATAAACAGTTTTGAAAACAATTAAATTACACAGAATTATGGTATAGTAACTTTGAGAATGCTTACAACAGCGATGATAGCGACGACTTAAGAGCCTGACATACTAAAATAATACAAAATTTACAATTTTGCTTTTTCTTGTTTTTCATAAGTAAAAGGAGATAATGAAATGCAACTTTCCATAATCATAGATAATGTTCTTCTACAACAGCAAATATGAACCTTAGGAACTTTCAGTGTTGCCATCCATAGAAATTACAGTGTTGCCAGAATAACGTTTCCCCAAAATCTAAGTTGAAGCAGAGACTAAAGGAACGAACTCAACTGCATTTGATTACGTATCATGCTCTCTTGGAATCCTGCGAACTACTTTTTAAATAATATTATTATTTAATTTTAATAACTGTGTGTTAAAACTATTTTTGTTTATTACAAATGAAATACAACTATTATTTAAAGAGTAGTTCACAAGATTCCAAGACAATATGATACGTAATCAAATGCAGTTGAGTACGTTCTTCTAGTCGCCGCCTTAACTTAGATTTTAGGGGAAATGTTATTCTGGCAACTCTGTAATTTATAAGGATGACAACAGTAAAAATTCTCCAGGTCCATATTTTCTGTTGCAGAATAACACTGCAATAGAAAAATTGTAAATTTTGTATTATTTTTAGTATGTCGGGCTCTTAAAAGTGAATAATTTCATTGGTATATCTTACATTTTCCGGATACTTGTGTACAGTTCTAATTTATTCTTCAGCAATCTATAAATAAACTCAACAATGTTTCGACCACACTATTCTGTTAAGGTAAAAAAGCACTTCAGTATGTGAAGGAAATTCTGGTTCAACAAACATCTGTATATAGACCAGCGGAAAGCTGCAAGAGGACAGCCGAAATATTGCATGGAAAATCAATTTAAGTGTATTTATAGTAGATAAGCAATTCATAACTTTCATTCATAAAAAGCATGCACACAGTGCGAAACTTACTATTTCTTTCTTTCTTTTTTTTTTTTTTTGCGTCGATTGCCTTCCTGCTTCCTTATGTTCAATTCTCTTTTCTTAACAGGGGCGGCGGTGGTTCAGTGGTAAAGTGTTTACCTCTGGTGCATGGGGTCCTTGGTTCGATCCCAGCTCGTGCCAAGTGAACTTAGTGGAGAAACACCGTGTGTGTGGATTTTTTCGGGGTTCTCCCGTTTCCTTCCACTTTCTTCATTCCACCATTTTATTCATTTCTCATCATCACCGTCTCCTTTAGCCTACCCGGCATAACCATGGAACGTAAAACTTAACGATTTCATTTTTCTTAACACGCCCTGCGTAGTGGCTAGTGTGCACGCGTTCGATGTACTTGATTCCGGTTGGAAAACATTTGAACGCGTTACAATGGTTCAGATTTCACCTTAAACTGAACGTTTACATCTCATATGGCCTTGGTGTTGAAAAGGAATGCTAAGCTTTAGTAAACGAACAAACAAGCACCTTTTTTAACCAGTTTGATATCATGACTTAAAATTCAGTGAAAGTAGTATAAATCAAGTGTAAATTCAGTGGTCAGGTAAGTGATTTACGCAAGGGAATTCTTGGTTTCCAAAAGAAAATACCAATTTGCAATAATCTATGTATTAAAATGCTAGGTTACTATGTTTGTGGCGAATTCTTTTAGCAATGATATCTTGGAAACAAGCTCTAGAAAGATGCCATTTTCACTGATCGATTGCAAATTTTATGTAGATTGTTCAATTTTAATTGAATATTTGAAAAATGGCTGTTATTTCTTTATTACGTTTTTTAGGGGTACGCTGGAGATATTGAAATTTTAAAAAGTAAAGCATCATATCCTACGAGTTATACATTCCTACACCACACATTTGTGTACGGGGTTAGTATATCTCTCCGGCGTTTCTTTCATGACCAAATGATAATGAAGATCGAAGGATAACCATTTCTCCAGACTAAGATGAATCTTTATTATTTGAAGTGTTTTGGCCAATGAACACCATATATCACTGACATAATAATTAATTGTGTGTGTGTGTAATATATTTGCTTATTACATAGTGCATGCAAGAAGAAAGAAAACACTGATCATACATGAATTAGAAACTCCAACCAGAAATAGACTCAAATCTTGTAAACTGTGTGAGATATTGAAAAAATAATCGAAAAAAATCTCCCCTTTATGATACCCTTTGCCGATTTTTATCACGACGTTCTTCACTTGTGTCTGTAATGGGATATATACAGATGTTGTAAGGAATGACAAGCAGATTCATGCTCATATGTGAATGATATACTGCATAGAGAGCGCAGGTACAGTTAATCTTTTTAAAAAATGTTAATTACGTAATATCATTGTATGGAAGATGTCATTGCTCACAAAATATAGTAAGTATAAAAAGAATCAATCAATCAATTAATTCTTTTATTTGAAAGTCTGAAACACTGAAACCTGCAATGGATGTTTTTGAACTTTGGCTTCGTAGAAAGTGCTCGGAAGAAAGGCTTCCTGTCTTGGCTCAATTGATTTTTCACTGTTGTTGTGACACAAAATTCACCTGAGAGAGAGAAAGAGAAAACTTTTTACCTGAAAAGCCTGCCAACGAAACCCATCCCATACTGGCGTCTGTCTGAATTGTCAAAAGCGCGATCCAGCACATGACTCCAGATCCGAGACATGCCAACTTCAGGTCCCGCCTCGCTCACCTCTAACCTCTCCTGCGCTCTTCGCCAACTAGGCGGCCTGAAATAAATAAATAAATAAATAAATAAATAAATATAATAACAACAATAGATTTGTGTATATCTAATTTTAAATATCTCAACTTGTAATTTAGAAGAAATAATACCACAATTGATTATAATAATTTCTATCTTACAACATTACATCATGACGAATAAGATGTCTAACGAGAATTATGCTCATCAGAAAATTTTAAGTCTCGGTAATGCTATGTAAAGTTTCAATTAATCATTTGTAAAGGAAAATTACGTAATTTTGAAGATACTACGTAGAAGACTGAGCATTGCTCGATGACGGTCGTGTTAAATACGTAATTTTATACATCAATTATGAAAATAGTTATCCTAATCCAAATAAGTTTCAATAAAATTACTCCTAAGTAAGATTTCCGAATATTGAGACCTAGCTAAATCGCTTTATTGCACCCAAAAGCAGTAAATTTGTCCATTTCATGCAAATCATTCAATATTCATCAAAATGAGTTTTCCTACAGTCAACTTTACTTTTTTTCAAAAATAGAGACAATAGCTAAGCTGGCTTTATTCGTGCCTCAAAATGATAAGTTTATTCCATTTTACGAAAAGCATTCAATGCCTCTGAAATCAGTCTTCCTACAGTCATTCTTAAATGAATCTTCCCGAAATTGAGACCTAGCTAAATAGCTTTCTTGCTCCCAAAAAGAGTATATTCACTTCATTTCCCGAAAATCTTTAACTTGTCGTGGGTTGGCATATGTTTTAGTTAGAATGGCATAGCAATTATCGAATCGACATAGAAAGTCGGAGATGGCTGAATATTTTCTTGGATTCATTTTTCCAGTTTCACATTTTTTACTCTCTGAATACTTTGAATTTGCACCTATAGAAAATATGGTAAGCAAAAAGAAAGTTTATTTTATTTTTTATGTTCTTATCTTCTCTTATTAAATTGATAAAAGATCTTAACACAAGTATAAGTTTATTTACGTTTATGTAAAAATAAGTAAACTAAAAAGAGTTACTTAAAGGTACGATGGGAAAAATTATAACGAACATAACCTTGATGCAAATTATATATCCAGATATTATTCTGGTTGAATGTAGAGAGACTTGAGAAGTGAGACCGGAATACTTTATCAAAACTAAAAATAAAAATAATTCCGATTCCGTGTAATGTAGAATTGCTTCTCCAAATATTCATAACAATACAAGGAAAATGGATAAAAACATTTAAGTATAGAATTATATAACTAACTAGCAGATGGTCTGTTCTTCGTACGGGAAGAATAAGTTTCATTTTGGACATAAAAGGCTGAATTTGGATTTAAACGATATCAGAAGTGTCACTGTTCATCTCAGCGACCCGGAAAGCTATGGATTCGACACTAAAATAATTTGTCATTTTTGATCATTTTTAAATAACTTTCCCTCTTCTAAGTTGCACCGCCAAAGTGAAATGATAAAAACTATCCCAGGTCCGAACCTCATTTATGTTGAAATTTTGATATCGAGATCGGTTTGGTGGTTCAAGATGTACAGTCACAAACATAGTGACTCATTTATATATATATATATATATATACACACACACACACACACATATATATATATATATATATATATATATATATATATATATATATATATATATATATATATATATATATATATAGATAGATAGATAGATAGATACCTAGGTAGATAGATTTAATCATTTCAATATAAAATCTATAGTACAAATGTTCATTATATAAAGTACCCATTTGCTTTTTAAGGTGCTGGATTTCTTTACATGGAAAAATATTCTAACTTCTTGCTAAAATTCCATATTCACGTCCTTTTAACTTCCATATTGACGTTTTTTTTTTAAACTTACACCTTTTTTAAAAGATAGGTAATGGTGGGATCCCTAGTTTGATCCAACCATCCGTCTTGTGTTATTTTACAGGACACAATCGTAGACTAAGAGATTTCATTTCATTTTCATTAGAGATCGAAGTACTTTAGTCTACAGAATCGCTGAATATATTTTTTTCAACTGTAAACTGAGTTTTTCCTCTTTGCGTATTATATTTATGAATATTTGAATTAGAATTGATATTTAATTGACTTAATTCTTTCTTTTTTCTTTCTTTCTTCCTTCCTTTATTTATTTATTTATTGTATTTTGGACACAACAGATGTATACCCATTGACAGTGTTCAGCAGTATACGTAAATGATTACATAATATTTTACATGTTAAACTATACAGTCAAAGTATTTTTCTTTTATGTGTAAATCAAATACATCTATTGTAAGGCATTTTATTTGAACACTGTTATATGTTGTGCACATTCTTCTAATAAGCGATATACATAATGTATTAGTACGCTGTGGTAGTTCATCAAATGTTTGTAGCCACGAGCGCATTTTCCTGTTCGGAACATGAAGGGACATTTCGGACAATAATTTTGGCGAATCTATCTCATTATGTATAAGTTTATGGAGAAAACACAGGAGGATATTAGTTCTTGTTTCAAGAAAACGCACTGAATAGCTTGGTACGAGTTCAAGATATTTTACATATCAAGGGTAGATCCCCTTGTCTTTATATATTAAATAGAGTACACATTTTGATTGAATTGCTTCTAATTGGTGTATATATATTTTTGGGTACTATGATTCTTAACTGCTACAACACATTTTTTTGTCTTAATGAAAAAGATATAGAATTGAAAAACAACGAAAATGATTTTAAAAATGTAAAGTGTATCTATCTATCTATCTATCTATCTATCTATCTATATATATATATATATATATATATATATATATATATAAACATAATTTTCTTACGTTCTACATGTATGTATGTATTTACATTTTTATCCTCATGTAGAAATTATTCCCATGGGAAATCATAACGTGCATAGAAAAGGAAGTTGAAAGAGGCAAACAAAAGGTTGGTACTTTTAGTCACTTTCATTAAGAAAAACGATGTGCACTCAGGAGGTTTGGTGTCCCGGGAGACAATTCTTCTACCGAAACACAAATAAACAAGAGAAACAGTGACGGCATAACACCGGTGCTAGAGACTAGATGCCTCTGCCTGCCGTATGTTCTGTCAGATGAGACAGAGAAAGAGAGAGAGAGAGAAAAAAACAGAGACAGACAATCACGTTACCCACAATTGCAAGTGATGCTACCGTCATTTTTTTTCTTGTTTTCGCTTTTCTCTCTCTCTCTCTCTCTCTCTTTCCTTTTGTCAGATACAGCGCAAATAATCACCATTCCTTTTCGTTTTAACTGTAAGTAATTTCACTTTTTTTTCTTCTTGTTAAGTTTTTAAAAAAGAATCGTTGTAAAGTAAGACAGTTGACTAAAATTGAATTTATTTCCACTTTAATACCTAAACAAAAACTAAAAGAACAACAAACTAATTTAAATTTAAATGAATAAGTGAAAACTTTAATTTTAATTTCAAGATTTTACTTTCTAGATTAATTAAATGGTAAGTGCATTGGTACAGCACATAAATGGATGAATGGGTAATGACAGCCATTGTCCTTTTTGTACAGGGTATTATACTTATGGACAAAATGTACAGGGTATGTCAAAAGACCAAATCACTACATTCGATAGTTGTTTAGCTTCAAGGCATGGAATGAAATGAAATCTTTAAGTTTCACGTCCCACGGTTATGCCGGCAAGGCTAAAGGAGACAGTGATGATGAGAAATGAATGAAACGGTGGAATGAAGAAAGTGGGAGGAAACGGGAAAAACCCGAGAAAACCCACGCACACAATGTTTGTCCACCACAAAGTTCACTTGATGTGAGCTGGGATCGAACGAAGGATCTCAGGGACTAGCTTCATGGCAGGCTTAGACTTTTTCATAGAGTCAGTCGTAGAGGTGCAGTGTGTCATCTTAGATATCGAGGTTCTACGCTTCTTTCACCGGAAGTCTCCTTACGTATCAGTCTTAGCAAAATTTGTGAATTGCAACACAACGCAAAAAATGCAACAAGCAAATTATAACTGCTATGATGATTATCCCAAACCGATACATAATGAGGCCCCTGGTGACGCAGTTGATCAAGATTTGTCGCTGAGGTACCGTAACAGACCGGAACGGATACCGTTCAATGACTTCTACATATGCTCAATGAAGGACAGCTCTGGGAATCGTGCAGGCTAGAAAAGGTAACATGCATTTTTGAGAGTGCGCTGGATAACACAAACAGCATGCAGGTGCGGATGTTATCCAGTTGAAGACCACATTTTCCTGACGACACAGAAATGCCAACAGAATCCGATGGATAATGTTTTGAATGTATACTACACTGTTCGTATATGAGGTACGACAGTTATGAAATGACAGTTTTGAAAGTAATGAAACTACGAAATTTTTTATTATTGATGAACACTAATGATGGGAATCCACACCATTAAATTAATATTAGTTAACACTTTCAGCAAATTTTACAAGTTAGTATTACTCGTTTTTGCTTAATTTTTTAAAAGACAGAGAATAATTTTGTCATTCTCTCTTTTATTTTTTATGTAGCATATATATCATCATCATCATCATCATCATCATCATCAATGGTATTTTGTCATTATTGACAGATCACTTATAGTAAACTGACATCCACCACGGTCTTCAGCCAATCTTTTTGTCTTCACGTAGGATTTTTTTCTTTCAATATCATCCACCAACCGTAACCTTTTCCTCTTTTCTTGCCACCGTACCTCATATTACAGTTCCTTCTCAGCCAATATCCTAACCAGTTTATCGTCCTATTTTTAAATATATCTAAAATAGTTTTTTTCTTCTCCTCCTATTTCTAACATTTTCTCATTCATTTTCCCCTCGATCTATTCTCTCTATTTTTTCCTATATCCACAGTTCGAAAGTCTCTAGATATTATTTTTATCCATTCCTATTGCGTAATGTCAGTTTCTGACTATAAAATATAATGCGCCATAGTAAAAATTTTATGGGACTTTGTTTTCTTCCTAAATACTTCTTTCGTCATTCCAATCCTTATTTTTACTTTATCTTCACACTTCAGATCCTCACTAATAATACTATCCTGCTATCGAAAAATAGTACTCTGGCACATGAGCGTCCGAAGGGGAGGTAGGATGGGGCTCGAGCACCCCCTCATGGCTCACGAAAATGTATTACATTTTTTAAGATTTTCTTAATACAAATAAAAAAATACCAAACGTAATATAGCAACCAGGGATTTGAGCCCCCCCCCGCCTTCCTAGGAAATTTTCTTCGGGCGCCCATGCTCTGGCATTCTCTCTTCTACTTTCCTACTTTTATGTATTACCCTTTTTGTTTGATAATAAGAAATATCCTGCAGCACTAACCCAAAAAGGACACGTGCATTTTGTCCGTTAAGCTGAAGTTAAGCGGTTATCAATCTAAAACGTCATTAGTTTACAGCCCTTTCGAATGAGGCTACTTCACTAATAACATCTTGGAAATGGCTATCGAACTATTAGATTTCGTAACTTCAACCCAAGAGAAAACAATCATTAGTTTCGTCCGAGTTATTAGTTTAGAATTTAGTCTATGTTTGGACTGATCTCTTGATCAGACGTGGAAGTTGATTTTGTTTAATTTTTCTCTAGCAAAATCCTGTCAGCTCAAGTGGTAGAGCGTTGGTTTCGCATTCGGGAGGTTGTGGGTTCGAATCCCGCTGCCGACCATCCTGACTGAGGTTTTCCAGGGTTTCCCTCAGTCCTACCAGGCAAATGCCGGGATGGTACCTACTAAACAGGCCCTGGCCGATACCTTCCCAAATCCTTTCCATTGTTGTTGTTGGATATCCAGTGTAAAATGGCCTCTGAGCTGTATCTGGTGATTGTTAAATAAATAAATAAAATAAAAATCCTGTCACAGTACACGGCTGTCTGTAAACCAAGAAAACTAGTTTCAAAAAATCTAGAAAGTACAATATATTCGTACCTATGGTACAATTCTCTGATAGGTCCTAGATGTTCCCTGCTGGAGTCTGGTGATCCAAAACCACCGTGGTCTTGGTCCAGGGTACCACTATCCACGTAGTCTGCTGGAGTGACCGGCTGCTGGGCACTTGTGGGTTTATCAAAAAATACCTGCAACAAAATAAATATATCACAAAGTTACTGATTAATTTCTCAACATATCGGCAGGTAACTTACAAATAAGAGTTATATTGATTATGTATAATTTTAGTAAGGGAGACATACAGTGATTTATCGATACTAGTTTTTTTTTTCCTACAGTGAAACCTGTTTATGTTGGCTCCATCGGTTCCATTGAAAAGTGACCAACTTAGACAGGCAGGCAACTTACAGAAAATAAGTGTGACTGGTGTATTTTTAAAACAGGATTTCCAGTATTACTTGATTGTAAAATTTTAATAAGCAATGGCACGACAGCTACTTTTAAATGATGTACCTAGGTATATACAGTACGCTTAGCAACATACAGTACAGTAGTTCTTGTATAGTATCGTCTGTTAATGAGCTACAAGTATTTAACTCGGAGCAAAAGATGTTTTGAGAAAATCTTACAGGAATTCATATCTCAAAATCTCCGCTACCTTTCGACAAGCCGTCAGGTGCCAACAATTGACAACTGAGATAGTTAGCTTTAACTCGGAGAATTTTTTGGAATTACTAAAGCTCTCCACTTATGAGAGGAGCCGATATAACTAATGTTTATACCAAAATATACATGGTAAACAAACACGTACAACCATTTCCTGAATTCATGTACGTGCTTTTTCTTATTCACATCTTTTTTTTCATCGTTTATCAGGGTAGTTCAAATCTTTTTTTCACCCTTTGGCCTAAGAGAACAAATCTTGGGAATCCATTCTTCTTTGTCTCCAGTCACAAATACAGATCATCTGCCTCTCATATGGGAATACGAAAGAGTTAAGAAAAATAACAAAACGGTATTTTGCGTGGCCAAGATACGCAGGTAAATGTATCATTATCATCATAGTGTAAACATTGCTTTAATGTGGTTAACTTCTAAGATAGACAAGTGGCCAACTTACAGAGTAATAAGTAGCGAATGTCTTACGGGAAAATGCAGGTTCAAGAACGAACCGGGCCAAGATGAGCAGGTGGCCAAGTTGATAGGTTTTACTGTATTTAATGTCCTTTCATCCTTTATCACAGAGTTGTCTTCATAAAACAAGTAACAGTGAGATGAAGTTGAACTCCAACCACTATTTGAGGCACCTTATGAGTCCTTTGATGCTTTAAAACAATTTACAATGAATGCACTTACGTAAACAGTTGAAGTTATTGTAAGTATGTTCTTTCCGCAATCAAATCATACTCTACTAAACCCCTGAGGATGTACGCTTAATGCACTAAGCTAAACAAGTAATGATTATATTTTGTGAGCAGAGCTCAAAACTATTTATTGTGAAATTGTACCAAAGACTAGGCCTAGTGATGAAAGGTAACTCTAAAATTTGAAAGATATTTTGATATTTAGTTCTCACAGAGTCAAAATTACAATATGGACTATTGTATTCTGTATTATTACATGCAAACATCATATTCTCTTAAAAGTGTTTTCGAGTCCATACATATAACTTTATTGATTTGGCTTTAAAAGCAGGCAACAGAAGATATTGACTTTCTTAAAAGTAATTTTTAGTACACCTTAAGACATGCTAAGCACAATGTAACGACTTCAGGAAGATTTTTAGAGTAATACAATAGCAAACGTTAAACTACCATTCTGTAAATTTATGAAAATAGGGCTATCAACTGAGACAGTTCAGATAGCTACACTTCTGCAAAGACGGTTCCCTACAAATTCATCCACTTCACAACTTTCTAAAATTTTGCTTGCTAGCTATCTCATATTCATCCTTTTTCCATTACAAAAGCTGTTTCGCTTGCATTGTTTCAACAGGACATTTCATCGTGCCCTTCATTCAGTGCGTTATGTTCATGTCGTAGTTGATCATGATATTTCATTCATGCTCTGGCGGGAAAATAAAAACATGATGTAAATATTACAATCAGTAATTGGGATATGGAAACAATTGACTCACTGTTCCTTTTTAGCAAAACCTTACTAAAATCGATTAGGCGAGAGAAGTTCATAACACTTAGTGACTTATGAGGCATGACCCAATGCTGGAAATACTGGAAAACAAATGGGTATCAAGAATGTATGACTGATTTAGCTATGTGGTGTACGTAGCAAAATTAAATGAAATCTTTAATTATAATAAACTATGATTCTGCTGTGTACGCTAAAGGAGGCACTGATAAAGGAAACTAACTGACAATAAAATAATTGATGAAATGGTGCGAAAATGGAAAGAAAGGGGGTGTTATGGGGAGAAACAATGAGAAAACTCACTGTCAAGATGTTGTTCATAACAACCTTACATGGACTGAAATCGAACCTATAAACCTGAGGATCAGAGACAAGTATTCTAGTTCTGCACCAAAGTTCCCTCATTGGATGCATATACAGTACGACTTTTCAACTATGTTATTACTTTTTAACCACCATTTTCGGAAATAGCTTCACCCAGTGTTCTCTTTAAATGAATTGACGTTTCAACAACGATAAGTTATATAACGAGAAATTTTTATACATTTGCAAGATATATACAGATGGTGATCAGAAAAATGGAAACACATGTAGAAAAATGGAACATCTGTAGTTGGCAACACGTCAGATGTATGGGTTGGCAGTGGTGTCGTGGCGCCCGCAGCGCCGGACCGCTGGTGGTGGTGTGTTAGGTCGGTCTCCATACTACATCAGGCGCAGCGGAACAGCAGTGTCCAGTGGCTGCAGCAAGCGGAGGTAGTGTAAAATGGGAGACCTCTCAGAGTTTCAAAGAGGGCAAATTGTTGGTGCGCGGTTATGTGGAGTGAGTGTGACGGCAGTGGCTACTGTATCAGGTGTGTCGCGTGGGACAGTGTCGAAGGTGATGACGGCCTACACAACACACGGGAAAACCACATCGGGGAAGCGGAACAGTGGGCGGAAGAAAATCATGAGTGACAGGTCATGCCGGGTATTAAAGCGCATTGTCACGCAGAACCGTCGTGCCACTGCGGAGCAAGTGACGGAGGAACTCAATCAGCACTCCCCCACCCTGTTTCGACAATCACAGTCCGCCGCGAATTGCATGACATGAACTTGTGTCGTGTTGCACGGGCCAAACCGCTCATCAGGGACCATAATGCTTTCGCACGCCGCAAATGGTGCCGCGACCATGCAACTTGGACCGTTGAGGACTGGAAACGTATGATATGGTCGGATGAGTCATCCTTCACCCTACTCCCAGCCGTGTTTATGTGTGGAGAACGCCCAAAGAAGCTTATGATTTGCAGTGTCTCCGCCCAACTGTGAAACAAGGAGGCGGCTTGGTGATGCTGTGGGCCGCCATATCATGGTTTTCATTGGGTCCTGTGGTCACATTTAGCGGACGAATCACTGCCAACGATTATGTCGCAATTTTAGGAGACCACTTGCATCCTATGGTCCGGATGTTGTTCCCGGACAATGACGCCATCTTCCAGGATGATAATGCACCCATTCACACAGCTGGCGTTGTTGCAACGTGGTTTGAGGAACATCGGGATGAAGTTCAACACCTCCCCTGTCCCGCCCAATCCCCAGATCTCAACATAATTGAACATCTGTGGTCAGTCTTGGAAACACGACTCTGGCGACGATTTCCACCTCCATCCTCTCTCACAGAACTGGCCGATGCCCTGCACGAGGAATGGTGTAAAATTCCACTTGCTACCATTCACGACCTCTATGCCTCCATCCCACGTCACATCAAGGCTGTTCTGAAGGCGAAAGATGGCCCGACACCATATTAATCTGGTAAGTTGCAATTTCGTTCAGGTGTTTCCATTTTTCTGATCACCATCTGTACAATTGTTAACAAACTGGAAATATTACAGATTTTTCTCACTATCAATACAAAAGTAGCACATATAAGTCAAACTAACGAACTGTCATTTTATGAAAGGAAACTACCAATTACGAAAGTTCAGGCAGATAAACTTCCCAAAAGAAAGTTCTCTGCAGGTTCTGACACTTCATAACCTTCCCTCTGTCTCCACTTCAAAAGCAGCTTTGCTTGCCTAGTATCTACAGGACATTTTTATCGGTGTTTGTTTCTCACATTTTCTTTCCTTATGACGCAAATTCTTTTTTAGTGAAAGAGAACTGTAAACTCGAATCGCAGATTGTATAACCACTTTAAAAAAGGGGGTTTCTTTGCTGGCTTCTCTGAAAAGTTGTAAGAGGAAATGTATGAACACGGAAACTTATTATTTTATTTAGTAGTACAAATGGTGCATATTACAAGTAAACATGATATTCAAAATGATATTAAAGCAGATTTATTACTTTTTTCCCCTGTGTATACTATATTACAAAGCAACTAAAAAAGTCTAAATCTTCCAAAATAATTTGAAGTCTCCCTTTTCCAGAATAAGCAAAGATGAAACACTTATACGCAAAGAAGTTAGTGTTCCTCAGATTCCCCGCTAAGACTCACTCTCTTCAATTTTGAATAGAAATAATCTTGAATCGTTTGTGCACAAATAAACCTTTAAGTCCGGAACAAATCTATGATAATAGTGGTAAGTTATATACATATGTAACAATTACCAAACTAACTTCCTTTATTTTCGTTTATATTAATCTACTTAAAAATACATACGTCAGAATGGCATACACCTAAATGATGTACCTTACCCTACTGCTTGACTTCCAAACATTACTGTAGGAGAGGAACACTACCAGTGTTTTATTACTCTTATGGAGATAACACAGTACACATTTCTTACAAAACAATATATATATATATATATATATATATATATATATATATATATATATATATATATATATATATATATATTCCCATCGCTTTCATGAGATAAAATGAGATTATGTCATTATTATTAAAATGTGTCATTATTATTATTATTATTACGAAAAATCCTTAAATGAACTGTGTAGGTCAAAAATAAATAAATAAAAATAATCAGAGGCTGAAAACTGTTTTAAGTATTAATTTGATGTGTTCCTATATCGATATCCCATCCTTTCCTAATTAATATTTATAAGGTGATGTTTATTATAGAACATTTAGTTCATTGTTAAGTGTATAACGTTATAATCACATGAAGTTGTGTTTCTTAGACTAAAGAGTATGTGCAATAGTTGTATTAAATACAAAGAGTCATTTCATCCTTACAGTAGCGAACTGCACGCGCCATCAGAGGCGCCGCGTTTGCCCCAGTACCATATCATACATGCCACGAGTGAAGCAAACAGTTATATACAAGCTAAGAGAAACTAAGGGTCTTTGCGATTATTATGCCTCCAAAAATGTATAAGTTTTTTTTTAAAAAAAACGCTTAAGTGCAAAGGTTTCATATTATCCGATAAAGAGACACATGCGCCAATGTACTAAAATGTTCATCCACCTTCGAAGAACACAATGTCCAGTCACAAGCCTTAACAGAAGCAACCATCTCCGCAACGTACTTGAGAAGTCCTTGCTAAAGCACAGAAATGTGGTCAAAGAGAATCCATAAACACAATGTGAAATAGCAGCATGTGTCCGACGGTCATCAGCAACTGTTTCAGTAACCAACATCGAATCATCCGATAGAAGTTAGTTCTGAAAATGGCACACAAACGCCAGATCCATGTTGTAATACTAACGTACATCTCTACGGAGAGTGGCATGCAAACGTTTGTATGAACGATATCTAACGGATGATAAATGACATCATGTCGTTTCCCTACATGAGGCGCGGGTTCCTTTGACAGGCCAAAGCAGGTGAGTGCAATTTATACTGTCCTATCGATAAAAAGGAGCACAGAGGGTTCATGGTGACGACAGTTTTCTGTACTAAAGGAAGCTTCCTAAACACAGAAGAGAATCTAATATGAAGGTAAAAGCTGTTTACTACATACAGCATGTCTTAGATTCCACATACCGCCAACATACGCCTACTTTGTATGGCAATAAGACCGTCCAAGTACACATCTACCAAGACCAGACCAGCAGTCACAACGCTTAAACAACAGCAGCTTACATGGTTCGTATGGAACAAGAAACAAATATGAAGGCCATCCCATTTAGACATCGATATTAAATCGTCAGATGCATGACTCATGACTTTTGTGTCTTTGGTCTATTAAATTGAAACATCACAAAACGTCCAGCCACAATCCTTGAGGGACTCTGGAAAGTATGCAAGAATAAGTGGGCCAAACTAAATCTGTTCTGAATAGAAGCCTCCTTTACTGAAAGCTCTGATGTCATGAATTCTTCATCGTCAAAGTATCATACTGACCAATATTAGTGATGGAATATTATACAAATTTTGCAACCACTTGTTAGTTAATTTGAATTTTGTAGTCATCTTGAAAATATGGCTGGGCGATTGATGATGATGAAGGAAAAAAGTAAGAAATTAATTCTAATTACTTACCTCATCCATGAGTGAAGAGCTTCGGTCCGCTGTCGAGGCGGGCGCGGGCCTTGGTTCTCCAACCACGGAAGAGGGCGCATAGCTCCGGGACCATTGACGACCTCGAGACGTTCGCCTAGGTCGCCGCCGCGTTAGAGTCTAAAACGAAAATAAGAAGCAGCAAATATTATTCGACGTACACAATGTTAAGATACAAGTTTAATGCAAACGAAAGTTTTATTTAAAAAATACTATTCCAGATAGAATGAATTAAAATACTCAATACTCTCTCACTGACTATTTAGCCACTGCTTCTTCTTTTTCTTCTTCTTGTAGTAGTAGTAGTAGTAGTAGTAGTAGTAGTAGTAGTAGTAGTAGTAAAAGTAGTAAACATCCGAAAATCCTCTGCAACGTCCCTGTGGAAATTGGATTTAGGTCTCTAGTCTTTGAAGTACTGATCAAAAGTTTTAGTGATTACACAGCTTGGAAACTATTTTTCTGCTAACGGGCTGTCAAAAATTACATAATTTATGAAATTTTAAGTGGGCCTAAAACTATACTTTGACAACTGTTAGGGAAGGAAGTAAAAGAAGAAGAAAAAACGTTCAGTTTATGACTGTGTGCATTGGGATATTTAATCAAGATTTCAGAAGCTAAATTATATATATTCATTTTAACAAATTTGACCTATACCTGTTTTCCAAAAGACGCTGTTAACGATAACAATTACGAAAAGCCTCGAAAATTAGAGAAAACTTGTATAACTTTTCTCTGAATCAGGAAATTTAGTTACGATCAGGATCAGGCTTGGATATAAAGGACTTCAAATAATGCATTTGCTTTTGGTAAACTTCTGTGAACTACGCATAGGTTCTCTTTCTGAAGAATAAGTTTAAGCTAAGTTTTCCTCAAAATAATTGAGTTTTCAGCTAAAATCACACATTTTTATGCTTATGTCTAAGAATAATAACTTAAAGAAATTAAATGTAAACTCCAAACTATTTGGAAATTTTCATTTTTTCTTTTACAGGAATTGTAAGAATTATTATTCATAGTGTCCGATGTCAATTTTATAGAGTATAAAACTAACTTCAATACCATTTCATTGTAAACAAATAAAGTACAGATAGAGTTTTATCATATCTATTCGAAAATAGAAGTGTAATAATTCTGGTTGAAGATTAAAAATATAAGAAAACAAACAAAAACATTTTACAAGATGTTCTTTCTAATTCATTTGTTTTATTTATTATTGAAGTTGCTCAACTTTATATCCGTATTCTTCAAACCCAGGACCATGCAAAGAAATAGCACAGAAGACAGTTGAATTTATTATTTTGAGAAAACTGCTAAAGCAATATTTGTAACTTCACGTAAGTGGGGATTAAGGAGAGCATAGCTCAGAAAAAGTTTAGACTGAAATTCTTTAAAAAAGTAACTTGACAACTCTAATAATAAGGATAGTGCTTTTTTTTCTAGCATCTAAGTTTTACGATTTCTGATTGAGGCTCAGGTTTCATTAATATATTACGGAAATTAAAAACAAAATTAAATAAGAAGGTAGAGCGATTTAACTTCTAGGAGACAATCATTAATCTACAGCAGCCTTTCCCAACCTTTTCCACACTGCGACCCCCTTTAGAGTCTACAATACATGTAAAGGACCCCTTGCAATATATACGGTTAGTATTTATACTTCTTTCACATGTTAGTATATATATATATACTGTATGTAGATGTGTGTGTTTTTTGTTATTCTTTGCAATTGTTTAATAATGTTAGGGTGGTATGATGCCTACTCCATAATCGGAGGTTGGTCCTGGGTTTCAAACCTGGGACCGGACATCTTGACTAAGATGTGGCAAATATATAAATAAATCCAGTACGTAAACAAAACTAAACCACAACAGCTTACAAATCAGGTATAGAAAAAAAAATCTGAAAATCTTCAACAAGACAACATTATAAGTGTATGATTCACCGAGGTACACACCTTCAGTCAATGTGATGGTTGGTGTTATCTTTCAGCCACTAACTTGGAAATGTCAGGATCAAACGAAGAAACTTTTAAGCGACGATCCGCCTCAGCATTAAAATGGTGTATTCCTCATCACCGTGTGTGCCTTTTTCAGATTGGCTTGCGGACCGTCTGAGATCGTCTTTCGGACTCCAGGCTGAGGCAGGCTGCTCTACAGGCTTTAAACGGAATAATTTTAAAGCTAAATACCGTAAATACGCGCGTAATTTTTGCATCCCAATTTTGAAGGGCATTTTCTGTATATTTTATTTTCCTCGCGTAATTTGCACACGCGAGGATTTGACAGTGATTTGTAAGAAACCACACGACTTCTTAATCAATTTTTTAATGTTATTTTTCTAGAAATTTAGAATTAGTTGTTTGTTGTCAATTCTTGCTACAAGGAAAATGTGTACCGGTATTTTCCTGTTATTTTGACTGAGAAAAAAATTAGATGATGTTCACTGATGTGGCTAATTTTTTACCCGCATAATTTACGCACCCTTGTTTCAAAACAACTTTTTTCCTCTAAAAAAAGTGCGAAAATTACGCGAGTAAATACGGTATTTGATGAAGAATCATATAACTTAATTTAAAACTTCAAAACGGCAAAATTTTGGATTGATTCTATATTTTATGTGGAGTAGTTCACTGAATAAAGTATACAGTATTGATGATCAATTTTTTAATGTGCTGTCGGCCGAGACAAAATAAGAACCACACTTTGGGCTGTTTTCCAATATACTTTCCTTCCCTAAGTCGATGGTTCACTGAATTTCTAAGATATTTTCTGACTCTTCGTTCTATTCTGGATATCTTGCTTTTTGTTTCATGTATCTAGGCCAATTACCTGAGATATGAACATTTGCAAGTAACTTGGATATTATTCGTTATAGCTTTGCAAAATTTATACAGTACTAATAAATCAAAATTGACCAAAGCAGTAAATATATGAGCGACTCCGGCGAACATAATGGTAAGTTACTAATATTTACTCCGGTGAAATTAAAAAATCTTTGAAATTAAATCTTTCAGTTTTACGTTCCATGTTTATGCCGGCTAGACTAAAGGAGACGGGGATGTTTATCCAATCCGTAACTCTTAAATGTTTTGAAGTTTACATATTAGAGTTACTCACAGATTGATATGTTTTTGCTTTACAATAAGAATTTGTATTATTATTATTATTATTATTATTATTATTATTATTATTATTATTATTATTATTATTATTATTATTATTATTATTATTATTATTATTATTATTATTTTGACGTTCATTTGCTAGCAAACAATTTAGTTTAAATTTTCTTTATTTTACAGAATCATTGGTACAGAAAAAAATATTGTCTATGAATTCCAATTAGTGTTTTGTGTAAAGTAACTAGTGAAAGTGTGCCAGCAAATCATATCGTTTGGAAAATGGAATGGAATATTGGTTTATGTGTAGTTATTTATATGACAAGCCAAAAGAAGTAGAAAAACTAATAAATGCATTACGTTATTCAGAGGAATAGCATTATCTATTGTGTCGAAGGTGATATTCATATAATAGATTTGCATCATTCAAGAAGCTTCGAGTAATATCAAGAAAAGCTTCAGAGTGCTTCTGTGCAAGTTCAAATTTTTAAGACAGCAACCTTTATTTTTGACAATATTGAGCCAATTGTACGTATTTTTATTGTTGGAAGAAACGTTTTTATTTTGATGCTTCTAAACCATAACGACAGGAAGGACGCCATGTGATATGACAAACTCCCTGTTGATGCTTTACGGAAACGTTACTGAAATGACTCTTTTAGTATTACATCCTACGTTTATGCCGTGTTGGCTAAAGGAGACAGTAATGATGAAAATGAATGGAATGGTGGAATGAAGAAAGTGGGAAGAAATGGGAGATCTTCGACAAAACTCACGCACACGGTGTTTCTTCATCCCAAAGTCAGCTTGGCGCGAGCTGAGATCGAATCAGGGACTCATTTAAAAAAGGTGGAGGCTCTACCACTGAGCTACCGCGGCCCTGAAAACGTTGCTGAAGAAGATGAGAGTTTCCATTGAAAATTTCGGTAATTAATAAATGACAGACCAATGAAATATAAATATCCAAGTTCATTGCTTTTAAAATATGATAAATGCTTAGTATTCAATACAGTAGTATATAAAGTATAATGCCAATACTTCGGTTCTGCTGAAAAGTACAGTAATACAATAATATAACGTTACATAAAATAAGTATTGTATTTATAAGCGCACATAATTGTATTTGAGGATCGCAGTATTTTATTGTAACAAATTGAATATTGTTGTAGGTTTAATACCTCTATAATAAAATTCTTGGCAAAACTGATCGCTTGAATAAAATCTAAAACACAACTGATATAGTCATATCTAACTCAATGTTTTTCAGGGTTTTTCCTCAATTACCAGAACTTTAGTAAAATTACATTTTCAGAATGTATCTGGAATATTGTTAATAAATATAAATTTAGATAATGAAGCTTCATTTGATTAGGTACGCACGCGTCCAATGCAGGAATTTTATTGCAGAAAAGTACATGTTAAAAAGATCTTTTATATATACTCGCTTTCTCAGACTCAATGTAAGTTAAAAGTGAATCTAAACTTCAAAACAACATTTAGATTTATATTGTATACAAGTCTGACCTTGGAAGCTAAAAGCATTTAGATTTAACTCCCTCTCCTCCCCGCAAAAAAAGAGTCCACAGCGTTCTCTAGTGGGTATGAGTACAAATTCTAAATCCACGAGTCGAATTAATCGTTGGATAAATCAAAGCGAAGGAAGTAAGAAAAGTTCAAAAGGTGTTCGAATTCTAGAGAACAGCCTGAAGAACAGTAATCGGGGCTAACGACAGAGCCCAGAGGAGGAAGAAAAGAAAAAAACGAAAGAAAGACGAAGAGAGAGGAGTACACATTGGCAAGAGGCCAGAGAGAGGTAGAAGCTAGAAGTTGCTACGAATTACTGAGTACCCGCCTTCTCTTTGCCTCCACTGGTGACATTTTATGGACCATGAGAACGTTCCCCATTATTCCAACTCACGAAACTTTTCCCGCGTCTGCACTCACTCCACCTCTTTCCCCCATCCCCCTACTGAGCACCACAAATCTCTCCCTTGTGACGTATGGTTGCAGCAGATTTCTAACCCTCGACCCAAATAATTGAACTTAAAATCTTCGATGCATAAAACTATCACAATATTACATTAATGGTAAGTTTTCGTTTCACGAAATTATATCTTCAATGAGCAATTTGACTTTTTTTTTCAAAAAATTAAAAAAATGCGTAATATATATGTAACAAACTCTTTTATTTTTAATAAAGTTGATTAACGTTACCAAAAAAATTAAAACATTTTTAAAAATATTTTTTATAACTATATTAAATCCCTTTTCCCTTAACAACTGAATAATATTTTCAAAGAAAAAAGTAAATTTGAAAAAGGCTCACACTTATTTTGTAGTTTTCTTTGTTTAGCATGCCATCAGTATCGAAGTTACGCAAAATGTGGACCTTCAGTTAAATGGATCCAAGTATCACAAGAGCTCCTTCGTGGCTAAGCGGTTAGCATATGCGCCTTTGGCGTAGTAGACCCGGGTTCGATTCCCGGCGGCAGCTCATGTGGTTCGGATTCTACGTTAATCAGTAGATCCCGTCTCATATAGTCTTGCTGCTGAAAGGAACGTTAAACCCAAAATCGACTCAACTCAAATATCACAAGTACTCCCAGCAAGAATTGAAGCATGTTCTCTGCACAAACGACTAAGAATGAACATATTAGCATTTTATTTAAGCAGTATTGCATTGCCGTTGGCTACACAAAATCACACGGAAGTGTGATGTCAATGGAAAATGGATAATATATTGCGATGCACCTACGATTATAATCAGAAACTTCCTGTGGATAGGACAAATGAAGTGGTTCCCTAGGGCTGGATTAACCCATTTGGAGGCTCGGCGTTAGAAAAAATATGTGGATCCTGCTGACTTCACCAAATACATTTCTGTGAAAGTAAAGTAGGAAAGTTGAGGAAATATGTTCCATATGTTTGGTCACATTTTATTTTATGATGATATTTTAATGATATATTTTAATGATTCTTTTTAGATAGCCAGTTGAAATTTTGATCAGAGTGGAGGCCCTTGTTCATCTGTAGGCACGGGGCTATAACCCTTCTAAGCCCCTTCCCTTAATCTGGCCCTGTTGTCCCAGACTGTGCACCATAGGAGGAAGGTTAGGTCGTTAGGGAATAGAAATAAGTGAACTAATTCATTCTTAGAATTAAAATAATACTTAAACATGAACCATCATTTTGTGAAAAATTTTACAACTGTGTACTATTAATGTCACAAGACGCAGTCATAGTGAAGTATCGTACTATCATTGATACGAAAAAGTCTAAAGTTGGCGCAAAATAATTTCCTCATTCTACTGGGATTCTCATCTATGTCCCACTCCAGGCTCAGTAAATCGACGGGACAGTACTGATTATAATCTACTATAAAGGTGAAGAATTTTTGGAAAAAAGAAGCATGGCATTGTATTTCCTTCATTGCAGAATATATTTCTCTTCTGATCTCAAACATAGTTAAGAGTTCAGAGGGAAATACCTCCTCGAAAATTCCATTCTGTCTCTTTAGGTACTACTTAGGTTCTCAAC
Organism: Thermobia domestica; assembly: GCF_964235325.1. Taxonomy (NCBI): domain Eukaryota; kingdom Metazoa; phylum Arthropoda; class Insecta; order Zygentoma; family Lepismatidae; genus Thermobia; species Thermobia domestica. Next base: position 213,208,460 of record NC_137464.1, read on the forward strand.
AACACTCAACCAATAGATTATGAAATACACAGTATATCACTGGAGACTGGCCGTAAAGTTCACAATAAAGAGATTATATACGCTTGACGATTTTATCTGAAAAGAGATTTACCGAAAAAAAAAAATCTTTTCCACTATCTCATTTTCTGACATTCTATCAGTTCTCGGATGTTTCAAGCTACAATGATGGGTTCATGGATGACACTATTGGCTGACAGAGTGTCAAATATATAGCCTTAGCCTACGACAAATAATATATAACGATATGAGTTCTTAAAATAAAACTCTATATAGGCATAACCAAGACCAACTCAAACTTACACAATATATATAGAATAACAAAGGTTTTTTTTTTTTTTTTTTTTTTAAGTTTTCGTCATATTTGTTTAAGACATGAAAAAATAACACTTTGTAACCAAAGTGTTTCAGTTTCGACAGCTTATCGATGTCTTCATCAGACACTCAATGAAAGAGATCTTAGGAACACATATATCCAAAAGTAAAAGGCCTAACACTTCTTATTTGTATAGAAAGTCACCTATGTTTTTTTTCTCGAGTTGACACCTGTATAATCGGTCACATGCCTGGACTTTGTTACGTGTTCACCTCTTATTTAACTTTTTCAGGCTAGCATATGTTCATCCACCTGTTGTTTATCTTTTTAGGCTCACATCTGTATAACTGTCCACCTGCCTCGATACTGATACCAGATACCATTTCCTTACCCTCCTTTTTATCCATATCAGATATAACCTTAAACGTAACAAAAATATACTAAATAAGTTCGATTATGCAACAATATAAAGGTAAACAGAAATAACTGATTATAACTATAACAATATAAACAGAAACAAATTACATCGAAATGAATCTAGTTTTGCTTCGATTTGTTCTAACACTTTATCCCATAGCTCATGTATCAAGAGTCCACTAGTCCAGTTCAATAATTTGCCACTCCTTTATTTCTTTTTCTATCGTGCTTCCTTCCATTTCCTTATTTTGTCCTATTCTCCCTTTCCACTCCTTGGACACCTTCCCAATCTTTCTCAAGACATGGAAGTGCTGAAGAGCTTATTAAGAACAGACGGGGTAAAGATGAACAGAAAAGGAGGACGGAGAGTTCTCAACGTGATTAAGAAGATGAGAAGTAGAAGAAAGGACACATATGAAGAAGATGAAAGTGTAGTGTATGTAAAGATTGTGATATGAAATACATTGGGCAAAACAGGAGGACAAACTTAAGGAAAGAATAAAAGAACATCATAGGGATGATGTGAAGCATAAGAGAGAGAATAATGCTATTTACAAACACGTTAAAGATACGGGCCATGAGATAGATTGGATAGGTGTCCAAGGACTGGAAAGGAAGAATAGGACAATAACGACATAGGAGGAAGCACGATGGATAAAGAAAGAAAGGAAGAAGTGACAAATTAATGAACTGGACAAATGACTCTTGATACATGAGCTATGGGATAAAGTTGAAACAAATCGAAGCAAGAGGGCCAAACTAGACTTATTTATATGTAATTTATTTCTATTTATATTATTGTAGTTATAATTAATTATTTCTGTTCATCTTCATGTTACATTTACGA